>NC_052055.2:119979635-120316301 GCF_903992535.2 Arvicola amphibius | reverse complement strand
TGGCCTCCTGGCTGATGAGCCCGTTTCCCAGCTGCCCTGGCAGGTAGTGAAGCCATGCACCTTGGTTCTTAAAAATAGAAAGTGGGCAGTCTAGGGCCAGGGTCCTTAATGCACTGGCTACTTAACAAAAAAATATACCAGAGAGGTGTGTCCCGATCTTGTTAAGATGACAGAGCCCCAGTCCAGTGGACCAGACGCTGGCAATCAAAGGCCTGTGGACCAAACATACTCTGCTTACTCTTCCTAGAAAGGGTGTTTTAGTTTTTGAGATGTTTCTCACTGCTGTACTCTATGCTGGTCATAAACTCATAAGTTTCCTATCTCAGCCTCCTAAGCACACCGTTAGCTTTAAATAAGAGCTGCTTTTCTATTAAGACAGACTGATTACAAGGCAGCTACATTTTTTGTGTATCTGAGTCAGGATCATATGTATTGTGGGTTTGGCTATGTAGTAAGGATGGTCTTGAACTCCTGATCTCTCTCTTTCCCAAGTGCTGAGATTATAGGCATACGCCACCATAACTGGCTATGGGAGATACATTTTTATTTATATTTATATTTTATGTCTGCTTATGTTTGTGTACCACATGTGTGCCTGGTGTCCAAAGAGGCAAGAAAAAAAAAAAAAAAAAAAAAGGCATTGGATTCCCCGGAACTAGAGGTAGAGAGACTGTGAGCTGTCATGTGGATGGTGGGAAGCAACCCTGGTCCTCTGCCAGAACAGCCAGTGCTCTTAGCACTGAGCCATCTCTCTAGCCCCGGTACTTACAGCCTTTAAAATTGGCCCAATAGCAAGTTAGCAAATACTGAGGAGGATTGGGCTTCCACAAAGCTCTGGTCAATGTCTTCATCAACTAATACATACACAGTGCTCTCTGATGTGTGTTTTGTTAGAGATCTTATTTAATAAATGGACAGTTCATTAGCACTGAACTCACTGCTCAAAGCATCATGTAGTACCGAGCTGCTTCATGCCTGGAAAATGGTTAATCTAACAAACCGATTGTCCCTATAAGCCACATCACAGCCCTGGAACACTAGACAGCACTTTAGCGCTGTGCTTAGGGATCCCTTGAAGTAGCGAAATCACCAATAAAGAGCACAAAAATGCAAAAATCACAGCCCTAGAAAGCCCATAAAAAGGACATTTGTTATGGCATGACGGCTCAAATAGGGCAGAGCTGCTCAGTCTCAGCTGGAACGGCGGCTCTCAGGTGAATCCCACGCACTGCCACTTTCTTTTGCAAACACGCTGAGGTGAGGACGACAGACCTCAGCCAGGAGACAGATTCGGAGTCTGTGACTACGACTGATGAGAGCTGCCACAATGCCATCCGACTCAAAGTCTAAACGGGAAACGTTGGACTTTTCTACACATGACCTTCTCCAGGCCATGAGCTAACGACAGCTTTTTCATTCTCGAGGCTTCGGAGTTTTGGGGTTTCTGGTACACAAGGTTACTTATGGTGGTATGGGTGCTCCTCCCCAACAACCCACACTTGGAAGGCCTTTCTTACCCACCAGGGATGAGCGCTTTCTCACAGCCGCAGAGATGGGCCCCCTGGCCTAGCTTTCCCTAGCTTAAATACAATAGCCCAGCTCTGAGACCACGTGCAATACAACAGGCCGAGTTGCATACAACAGGTGAGGATTATGACCCTCCCCAACCCTTCAAGAGGGGAACAAGGAATCAGCAAGCACAGCTGGGACCCTCCATTTGCAAGCAGACACAGCTGAGCTTCCCTCAATGGCAGTGGCTTAGCTCCGAGGACAGCCAAACAGCACCTGCATCAGCTTGGATACGGGTGGCTTACTTCAACCACCCTCAGGTCCTACCGAGTTACCTGGGATAAAGAAGCGGTCACGTCTCCACTTCCGCAAGCTCTACGATGAGTCGTTTAGACTCACCCAGTAGGCAGGAAGCCTCTGGGAGGCTTTGGACAGTGATACCTGACACTGTCATCTACACACGTGTTGAGTTACATTCCTGTATGTGCCGGGACACCTGGGGCCTAAGGGTCACAGGCTGACATGCCTGCTACGGTAGCTGGGATGAAATGAGTCCCCGCTTCTGGGACACCCACCTGAGCGTCATTCTCTGCTCATCACCTTTACCATTTTCAGCTGGCTTCAGCTTTTTCTTTCCCCTTTGGGGGCGTGGTCTTGCTCTGTATCCCAGGCTGGTTTTGAACTCTCTGAGTCCTGGGACTACAAGCATGCACTTCCATAGCCCTGGGTTCTACTTCGAACCTTGGTTCCCTCATCTATACCAACATGACAGGCATGCAAGGATCCGCTGAGAAAGCAGGGAAAGTCGCATATGGTACTCCACGTGCCTCAGAAGTCTTCCTCTGCATGTGTGAGAAACTATTTCAAAGGCCTCCCTAACACCAGCTCTAGAATTCTTGCCAGATTCCCATAGATCCTAAGAGCTAATTTCCACAGGAAAAACTCCCCATCTCTGGAGGCGTTTGAGCGATAACAGAAGCGCACTCATGCCTGGGTCCCAGCTCCGCGACAGTCCCCTCGACTCCAGGTCCCTAACATCGACAGTACCCACTGGTCCTTTTCAGCGACTTCTGAATCACAGGTCTCCCTCTCCAAGTCCGAGTCCCTCCCCTTAGAATACCGTCTATGCTTTGTCTTCTGTGGGGCTCTGCTTCCGGGCATCCCGGGGCTTGGCTTCCCTCCCTTCAGGGCCCCTCACGCCTCGCCGCCTCTCCCAAAGCCACGTCTACCCGCTTCCTCCTTCTGGTCCCCCTCGCAGCCGCCGGGCCGACCCACGCCCCTGCGGCGGAACACGGCGAACAACCACACAGCCCAAACCTGACTTGTCCCCTCACCTCCTGAGCGACGCCCAGATTCTCCCGCTTCTTTTTAGTCATATTGCTCGCCGTGTCCCCCGCACTGGACCGGCCCACTAAGTCGCACCACGCACGCGCAAATTCTCGTGCTTCTCTTTCATTGGCTGGCGCGGCAGAAGGAGGCGGGGCCGCTGCCGTCGCCATCTTGTTGAGGGGCACGTCCCCCTTGCCGCGGCCATATTTGTGAGGGGCGGACGCTAAGAGGAGGTCTCGGGATGAGATCCGCGGACCAGCCTGGTGGAGACCGCTTTACCTACTAAGAACGAACCTTCGATTCCTTCCTTCCTTCCTTCCTTCCTTCCTTCCTTCCTTCCTTCCTTCCTTCCTTCCTTCCTTCCTTCCTTCTTCCCTCTCTCCCTCCCTCCTTTCCTTCCTCTTTCTCTCCCTCCCTTACTTTTTCCTTCCTTTCTTTTCATTCATTCTTTCTTCCTCCCTCCCTCCCCGACTCCCTCCTCTCTTTCTCCCCCTCCCCCCAACATCTTCCTTCTTGCATCTGCCCGTGGCATCCCTCCCTGCACAGTTTTAGGCTAACCTCATTCAAATTCAGTCGGCCCCACGAGGCTCAGTTTACAAGCCCTGCTCCTTTACTCCCAGTTTGAGCCATTCTGCCCGTTGGAATCCAATTATGGCCTTGTACTGTTAATCCTTATCGTCTTGTATTCTTCGACAGTACTCCTGTGTTCTGGCGAGACCGGAGCAGCCTGCAAACATCACAGAAGACATGCAGAAGGCAGGCAGCCTGCGATGCTCGGCCTGAGCTTTCCTAGCTCCTACTTTTTTTCTGCCTATTTCTTTACAGTCTTGCTCATGCTTAGTATTTTAAAGTGTTTAAACCTGTGAACTTTACAGTGTTTTAACAATAACCCTACCGTATAGACTGTGACCCACGGAACTACAACCAAAGTTTTACAACTCAGTATGTTTGGCATCTGTGAAGTGCTGTGTGTGTGTGTTTTTAACTATCTGAGTTAAAAAAAAAAAAAAAGATAGCTGAGCATGATGTGGCATTCCTGTGGTCTCAGTTACGTAGGAGAGTGGGGGGAGCAGTATTTAGAGCTCACAAATTTGAAATCAGCCCAGACAACAGCAAAACTTTAACAATAAAAAAGTAATAATTATTTTTTTAAATGGGGGGGGGACTAGCAAGTAGATGAACGTGGTTTAAAAGAGTGGGGTGTGGTTCAAAAAACTACTATAGTTCTTTTTTACATTTCTTTGAGATGCTGGTTATTGATTATGGCTCCAGGTAATACATCCCCTTCTTGTGCTGGACATTATTTCGTTGTGTGGAACCTCTCTGTGCACGGGGGGGGGGGGGGGGAAGCAGCCTCCTCTGCATGCACAGCTCTGTCCTTCTGTGTATCTTTCTAAAGATAAATTTGCCCAAGTGGAATTACTAGGTCACAGATGATGAGACCAGGATCGAAGCTCCTTGTTTCCCGGTAGTTATCTCTGCACCAGAGCCTGTTTCTCCGTGTGAATAATAGCCCCACCTCAGTGTTCGGAGGAAAACCGTTTTCAGATCTGTGTTTTCTTCTTGATAGAGTCCTTGAGTGATGGAGCTGGAAGGGACCCGAGATACCATCTCGCTTGGCTGCCTCCCTGTGACTCACAGAGAGAACGTGTAGTAAATTCTACCTGAACAGGACACAGGCTGTTGAGGTTGTTTAGTGCAGTCCTCAGCACAGAAAAATCTTACTCGAGAACATTGTCTATCAACTGTCAATCAACAGCACGTATTGTCGGAACACTCTCCCAGCATTGGTTCCGGTCCCAGAAAAACCAGACTCTGCTTCCCAATTATCACAGGCATTGGCCCAGGGGAGGTGAGAAGAAGAGGAAAAACACTGTGTTCTTTTAGAAGTGGCTCCTTCTGTGTTTCTCTGGCACCAATAAAAAGGCACAGAGCTCTGGGTGCGCCTCATGCCGGTCTCGTCTCCTCCCGGCTCCTGGCACACACAGGAAAGCTCCACTCTCAACTTTCTCCCTGAGCGGCCTCAGGATTTCCCAACCCAGCCTTGTCTCCTGAGTCAAGGAGACAAGATGGAAGAAAATGCTCAAGATGAGGGATTGGGGAGAGAACATCACAGTTAAAAGCATTTTAGCTCTTGTACAGGACCTGGGTTGCATTTCTAGCATCCACATGGTGGCTAATAACAGTCTATAACTCCAGTTTCAGAGGACCTGACGCCCTCTTCTGGCCACCTCAGGCGCTGAAAACACATGGTGCACAGATAAAACATACAGTCAAAATGACCATAAACATAAATAAAAACAAATAAATAGTTTAAAACGCCAGGCACGGTGGCACACCTTTAATTCCAGCAGTCTGGGAGACAGAGGCAGGCAGATCTCAGTGAGTTCGAAGCCAGCCCGGTCTACAAAGTGAGTTCTAGGACAGTCAGGGCAACACAGAGAAACCCTGTCTTAAAAGGGGGAACCAAAACAAACAAACAAACATCTCAAAATGTGCCAGAATCAAAGTCTCTGAGTTGTAGTGAAGGAGGGGGAGACTTTTATGGTGCAGCTGTCCTGGATTCCAGTCTCTCCTCTGTTGTTGAGCAGCCGTACAAAGTGGCAACGTGGGACAAATACTTCCGTTCTCAGTTTCCCTGTCTGTCAATGAGTGCATCATGCCAGGTGTGGAAGGCCCTTATGAGAATTGCTAAGACATTGCAGCTGCAGAGTGAGCGACCGGGAGAGGCCTCAAGACTGAGGAGCCCCCAGCCTGTGACTGGGTTTGTGCGCCAGTTTCTGCCATTTGTTTTGAGCCTGGATTCTGTCAGCCTTCATGTTTTTATAGAGCATTTGTGGTTTGGAGTTTGAGGCAAATACCTGGGGTGTGGAGTTTGCTGCAGACAGCAGCCCCAGCAGGCACAGGCATCTCTGCTGAGTGCCCTCCCCCCACTTGTCAGTCACAGTCTGATGAGTGGTGTGAGGGGAGGCCGCAGACACCCAGGGCATCGGTGCAGGTCCTTACACACCCCGCCCCACCCAGCAAGTACAGAGACCTGGCCTTGGATTCCCACCAGGGCTGTACACTGAGCTTTTCTCCAGCCTGGCGTGGCAATCCTGCCCAGGAGCAGATGGGGTCCTGGGGGGATGGCGGCCTGCGCGTGTCTCTGTTCCCCAGGGAGCCGCGGGCCTGAAATGTCTTTTTGAGGGTTTTGGAGCAGTTAAAGCAAATAGAGCATGTGCATTGGCGGTCGGGAGACGTGGGTCACTACTGGAAGGTTCTCATGGTACAACCTTGGGCCGGTCAAGCCTCCCCTTTGACTTTCTCTACAAAATGGACAGGACAGAGAGAACCTGCCAACTTAGACACCCCGCCATTTTGTTTCCAGGACCTTGCTGTTTGTAAGGTTCCCAGACATAAGGCACTGTGGTCAGCAGTGAGGCAGACATATACTGTCAGATGAACTCATTATTACCCTCGTGATATCTTTAATCTAGTTAGAGAGAAGACCAGCAGCACGAAATAGCGAATGCCATGCCAGGCGTGGTATAATTAAATGCCAGCGGCGTGGTACTTGCTGTTGCTGCATTAGTGGCTCTGTTAGAAGACCATGCTGTGGGCATCTAGGGTGACTTGGCAGGGGCTCTAGGTCAGAGGGCATAGATGAGGCTGTATTGGCCAGTGGTAGGAGAGGGCATCCCGGCTGGCAGGGGATGCCAGGAGGAAGAGCCCTCTCCAACTTCGGGTAACAGCTCTTCAGAGGCTGGCTCCAGCCAAAGCCCCAGATGGTTCCTTCTGTCCTTCCCCGCTTTCTGGACTCGCCTGAACTGTGAGACCCAGGCTCGGGTGCTCGGCAGTGCCCCGAGGGAGCCTTTTTCAGAGCAGGGGTGAGGGAGAGCGGCACCACTCACTGTCAGAAGCACTTCAGGCAGGAAATGAAGAGCTTCGAGCTTTGTAGGTGCTTTAAACATACAGTGAGAGCTGATTTATGTTGGGATTTTGTTCCAGGGCAGCAGATCATAGTCCAAGTTTCGAGGCAAAGGCAGCGGTGTCTTTATGGCCTGCTCGGAAGGGTTTCACATCTTCGTGCTTTTTATGTTTCGCCTATGCCGAGGTGCTAGAACTTTTTTTTGCCCACTGTGCTTTGCCGGGGAAGAACTCGTATATATCATAGCTTAGGTCCAGGTGCATTTTGACTACATTAAAAAATAGACAATCATTATTTGCTCGTTTCTTACTTGGTGTCCAGTTTCTAGTCAATGTAAATCAAATAGTAAGTAGATAATTTGGGGAAGAGTGCAAACAGAAGAATGGGGGAGTGTCGAAGGCACAGAAATCCAGATTATTTGATCCCACAGTATCTTTTCTGTTTTTTCTAAGACACCGTCTCACTTAGCACAGGAAGGCCTCCAGTTTACTAGGTAGCTGGAGATGACCTTGAACTCCCGACCCTGGTGCCTCCAACTCCAAGTGCTGAGACTGCAGCCCTGCACCACCGTGCCTGGTTTTATGCATCAAACCCAGGGCTTCATGCATGCTAGGCAAGCACTCTACCTACTGAGCTAACCAACCCTCCCTCCCCCGCCCCAGGCTCTCACTGGCCTCCCGGGAATGTCATCAAGACATCTGTGATAAGATGAGCCCTGTGGTCGTGTCTTGGAGCTACTGCATCTTTTGTGATTGACCCCACGCCCCACTTTCCTCAGACCCAAACTTCTTTGGGTATCTTGAGCATGAGTTTCCATATTGTAGGTTTTCCCTGGCTGTGCCTGCTCTTTCCTTGTCTCTCTCAGCTCTGTCATGGTCTCTATTTCTTTTAGCTTTAAATGTGTGTTTTTATTTTATGTGTACAGTGTGTTTTGCCTGCATGCATGGCTGTACACCCTGTATGTGCCTGGTGCCCTGGAAGAGGGCATTGGATCTCTTAGAACTGGAGTTACAGAGGGTTGTGAGCGGCAGTGTAGGTGCTGGAACTGAACCCCACCCAGTCCTCGGAAAGAGCAGCCAGTCCTCTTAACTGCTGACCCATCTCTCCAGCTCCACAGTATCTATTTTTAGCCCATGGTATGATGAGCATTTCACTAAGATAACCAGAATCCTCTCTGGGGAACATAAAGGAACATGAAGAAACTAATAAATATATCCTGTGTTTGTAACTATGACAAGTTGTTCTTCCTAAAGTAGTTTCTGTGTCCATTAGTTCTGGGGTTAAGGATGGTAGAGCTAGCTTAGTCACCCCATTTTGCAGAAAAGGGAATGGGGTACTTCCGTAAGTAATGTGGCCCACAGAGAAGGGCAGACCCATTCCTCCTGCACAGAGGACCAGATGAAACCTTCTGAAGATAAGAAGATGAAGCTAAACGCCAATTAGGTGACTTTAAAAACATCTTTTTAGGCTTTATGTAGTGTGTGCTCATATATGTGTGTGGACATGCATGTGGAGGTCAGAAGACAACTTGCAAGAGTCAGAGTTCTCATTTGGGGGCTGGAGAGATGGCTCAGAGGTTAGGAGCACTAGCTGCTTTTCCAGAGTTCCTGAGTTCAATTCCCAGCAACCACATGCTGGCTCACATCCATCCATAATGAGATCTGGTGCCTCCTTCTGGCCTGCAAGCATACATGCAGACAGAACTCTGTATACGTAATAAATATATAAATCTTTAAAAAAATTTTCTCCTTTCACCACAATGGGGCCTGGAGGTTGAACCCAGGTCATCAGACTTGGCAGCAGGTGCCTTTACCCGTGAGCCACCTCTAACAGTCAGCAAACTCTTAGCGGATGTGGAGACAGGGGATGGAGGTAGTAACTTTGCTGCCCCTTTTCAGAGCGTATACAAGCTAGGGTGACCTGGCTTTAGAGACACCCCCCCTTATTGACAGCTCTGTGACTTTCTCAGAACAGAGCATTCCCCACTGTCACATGGGTGGTGTCTGACCAATCTGTCAATCATAGAGCCATATTTTCTTGGTCATGGTGATTGGTGCAGAGGGATAGTGTATAACCTTAGCCGAGCCAATTAGAGATCTTCCTTGTGGTTTTTCATCCATCTGTAGCTAGGTGAAATTCCTTCCCTGAAATGAGATTCTGGAACCGCTCCGACAGCTCTTGTCATTGGAAGGAGACTAAGTTCTGAGGAGACAGGTGACATGTTTGGTACAGTAGTGAGGGAGGGGACGGAGAGAGTCCTGGCAATGGTCATAACCCAGAGTCCACTGTTTGTGCCTTGCCCTTGCCTCTTCGAGAACGTGTACCAATAAATCCTCTTATTTTTTGGGATGGGCCTCTCTCCAGACTGGTCTTGCACTCAGCTGTGTAGATGAAGATGATCTTGAACCTCTGACCCTCGCCCTGTCTCTTACTGAGTGTTGGATTAGGATTACAGGAGTGTGCACCACACCAGGTTACGTGGTGCTGGGTATGGAAGCCAGGATGTCTTACATGCTGGGCACACTTGTTCTCAATGAAACTATATTCCAGAACCAAAGCTCTCTCTCTCTCTCTCTGTCTCTCTGTCTCTGTCTCTGTCTCTCTGTCTCTGTCTCTCTGTCTCTCTCTGTCTCTGTCTCTCTGTCTCTCTCTGTCTCTGTCTCTCTGTCTCTCTCTGTCTCTGTCTCTCTCTGTCTCTGTCTCTCTGTCTCTGTCTCTCTGTCTCTCTCTGTCTCTGTCTCTCTGTCTCTCTCTGTCTCTGTCTCTCTCTGTCTCTCTCTCGTCAGAAGACAACTTGCTGGAGTCGGTCTTTTCCTCCCGTGTGGATCCGGGAGACTTACCTCAGGTCATCAGACTTAGTAGCAAGCACCTTGACTGCTGAGCCATCTCACAAGCTCCAACTCCCTCTTATGAGTTCAAATTAGTCTAACCCAGAGATCTCTTTTCTTTCTTTCTTTCTTTCTTTCTTTCTTTCTTTCTTTCTTTCTTCCTTTCTTTATTACAAAAACGAATTAAAATTTTATCTTAAGATATACTTTTTATTTTATATGTGTATTTTGCTTCCATGTACATATATGTACCACAAGTGCGCCTGGTGGCTGAAGAGACCAGAAGAGGGTGTTGGATCCCCTAGAACTGGAGCTATGGATGGTTGTGAGTCATATAGGTTCTGGGAACGGAACTCGGGTCCTCTGCAAGAGCAGCAAGTGCTCTCTGCTGCTGAGCCATCTTGTGTAGTTTTTGTTTGTTTGTTTTAGACTGAGGCTTTCGTCCCCTTAACGAATGATGCCCAAGATCTCTTCCTGAGGGTCTGGACCATCCCAGCATCCACGGCAAGTAGCTTGCAACTGTCTGTGGTCCAGCTCCGGGGGATCTGATGTCTCTGGACTCCCAGGGCACCTGCACTCATGTGCACACACCCACGTGCAGGTTTCCACACCTACACATAATCCAAAAATAAATCTTTTCAAGTAGGAATGATGCTTTTCTTGGGCCCAGGCTTTGGTCTTCTCGGCCCACAAGTCAGACCCTCCGTGTTCAGCTTTTCCCGTAGCTTGGACTTTGGGAAGTAACAATAACAATGACAGTCACACTTGGGGGTTGAGGGGGAGACATCCAACCATGCTGCTCATCAACTGTGTGATGTCGGGCAAGCCATTTAACCCTTGAACCTCAGTTCCTTCATCTGTGAAATGGGGACATTAATAGAAGCTACTTAATAAGGTACATTTGTGACAGAGGATGAAACCCAGAATGTCACATGTTGGACAAATGCTTTGACACTGAACTACATCCTATTTGGTACTTTGAGATGGGGGGGTCTCACTCTGTAGCTTAGGCAACCCTCAGACTTGCAGTAATCCTTCTGCCTCAGCTTCTCTAGTGCTGGGATTATTGCCTGGCCTTAATAAGGTTCTTATTAGCCTTCAGGAGTGTCCAACCTGTGGCCTGTGGTCCATGAGCACCCTGGACCTGAAACAGCTTAGATTAAAAACCAATATGAGATTTCAAAGCATTATGAGATTAAAAAAAAAAAAAAAGCCAGGTACATGCCTTTAATCCCAGCACTCAGGGAAGAGGCAGGTAGATTTATGTGAGTTCGAGGCCAGCCTGGATTACAGAGTGAGTACCAGGACAGCCAGGGCTACACAGAGAAACCCTATCTCGAAAAACAAAACAAAAGAAAAAAACAAATGAACAAGCAAACAATCCCCAGCTGCATGGTTGTGGAGGAAGAGCTCTGTCAATAGCACTGCATCACGATAGCGTGATTGCCGGTAATCATCACATCACAGATACAGCTCCATCATTGTGCGTAGCTTTATTGTTCACTCTCAAACATCCCACGAATGAGACAGAATATATGCATCCGGGAAAGCAAAGCTGGTGTTCCGCAGGGGCCATGGCCCCACCCAGGCGACGCCGTAAACAGAGCCTGGACTGGGGATGTTGGAATCGAACCCAGGCCTGTCTCCTTTGGACTGCGCTTCCCGAATGACACCACTGTTGGCTACTGTCAGGAAGCCAGTTCAGCAGCTTATAAAGGGCGCTGTCCCTGGAGGCGCAGAGTCCATTAGAGAAGCCAAATCCTATCCGAAGGCTGCTCGGTGAAGACAGAGATGGGCTCTGGAAAGATGCCCAGAGCAAAGCCTGCTTAAGCTGGCATGCCCGGGCACCTCCAGCCAGTGTCTACCCACCCTCCGCGCTTCCCTCCTGCCGGTTCCCATGAGTTCCTGGAACCCAGACTACCAGACCCGCCACTCATCCACTGAACACACCCACTGTATGCCGGGCACCAATCAAATCTCACATTGTACAGATGAGCAAGGTGGCTCCCAGGGTGGATGATGGATGCGTCTCTAGCGACTGCAGAGGATTGGTCACTTTCTTAAGGAATCTTCCAGAAAGGTCTCTATCCCTCACACTGCTCTCCTGAGGCTGACATGAGCGCGACTTCCTGGTCACAGTTGATTGGACCAGAAGATAATAGCTGTCTGAAGCTGGACCAATCAGATTTTGGCTTTCAGGACTTTGACTCAGGAAGGCGGGAGGGAGGGAGGGTCAAATCTCCTGGAGCGGAGCTGGAGTTACACCCAGCTGGGTGCTGTGAACCAAACTCAAGACCTCTGGAAGAGCAGGGTGCACTTTTAACTGCCGAGCCATCTCTTCAGCCCCTATTTATTAGTCTTTGACAGAGTATCTTGATATAGCCCAGGCCGTCCTCCAACCCACAAGCCTCCTGCTTGAGCTTCCCTAGTACTGGGATTACAGGTGCAGTCCATTGGCTGGTACGATGGCTCAGTAGGCAAAGGCACTCACTGAGGACCAGAGTTCAATTCCTGGGACTCACATAATGGAAGGAGAGAACTAACTTGAGAAGTTATCCTCTAACCCCATAAACACTAAATACATAAATAAATAAGTAAATAAAAGCACAATTAAAGAAAAAGATTTAAACCCAACTTGGATTCCACACAGGATCCCAGGATGAACCCAATGCTAATCCCATCATGTTAACTGGGAGGGAAGATGGCCGCCACAGTGACCTCTCAAACCCTGGCCCTCACATATGACTTTTGAGATGCCAAACATATTCCCACGATCCAAAGGGACACTCAGCACGACAAGGATGGAATCTCTGGGATGCGCCACGTTCCTTAACCTATGAAGCCACGGCCAGAAGGGTATACGTCATAGACTGCAGGGAGGAGCAGGGTGGAGTGGAGAAAGTGGCAGGCCCTTGCGCCACCTTGACGAAATCGGTCATTCCAGGGCCTCTCGCCAGCGGTGTATCCTGGTGGGGCATCACCGTGAGTCCCTCCTCTGTTTCTGGCCCCTGCTTCTGATCGCCTCTGGTTTTCACAGCCTCCTCTATGCATAGCACTCAGAAAAGCGTGAGACAGGTGCTTTCTTCTGTGTGGGGTAACGTCTTTTCTTTTTAGTTAGAATTTTCAAGCAGATCTTTGCCAGGGCCTCAGAGGTGAGCTTTCCTCACATCTCTCTAGCCACTAACATTCCCCTGAGATCTACCTTGGACTGATCACATTTTTTTTTTCACATAAAAACAAGTTGTATTCAAAGCCCATGCATGCCAGCCACATAAAAAGCCGTCTCTGCCTTCGGACGAGCCTTGATGTGTGTGTTGTAGCTTTGATGCGGTGTCATGTCTGCTCCCACGCTCCCCCAGGGTAGGGGCTGGCCAGCTGATTGAAGTTCTCATCATCTGCTCCTTCCTAGTTGTCACCCAAGCGCCTACTGTGTGCCGAGCTCTGTAGTGGGGCAGGGACAAAGGGACTGTGTGCAGACCGTCAGACAGACACAATGCGGTGTAGGCACTTGAGGACACACAGCCTGCGCGTGCACCGCATCCTGTGGCGTGGCTGAGGCAGGCATCAAGGACGGAGGCTCAGAAACAGAAGAAGAGGAAGTTGGACAGGCAATGTAATTTCACACCCATCAGCTCACAGACATCTGACAAATTCAAGTGTTGACAAGGATGTGGGGCCATGAAAACCCTGTGACATGGCTGGTGGAGTGCAAATTGGTACAAAACTTTGAAAAACAAATCAACTCTGAAAAGTTGAAGGTGCCAGGGCCTGGGTACTTGGCTCGGTTGGTACAGTGCTGGCTGTGGGAACACAGGATCTAAGTTCGACTCCCAGCATCTGTATACAAAACTAGACATATTGGGGCAGATCCCTGGGCCTTGCTGGCCAGCCAGTCAAAGCTAATTGATGAGTTCACACACACACACACACACACACACACACACACACACACTCACACACATGCAAAACAAACTTGAAGATGCTACTTCATATACTATTCATGGTTGACATGTGGAAACACGTTTCCAATTCTTTGTTGCTACAACAAAGTACATTTAATATGTCCATTATATTAGTCAGTACCCATTGTGATACTGCTGTGTAACAAACAGTCCTGAAGGCCTCAGGGGCTTACAACAAACATTCACTTTCCAGCTGCATTGCAAGTGAGCTGAGGTGCCTGTGCTCAGGGAAGTAAGAGGGGAATAGGAGAGCTGCCTAAGGTGCCCTCTGCCCTCCACCAGTGCTTCCTATGAATGTCATCCTACTAGATCTCTGGGGCCCCTGCTGAGCTGATCTGGGTGCAGCAGGGTGAGAAGATGAAAGGCTGTAGGCGTGGGTGGGGCTGCTCAGCACGGACACGTTAGTCCACACCTTCTAGACACGTACCGTGGTGGTCTGAGGATGTCCCTCACAGGCGCTGGCATTCGAACACTTTGGTAGTGCTGTTTGGGGAGGCCTGGGGATGTAGCCTTGCCTGAGGGAGCACCTCACGGAGGGCATGTTTGAGGACTCAACGCTTCACGCCATTTCTCTTCCCCGTTCTCTGCTTCGCGCAGTTTAAGATGTGAGCCCCGGCTTCCTGCTCCTGGCACTGTGCCTTTGCCCCACCATCGCGGGCTCTTATCCCCCTGGAGCCCTGAGTCCAGATGAACTCTTTCTTCTGTAAGTTGTCTTGGCCATCACAGCATTGTCTTGTGTTTTGTCACGACCATAGAAAAGTAGCTGAGACGCGCACACGGGAGCCAGTGTGTTCCACACGTTGTGCCAAATGTCATAGTTTCATTCTGGATGGACAGATAGAATTCAACGTGGCAGCTCTCTACTGGCCCCCAGGAGAATCTTCCATGCACATTTGGAAAAAAAGAATGCAGCATGTTGGGCACAGCATACCCACCTGTCAGCCCAGAACTGGGGAGACAGAGATGGGAGGATCACCCTAAAAAATACCAGCCCAGGCTAGATATTGAGATCTTGCATCAAACAAACAAAAAAAGCAAAGCAAAAGCAATGATCCAGCTTTGTTCTTTCTGTTAGTGCTGTGGGGGCTGGAGAGACATCTCAGAGGTTGAGGGTGCTTGCTGTGAAGTCATGGGGACTGGGGTTCAGATCCTAGCACCTGTCTCCCAAGCCACACATCTCACGTGTATCTGTAACCCCAGCTCCACAGGGGAGTGGAGACAGGAGGATTGCTAGGACTTCTAAACATATGAGCCATAGATTTAAGGAGGGACCCTGATTCAAAGAAGTAGGCAGAAATAACGGAGACCACCTGCTGCCCCCTACTGGACTTCACACGTATGCACAGCATACACTAGCAGACATAAATACATAAGTAAACAAAAGATAAATACACAAGGAACAGAGAGGTGACTCGGGGGTTAAGAGGGCATGCTGCTCTTTCAGAGGATGCTGATTTGGTTTCTAGCACCCAAATCAGGCAGTTTATAAGCCACCTGTGACTCCAGCTCCAAGGATTTGAAGCCTTCCTCTGGTCCCCATAGCCACCTGCATACTCACACACACACGAGCAGATAAAGACAGGCATCTACGCATAAATGATAAATCGTTGTTAAAAATTAGGTTTATATCTGGGACTGGAGTCATATCCCTGTAATTTCACCACATAGGAGAGAATGGACAAGATCATCACATGAGGCCAGAAGGTCAAATCAGCACTGCCTGCCCTGACTAGATTAGGAGGAAGTATACCCTGTGATGGACAGTTCCCAGGCAAGTATCTGACACGCTTAGGCATTTGAAAGCTGTTTTGGTTGGTTTTCTAAGGACATTACAAAACACTATGACCAAGGCAACTTATAAAAGAAAGCATTTAATGTGTGGGCTGTGGTGGAATAGTACTTTAACTATGTAAAAGATATGTTACATTGTTTATGTTGTGAAATACTGCTTTAACTGTATAAAGGTGTGTTACATTTGTTTAACTATATAAAGATGTGTTACATTTGTTTAATTCTGTAAAAAAAAAAAATTAGGTTTATGTTATGCGTGTGTGCCTGATTGTCTGTGCACACACCCTGGGAGTGTCAGAGTCCCTAGAACTGGGGCTGTAAACTGTTGAGAGCCACCTAACATGGGTGCTGGGAACTCAGCCCAGGTCCTCTGAAAGTGCAGCGAGTACTCTTAACCATTGAGCCATCTCCTCAGCACCCCCCCAATAAAATTTTTAAAGAGAATAAATACCAAAAATAATGCTGCTTGGGGACATCTTCCCAAAAATACTTTGGGACACAGCCATATCACTGGGGAAATTGAACTGACCACGGATTTTTTTGTGTCCCTTGTCCTGGGGACCCAGGGAATGCCGGAGATGCCCTTTGACAAAAACATCCCCCCTCACTGTGCTCCCCAACTCGTCACAGAGGAAGGGGTGGGCTCGTCTCATTAGTTACTGGGGACTTGGGCCACCAGCTGGGCCAGCATGCAGTACCCGGCTCCACTGGCTGCCAGGCCTCATTAGTGGCCACCAGGTGGGGGTGAGCCTGTGGGCAGACAGCCCCGAGTGGGTGAACTGCTGTCTCTGCACAAGACAGGTCACATCCTCGCACACTTGTGAGTCTTTCTGGGAGAGCTGTTTTCTTGTCTCCTCACTTGCTGGTATTGAAGTCTGGGCTGCCTGACAGCCCTGGCAGGCAGCCCAGAGGCCAGCGCCCCAGGCAGTCCCTCTCTGCCTTCTCCTTCTGGCTTTGGTGGCCTTGTGCGATTGGGTGGCATTTGAGAGCACAAAAGGGAAGATAGTGCCATTCAGGAAAGGGCGCCTCGGGCCTCCCCGCTGGAAAGCCTCTCGGCTGGTCTATTTTCAGCAATCAGGCATTTCTGCCGTGGTCCTCATTCTGGCCTTTTGGGCTGCGCAGGGTGTTCTGCCTGCCTGCGGACCAAGCTGGCTGCTGAACTGGCGGGAGAGGATAGGGTAGAGTGAGGGACAGCGACAGTGTCTGCTAGGTCTTCCTGGCTGGTACTGGCCACTGGGTGACTTTCACAGAACTCAGCAGGCTACCACTCTGGGCACCTGGTACCCCTGGTCTCCCTCCCTGCTTTGGCAGCTGCTCTGAGAAATACACAGGAGCTGCTGCCCTGGGGCTGGGTGCCTGCAACAAAGGCCCAGGTCCCTTGGGACTTCTTTGTCACGAGCCATCCACATCTGTGGGGTGAGGATCAAAGTCCCCCCGCCCCCCACCAGCTGTTGGAGAGCTAGGGTTTGGACAGGAGACAGAAGACCAGAGAGAGCTCAGCAAGGGGTCCTTTGTCCCTGGTCACTTCTAGCTTCAATGTCTGAAAACTTCTACCTCTACCCCTGCCAACCTGGTCTCTGGTCTTAGAAGCCACAGGTTTTGAAAATCCTGCCCAGAAACAGTGTTCTGGCTGCCAGCATGCCTAGTGGTCAGTTGTCATTGGTTTTAAATCTGTGTGTCTGCATCTGGAGGCTCGGGCCTAGCTCAGCCCTGCAGCAGGCAGTGGAGTCTGCCTATCAATCTGCTTATGGGTTTACTGGTCTGCATTTGGGAACAAACTTGGGAGCAAGGCCCTAGTATCCAGCCCCCAGAAACACTCCAGCATGGCCCAAAGATGTCACTGGCTGGATCCGATAGGCTCAGGGCCAGCAATGCGAGGCTCCTGAAAGACAGCACTGGACCTCGGAGCTTTGTGGCACTGGAGGGCTGAGTTTATAGGCACAGGAAAAGCCTCCTTCAGGAGACACATGAGACTCAGCTCACCAAGGTTTCTGCTGTTCAAAAGCCCTCCAATTCTATTTGGAGATCGTTTTCCGATGTGCTGGGATTAAGTAAACTGAGAGATACTTCCAGAAGCTGGCTCAGCCCATACGGAATACTATTACATATTTTAAAGCCTCAGAGGAAGGCTGCTCTGTTGCCTTTTGGAGGCATATGTTGGCTACAGATTGTGGTAGCAAGCTGGGATGGAGAAGCAAGGGAGGGAGGGAAGGGGGAGACAGCCACAGCTGAACAGAATTCTGTCATCTTGTCACAGGTCTGGGACGATACCAGAGTAGTAACTGTAGGACTGAGGTAGCTGTAAGTAGCTTAGGTTGGTGGGGACCTCGGTGGATTAAGAACTCCAAAGTTTACATTCTGGGCAGCCCCAGGAGAGTGACTTGCCTTCTCTGGGCTTTGGCAGCGACAGGGAGACTAATGGGGACTACAGCGGTCACGTAAAAACCACACTCATGTTCTGGGTGGAGTATGACCCTAGTTAGGGGCTCCTTTTAATCATTTTTCTGGTTTCTGCCTCCTTGGGGAGCCCCACTCCCCTCAGGGCAAAGGTGAAATCCCAGGGTTGGTTAAGCCCGAGGAGCAGTTCTCTGTGTTCCAGTGGGGACATGGGAGGCCAGGTCAGGTGAAGAAGAGGAGCTGAGGATGCTCCTGTGACACCTGTGGCCCTGAGAGACTATGTCCGGTCTCAGGGACACACAGGCTGGAGTTCCACTGCCTCGGTTCCCATTCAGCCCTGCTCTCCACAGCTGTGCAGCCTTGAGCAAACGGCTCAGTCTCTGCCCTTGGAAAGGAGACCTGGGCTCAGCTCGTGGAGTTGACAATGAGGTTATGGTGTGCCATATTAGATGCCAGGCCTCTAGCACACAAGCCGAAGACTCCCCTTGATACCTAACCCAGCTCCGACCCCACAATGGAGCCTTACTACCCGGCCATGCTACCCTGTCCGTGGATTTTTTTTTGTGTGTGTGTGGATTTTGTGGGTTTTTTTTTTTTTTTGAGACAGCTGTACTAGAACTCTCTATGTATATAGACCAGGCTGCCTCGAACATACGGAGATCTGCCTGCCTCTGCCTCCCATGCATCAAGTGCTAGGATTAAAGATGTGTGCCATTACTCCAGGCCTAAACCTCAGTGTCTTTGTACCCGCTGACCCCAGCAAGGCTCTGCTCCACGCAGTCCTCTGAGAACTAGTCTCCCCTGTAATGCCTTCTAAGACAAGGTCCCCTCGTAGACCAACATGACAGCTCTGAGTCCAGCTATTTCACCTTCCTTCTAACCTTCTAGGAGAAAAACCCCAGAGGTTTTTATCTGGCATTTTCCTTAAAGCTCGTTGCTCAGAATTTAATAATACAGATGTTTGGCCGCAAGGGAAGCCGGTTTTGATTCTGTGTGGCCACATCCTATGTGTGACTAGAGAGGACAGTGGAAGAGGCCAACCAGCTGTGAGGACCTAAGGCCTCTGAAACCCCATCAGATATGACTGGCTGCCCAGCAAACACCGGTTCTGAGTGTCTACCTTCCTGACCAGAGTGGGCAGGACCATATCTGTTCCTTCTGTCTCTTTTACCATTAGATGTCTGTGCTTCCTACACTGCTGCTGTCCTTCATATGGGACACAGTGGTCCTCACAGAGAGGGGAGGCTGGACCTCGGGGGCACTCCCCATGGGCTTTCGTGACAGTCAGATGCTGTGCTCCCGTCCTCTCCGGCTACCCACCTGCTTGAGCTGGTTCAAACTCCCAGAACCTCCGGCTCTGTTTTGGCAAATGAGGAAACCCATTCCAGATGGGACTGGGGCCTGGGTCACACAGCTTCTGAGTGACAGCTCTGAGACTAAAACCTAGGCAGGATGGCTCCAGAGCCGGTGCTCACCACCTGCACCATGTTCCCCGGGGTTCTTACCATGACACGGCTAGTAAGAGCCACCTCCCACTCTCCTAACTGCCCCTAGGCTTCACCAGCATGTCTGTAATCACCACCTGCTGTGCTTGTGATGGGGGAGTGGGCAGGACACCGATAGAGGCAGGTGGGGTCGGGAGGACCTGTGGGGTGGTTGTGATCCTTGCTGGCTTAGGTTCTGCCGTCTCTCTGTCTTCTGGGCCCTGTCTCCTTGATCATGCCCAGATCAGCCGTTGGTCTTCTTACCTCTTTTAGGCAAATCCTAGGATTTTAGACCCCTGGAACCAGCGTAGTCTGAAGATGTCCTGTGGACTCTGTGGAACTCTCTGTCCTTCTGATCCTCCTTAGCTCAGAAAGGGAGGAGGAGAGACATAAGTCCCACAGAGGAGGCCTGGGGCCACACCTCTGCCCCCTCCCTTGCTGCACAGAGAGTTCCACAGGCTTTCACCCCACAGGTGGGCAGTGGGGACAAGACCTAGCTCTCTTCTTTCTAGGAAGTAGGCACAGATAGAGGGGGGGCTGGATCACACCTCTCAGGTGAGACAGATATCCCACAGGCCCCTCTGCCGGAGGTAAGGGGGAGACAAAGGCAAGCCAAGCTGGTACTGACAATCCCCAAGCCAGCTCTAATTCAACAAATGTATTCTAATTTATCACATATTTAAATTATTTACCCAGTGTGTGTGCACACACCGTGACATTTGAGTGGGGGCCAGGGGACAACTTCAGGAGCCATTTCTTTTCTTCCAACGCGTGGGAACCGATGCTTGCACCTGGATCATCAGGCTTGGCGGCAAGTGCCTTTACCCGCTGAGTCCAAATTCAGTGGCCCCAATTCAGCAGATTTAAACACACCTTTTAAATCAATTGAGGTTTTCAGGGTGGGAGGGACCTGGTGAAAGGGACCCTCCATTGCTCTTTGTGTGTTTATCTGTGTGTGTCCATGTGTGTGTCTGTATGTGTGTGTCCGTGTGTTCATGTGTGTGTGTGTCTGTGTGTTATAACTGACTGGGAGAGTGGCGGGTCAGACCAGAGCTGTCCTGCCACCTGGGAGCGATAGAGGACGCTGTGTGGCCTTGTGTGCCAGGGTCTTGCTGGCTGGTGGTGGGGAGGAGTTGCAGTCAGGAGCCTCCCCCCCCCTTCCCTGCTGTGACTTTGTCCCCAGTCCGGGAGGCTTGTTGCCGGCCCAGCTCCCTGGTGAGTGCTGGATCCGTGAGCAACTGAGAGATATGTTTATTTCCTTTTAATATTGTTCAGGGTTCAATTTACCCAGTGGCACGCTAGTAAATAAATAAGAAAACCAAACCTTTGACAGGTGGAAATATGGAGTTTCCCCTCCTCTATTCCCGTGTAATATCACAAAGCTTTTGTGGCTCACGAGGGTCTGCAGTGTTTGCGGACAGAAAGAAAAGAAGGGGAAAAGGAAAGAAAACCAGCTCGCGTCATATATATATTTACAGTGAGTGAAGAAGCTTTCATGGAATTCCTCCCCCACCCCCCAGACACCTGCTTGCCAGGGTCTGTGGCTGTGTCTGTACCCATGGAAGTGTAACCTGCATAATCATGTCCCAGCCGAGGGCCTGTGTCCCACTGCCCAGAACCCATTACCCAGCAAATCTCCTGACACTAATCCCCCAGCCGTGATCCGGGCTGATGGGGGTGGGCGGTAATTGTACAAAGCTTGTTCCAATGCTCCTGCTCAGAACGCAGCAGCCCTTAAGAGAGGGAGCTGAGGGGGAGGCTGTAGTCAGCTAATGAAGCAGGGGCTGGCGAGGCCGAGGAGGTGAGGTGACGCCTGTGCACACTGTCACCCATGTGCCTAGGTGACTCTGCAGAGACCCTGCTCTATGCCCGGTGAGGACCTCACAGTGATGTCTGAGTTATCAGTCCAGCAACTGTGGATCAGACTGTACCGGATCGGGTAGATATTCACTGAGTACCTGACCCGAACAGGGTGCTGGGCCAAGTGGAGTACCCTGTTCACAGCAGCTGGGGTGCTCATCTGATGGAAGAGGGAGTCTAGTCTGGACGGATAGTTGGGAATACCAGAGAATTTATTTGTTTATTCTTCATTTTGTTGCCATTTATTTACTTATTTACGTTTGCATTTTTTGAGACAGTCCTGGCCGGCTTGGAAGTTGACTCAAAGAGATGTACCTGCCTCAGCCTCCTGAGCCCTGTGATTACAGGTGGGTGCCACCACGGCTTATTTGTTATTTTGAGACTGGGTCTCAAGTAGCGCAGGCTTGCCTTGAACTTCCTACAGACCAGAGGATGACCTTGAACTCCTGATCCTCTCCTCTACCTTCCTAGTGCTGAGATTCCAGGCACACCCAGCTCCACCTCGTGAACCTTTAAACATGAATCCTGAAGTCCTGACTGATGCTGGAGATCACAGACTTGCCTCCACGCCTGTAGGGAGGAGAGCAGCCCAGCCAGGGTACTCATTCTGCAGCCCTTCCTCAGAGAGACCGACGATCAATGTTACTAAGAAACTTAATAATAATTTAGGTTTTCAAGGGGGAAGATTGCCAAACTTATTCTTCCCGGGATGGGTAAAAGTGTGTGTGTGGGGGGGAATGGGGGATATGACAGAGGGAAGAGGACTTTTAGGGCTCATTATGACAGGGGGAGGGTGCATGCAGGCAGAGAAGTCGGGGTCAGAGTGGGGGGACATCTGGCCACTTGATCATGATTGCATTGGACTTGTGGCATATAGATCAGGGCTAGAGACCCCATGTCCCTCCCTCCAGGCTGTGGCACAATTCTGGGGGAAGGATAAGTGGGTGGGAGTCATAGAAGACTCTGCATTCTGCGAATTAACACTAGGGGCAGCTGGGGGTGGGCAGCGCTCACCCAGGGTCTTCTGTACAGGCTGCCTCTGAGCAACCATCTGAACATCACTGCCAGTTCCCACAAGCCCCATGTTGGAAGTAGGGGTTCAAGGGCATATGGGGGGGGTGCTCTCCATAATTCAAAGACTCTGGAGGCAGAGGCCAGACTCCATCAAATCTATCTCCAAACCCAGAGGGGTGCACGTGGGGCTTAGCTGTAACAGTAGATACCCTGCACTGGTATCTAGAATGTTTATTAATGTGTGTCTGTATACACATGCCACAGTGTGTGAATGGGGGGGGTCAGAAGACAACTTGTGGGGGTCGGTTGTCTTTTACCATGTGAGTCCCAGAGCTCAGATTCTATCATCACGCTTGGCAGAAAGAGCCTTTACCTGTTGAGACATTTGCCAGCCCTTAACAATTCCAGTTACATTTATCTATGTATGTGTGGTGGGGTGGTGGCAGCTAAGCCACAGAGAAGTACGGTTCCTCCCCCAGGTCCCCACCTAGCGCAAAGTCAGGATGGAAACCCAGGAAATGTGGTTTACTTCTCGGGTATTATCCTCTACCATCCTGCCTTCCTGTGGGGTCTGTCCCACTTCCTAAGCCGCTGTCCAGATTGGAGGGGGCTCTGGGTACCTGTGGAATGGCGGGCAAGTCTCATGTCTGTTTTGTGAGAGAGGGTGTTAGAGTCCACCAGTGAGGTGCAGCACCTGTGGCTCTGTCAAGAAAAAAGTAGAAAAGTCAGGCTCAGAGTAGTCCTGTCACCAAAGGCGACAAAGCTAAACTTGAGGATCCAGCAAGGGGGTTTAGCGGGTAAATGCTTGCTGCCAAGCTTACCAGCCTGCATTCAATATCTGGGCCCCACATGGTGGAAGGAAAGAATGGACTTTCTCAATTTGTTCAGTCACTTAATGCACATACCACACCACACACACACACACACACACACACACACGCACACACGCACACACGCACACACGCACACACGCACACACGCATACTAAATGTTAAAAATAAAAATGGCCTTCAGGGTCTCTGTTCTCCAGCCACAGCCATCAAGGCCCGGTGCAGGCACACGGAGGGCACTTGGGAAATGACAGTGAGAAGCCAGAGGCAGTGAGTGTCTCTGGGCCCTCCCAGCCCACTTTCCCAGCCGTGATATATATATCCTTCCAGCCAAGAGCTGAAGCGAGTTTGTCTGTAGCCTTTTCTGCAGATCCATCACACAGCAGAGCTTGGTGCAGATTTGCAAACAGCTTGAGATTACTGAATTAATTAGAATAAAATTAATCAAAACACCCACCACAAAGGAACCTGAGCATGTGGAGTGTGACTCGGGTGAGGGGCGGAGGCGCAGCAGAGAGAGGGCCTTGCAGGCTGCAGCTGGCTTCCTGCCCAGAGTCCACTCAGCTGGGATAGGCCAGGAGCTGAGGGGTGAAGTCTACAGTCGGCTTGCACTTCTGCGTGTCTCCAGGAGAGGACGCTGTCCCTCCGTCCAGCTGGTACACTCTGTGTGGGCTGAAGCAGGAGGTGATGGTTCTGGGGTGAGCTGTCTGGGGATGAGTGGGAGGTGAGTAGGCCAGGCTAAAGCAAGACTGGTGGTCAGCGGGCAGGAGCTCCAGCCTCTTTACCATTTCCCAGTATGAAGGGCTTGGCTTTATCTTCAGCTTGAGTCTTTAGGTCATATACAATGGACACAATGACAGAGTTAGACTATCTAGGTTCAAGGCTTGGTTCTGCCATTTAGCAGCTGTGGGATGTGGAGAACTAACTACATACGTGTCTCTCTGAGCCTTAGTTTCGTTGTCTGTAAATGGGGTCAATAGTAGCACTTCCTCATGGAGTCACATCCAGTGAGCTAAGCAGGCATGTCCTCTTTCCCTCAGCTTGCTCTCACTTCCCTTTCCCTCCTACTGCCACTGCTCAGACAGGCCTTAATCAGTCCGTCTCCCACCCACCCACCCACTCCATCCTTCCATCTGCCTACCAATCCCACCCACCCACCCACTCCATCCTTCCATCTGCCTACCAATCCCACCCACCCACCCACCCACCCACTCCATCCTTCCATCTGCCTACCAATCCCACCCAAACACCCACCCACTCCATCCTTCCGTCTACCTACCCATCCCACCCAAACACCTACTCATCAATTTATCAAATCCCATCCATGCACCTACCTGCCTTATCCCTCTCTCCATCCACCTCATCCACCTCCCTCCTCCAACCCATCCCCTTTCCACCTATCCTCCTACCTATCCATTCATTCACCTACCCATTTATCATCTATCTATCTATCTATCTATCTATCTATCTATCTATCTATCTATCTATCTATCTATCTTATCTATCTATCTATCTATCTATCTATCTATCTATCTATCTATCTATCTATCTATCTATCTATATTATCTATCTATCTATCTATCATCTATCTATCTATCTATCTATCTATCTATCTATCTATCATCTATCTATCTATCTATCTATCATCTATCTATCTATCTATCTATCTATCTATCTATCTATCCACCCATTATTTCATTCTATTATCCATCTGTGGTAGTTTGAATATAATTGGCCTCTATAAGCTCATAGGGAGTGGCATTATTTGGAGGTGTGGCTTTGTTGGAGGAAGTGTGTCACTGTGGGGGTGGGCTTTGAGGTCTCCTTTGCTAAAGTTTCACTCAGTGTGGCACACAGACTACTTCCTGTTGCCTGTGGGTCAAGGAGTTGGACTCTCAGCTCCTTCTTCTGCCCCATGTCGGCCTGCATGCCACCTTGTTACACCATGATGATAATGCACTAATCCTTTGAAAATATAGGCCAGACTCAATTGTATGTTTTTCTTTATAAGAGTTGCCATGGTCACGGTGTCTCTTCATAGCCATAGAAACCCTAAGGCACCATCCATCCATCCAAATGTCTTGACCCTAAAGTAGTAGAACTTTGAGGATGCAAAGATATGACCTAGCTCCTGCTCTAACTTGGGGGAGCCTCACAGGGATCTGGGAGTCCAGTGCTTGGGGTTTCCATGGTCTTAGAAAGGCACTGTGGGCAAAGTATTGTGAACAGAACCAGCTTCCTAATACACAAGTGATCAGTCAGGCAAACTGCGTCTTGAGAACCTGTAGCCGGCCTGGTAGCTCCCTGGAGTGGAGTCAATGCTGCAATGGACAGGAAGCCCTCTGCTGGGTGTCAGTTCTCCCTGATCTGCTCCACTTAACCTCTTGTTCCCCAACTTGCGCTCCCTGTCTTCTTTATGGCAGAATTACCTTATTACGGAACCCGAAAGATCATGAGAATACAGCAGGAGCTTCACCATCAGCCCTGTCTTTTCACCAATGCACGTGGGTGGTCTGGTTCTCTCTGTTTCACACATGTGCGAGAGGCAGCAGCAGGCAGAGTTCAGTCTCTGGCCCAGTCAGTGCCTTCAGGCCATGTTATGTTCTGCATTGGCCCAGAATCACCCTCTGCAGGTTCCTTCTGCAGGGCTCTTCCTGCTGGGTACTAATAACAGGGAGATGGTTCTGGAGTTGCCCGATAGGGGGCACTGTGGGCCTTTGGGGAAGAATAGTTCTTTGCTGTATGAGACCTTCCCATGAGAGAGAGGTAAGACAGTTGAATACCCACCTCCTTCCCTGGAGCAAGCACAGGGCAGCCAGAACCACTGCCCTCATCGCCTTCCCATCCCATCTCTGTATGCCCCGGGGTAGGACATTTCTCCTTTAAAAAAGCTTTTTAAAATAGCATTTGTATTTGTGTGTGTTTGTGTGTGTGTTTCAGAGAGAGATATGCACACGTGTGCCACAGTGTGCATGTGGACAACTTCTTTCAGGAGTCAGTTCTTCCCTTCCATCATGTGGGTCCCAGGGACTGAACTCAAATCGTCGGGCTTAGCTGCAAGCACTGTTACCCCTGCGCCATCTTACCGGCTTCAGACAATCAATACCTCTGAAAACCCTTTTGTGGTCCTCTCCAATTCTGACTTTCCACTGATCTCTAACCGCTCAGTGGTGGGCCTAATACACACAGGAGACTTGGTTTCTTCCCCCAGAGGAGTCTCATGTACACATGGGGCAAAGCAGAAGTTCCCCGGAGGCAGGAGTAACCTGGGTTCTACAGCCACCCTGAGGAATGCACACTTGATGGCTGTGTGACCCTAGGAAAGCTGCGTGGCCTCTCGGGACTCCACACCTGGCTCATCTGGGAAGTGAAGCTGTCAGCAGACACGGCCCTCGCAGTGTGGAGGGTGAATCTAGATGAATGCAGGGCAGGTGGCCACCAGCCTGACTCGGGGTGAGGTATTCAGTGGGAGGGCTAGCTGGGCAAAAGTGAATCTCGTGTTCTCATTGGTTAAGGACAATAATTCTAACCTTCTTTGATGGTGGCAGGGGTGGGGGGGGGGTGGAGAGCGGGGAGGGGTTGTGAGATTGAAGTCAGCCGCATTCCTTCCTACACAAAACTGGGTTGGCCCTCAGAGTGATATACACCTCGAGTGATATAATTGATCTGGGTCTTTCAGAGTCACGACTGTGAATATTCTTTGTCTCAGCAGTTCTAACTATAGACACGTAGTGTAGAGAATTTTTCTTCTTATAGATACATTTCCAAGGGTGTAGATACAAAGAGCGGGAACAGCTTAAATCCCCTGCCCACCATGGATACTTGCATCACACACGGGACTGAGACATGGTGGAATACTATACAGCTATGAAGAGGAACGAGGGAGTTCCCGTATGAATTCTCATAGAAAGATAGATTATCCCGGAAAACAGAAGAGGGAGTCTCCATGGTGGCATCTCTGCTCATAGGTGCCCAGAATACCTCTGGAAGGATCCACAGCGGGCAGCACTCTACCCCTGAGTAGTACCCTGTGCAGTACGATTCATTCAATCAGCACCAGTGGCAGGTGTCTTCAGGGAGTATAGAAAGCTTGCGTAGGTTTGGAACTGTGCACATATAAAAGCTATCCATAGACATCAAGCCACCAGGGGCTGTACTCAGCCTCAGTCTGAAGTGAGGTCTCGGTGCTGGGGGGGATGACAGGAAGCGTGGCTCCCCCAGGCTTAGGCAGATGGTCCTTCACGCTTGCCATCAGCACACACTTCCAGGAGCTAAGGGGAGGCTCGGCTGGGGCCCAGGAAGGCGCTGTACCCTTTGAGGGGTCAGGCAGAGGCTCCGTTCATCCCCGGCACCTTGGGAGGCCTCTTTTCCCCAGTGGTCTCCACATATTGGCACTTAAACTGAGTTATACTGTGAAATGTCTGATTGCTCTGACCAGGGGTGTACCCCACAAGGGCTCAGGAAGGTTCCGAGTGACTGGAGAAGAGACTATTTCCCATATGGCCCAGATTCATGTTCCTTGTCCCTGCCTGGAGTTAAGTAGCTGCTCCAGAGAGCAGGAAGGCACCCAGCGTAGCAGCCTCCCCCAGGCGAGGAGGTGTCTCCACCGGCAGAGGCAGAGGGAGACAAGACTTGCTGTCTGGGTCACCCCAGAGATCTGTGGCATTTAGCCTCCATAGTCCTGTGACTTGGGGATACATGTGGACGTGGAAGGCTGTTTTGTTTTTTGTTTTTTGTTTTTTTTTGTTTTTTTTTTTTTTGGTTTTTCGAGACAGGGTTTCTCTGTGGCTTTGGAGCGTGGAAGGCTGTTATAATAGTGAAGACAGTGTTTATGAGCACCCTGTGACAAGGGCTGAGGGGTGGGGCGCAGTGGCAGGGTGTGTGCCTAGTAAGAAGTTGGCCCTGGGTTTGCCCCTGATGCTGTGAGATACCAGCTACGGCAGGGGCTTGGGGAAAGTGTTTGGAGGGGATCTTGAGGTGCAGAGGCGGGGTGGGGAGGGAGGCTGTGGAGGGTATACCGACAATCAGTTACCTTCCTGGGTCTCAGGTTCAATTCTGCTACATTTCACTCATCCGGCAGCCATGCAGAACTAGCCTCAAAGTCATCCGATGGAGGGACAGCTGGGACATTATATGCCACCTCCCTACAGTAACAAGCATTGTTTGCCTTCCTCCCCTACTCTGTTCCCAGCCTGGGTGATGCTGGAGTGAGGGAGCCTGGGGTGACTGGGAACCAGAGAACCCCAGGAATCAGTCAATTGATCATGGGTATCTCCCTAGTGAGTATCTCCTTCCTCCACCTCTCAAGTACTGGGATTACTGCCATGTGCCACCATGCCTAGGAGACTCTGTCACTTTATGGTTGGGTAAGCCCAAGATGAGAGAGGGAAAGAAAGTGGCTTCAAGCCACACAGCTCTCTCTAGAGGAGCAGGGCTAGGAGCTGACCTGAACAATGCTGGCCCTTCCCTACCCGAGGCCCAGTGAGTCTCCCAGTCTCCCAAGGGTGGCCAGTCTCAGGTGGGACTGGATGCAGAAGGTGGCTGGCTGCAGAGCGCCGGGTGCTGCAGTGCGGAAGTCAGGGGGCCGGAGGGGGGGCACTCATCGGCATGGAAGACGGTACGGAACGCTCTGATTATCATCTTTAAGACGCATGCTCTGAATCTCAACATCGGTGAAGGAATTGAGACCCGGAGGAGGCAAGCGGTGCCCGTCCCTGCTTTTTAACCCCAGGCTGGCATCAAAGAGAAGATGAGCTGGGTTCAGTAGGGTGTGAAATTTCCTTTTTGTCTCCTGGGGTGGGGAGGGAGAGATGAGAGATTGCCATGCACCCTGTGTGTAATTAAAGGCTTTGGAATTACTTGAGGATTATGTCGCCTAAAAGAGACAGTGGGCTCTGGATGGGAAAGATGGGCCCCGGCCAATGTGCCTCTCAGTGGACTGAGAAATGCTGGAGGCCACATGCGTGTGTGTGTGTGTGTGTGTGTGTGTGTGTGTGTGTACAGAGGGGAGAAAGCAAGCAACAGACAAGCCATGAATTAACAAATTAGCCTGGGCTGTCTCATCCTCCTCAGAAGAGCAGAGCAGGGCTGGCTGGCTCACTAAGCGTCTCCCTTCTAGAAGCTTCAACCTTTAGTTACTGGGAACTGTCTTTGCCAAGCCTTTCAGTGTGTTCTGGCAAGACAAAGCAAGGCCCCGACTTGTCTCTGCTTGCCTCCCAATGCCCAGTTTTAGCATTAGATTCCCCATCGTGGGAACCCTCTGGCTCCTTGACAGATCAAGATGGCTAGTCTCCTTGGCATGGCCTTCAGTGGCCCGCTGGGCACGCTCAACCTGGGAGAAGTCAGTTGTTCAGGGCCAGCTGAGATCAAGGCTACTGGTGAGTGCAGGCCACTCGGCTGGGCTTCCAAAACTGTCACCCGCTCTTTCATTTTTAATCTTTTACTTTTTGAAGTTTCATACATGACTACAATGTATCTTGATCATGCCAACCCCGGCTGTCCCTCCCTCTTCCCCTTTCCCCTCAAAACATCCTGTCCTGGCCTCCTAGCTTTCTCCCTTTCGTAATCCACTGAATCCAACCAGTGCTGCCTGCTTGGGTGCTGTGAGGCCATGCGTGTGGTCAAAGGCCACCTCAGGTCCACAGGACACCATTTTATGGCTCTCCACCCCATCGTCTGACTCTTACATTATATGTACTATATATATATAGTATATATAATGGTCTATTTAACTTTATTTTATATGCATTGGTGTGAAGGTGTCAGATCCCCTGCAACTGGATCTTCAGACAGTTGTGAGCTGCCATGTGGGTGCTGGGAATTGAACCCGGGTCCTCTGGAAGAGCAGACAGTGCTCTTGGCTCTTACATTCTTTCCGCACCCTCTTCCTCCTTGTTCCCTGAGCCTTGTGGGTGTTGCCATAGCTGTCCCTTTTATGACAGTGGCCTCTCATTCTTGCCTTTGGACCCCTGTTTTATCTGGCTGCTCCCCCCAAGCCAGGTCACACCTCTGTGAGGGTGGTCTTGTTGTTCAGGCTGACAGGGCTGTGTGCCTGGCAGGAGAGTCCGAGACAGGGGCTCAGGACTCCTCTGAGCGCTGTGTAACCTGGAAAAACTCTCTCCCTCTTTGGGCCTTCGTTGCGTATGAAGAGACTGGGCCATATTTCTTTTTCGTTTTATTTGAAAGATATTTATATTTACGTTATGGAACTAAAGTGATTATTTGTCAGAAAAAATTAACAGTTAAAAAAAAATCAGGCACAAGAGGTTAAAATCCTCTCCTTCTCCCTAGGGACAATCTTGTCGACAGTCTCTGCTTTTCCCTCCAGACACCGGCTATGCACAGGCGAGTGTGTGAATATGTACAGCCTTTATTTAAAACATAACACAAATGAGATTGTACTCCGCATGCTAGTCCGCAACTTGCCTTTTCTGCTTAACAATGTATCCTGGACATCTCCCGTGTCCACACGCACGTAAATCTCCCTTATTCCTGTCACCGTGGAATGTTCTGTCATAAGGAAGCCCTGCGACTTGTTTAATCAGGGCTTCGTCTAAGGTTGCTGCTGGAACTCAAACCCACACCCAGGCCACATCAGAACAGTTAGGGGGGCGGAGAGTGGGGAGTGCAGGGCTGGGGGAGGGTGCCTCCCAGCAGATTGCCAACCCAGGCGAGCTTAGAACCTGGGTATCTCTTTATTGCAAAACATAAAATGATTTAGATACAGGTGAGGATGGAATAGGAGCCTCTGGGCCCACATAATGAATGGATGAGGGCACCTCTAAGAATTCACACACATTCCCCCTCAGCCCCCCAGCACCAAGGTGGGGTGGCAGAGGCGAGGATGGCCGCTAATGCAACCTGACAGGGCTGTGGAGTCTGATAAGTTTTTCTATTTCTTTGTCTTTCCTCGAGAGAAACTCATGAATATCACCCTCTAGGTCACCAGGAGCGGAGTAGGGGGACAAGGCTTCCAGCTGGCTCCCATCAAGAAGGTCCCCGGGAGCCTGCAAACACACTGCCCTTCATCAGCTCTGCACCACTGAACACTGCCATCCCCTGGAGGGGCTGGGGAAGGGGTGCTCTGCAGAGGTCCCTGGGGAGGGCCTGGGCAAGAATATGAAATGTCCCCATGTCCCAGTGCAGGTGGGAAGCGGGCTGGCCACCAAGGACCTGGAATCCCTACAGGGACCACTGAGCTCTAATGAAAATATCATTAGATGGCAGGGCACCTGGGTCGCATCGATGGGGCTTCTCAGACGCCCGGAAGGGGTGGCTTTGGCTCCGCATCTCTCTCCCTGCTGGCCGCTGACTGAGAGCATCCATCCTGTCCGGGTCTAGATGGATAGGACAATCTCTCTACCCACACCCCATTTGCTAGGAGACAGCCTGGGCTTCTGAATTTTTTATGGCCTCAGTTAGCTTGGAAGAAATCCAGAGGTCAAAGCTGGTGCAGGCGCTCCAGTCACCTTGGCCCACGCGGGTGTGCAGCTTTTCCGAAACAGCCTCACCCACGGGGCCCTAAATTATGGCGATTACACTGCAATCCGTCTCACGGTATTACTCTGATACGCTACCTGCGGCAACCGGGCCTGGGAGGCGTGCATTATTTACCAGAGATGCTCTGTGGGGTCCCTCCTGTCCCTGCAGCCCCTCCTCTGCCCGCCCTGCAGGGTCTCCAGGAAGGAGGATCAGTCAGGCAGCAGCCTCTCTCTTGGAGTGACCCTTTCCTGACCACTGTCCAGTCTCTGAGAGAAGCCAGCGACCACAGTGGCAACTGGTCAAGGGGGTGGATATGGGTGGGAGGGAGGAGGCCTGACCCCGTTCTTCTCCCTCACTTTAAGGACACCTGTGGTTCTTTAAGTCAGGTCTCTGGCAGCCTCGCTAGTGTGGGCCACTGATCACATCTGGTTAACCAACCTTCCCTCACAAGTTCGGGATTGGGTCTGTGGCAGAGCTGGGTGGTGACGGGAGCTCCTAGCTGCCCCCGTGGTACCTGGAGGCTGAGCCGGTTTGTGCCCTCTCTGTCCCAGCCCTTCTCAGCTCCCCCGTTAGGCTCAGCATCAGCATCTAGATTGCAGGTTACTTCCGCTTTTATCTGAAGCTGTCCTTAAGGGAGATGGATTTCTGATTGAAATCTAGTCAATTGCCTCTGAGGCTTCAGCGCCCAGCGTGAACACACACTTCAGGGGAAATTGCCCTGGGTCTAGGAGGAGGGGCAGCTGGGGGAGAAGCCCCAAGGGTTGGGGGAGGAGCCAGTGACTGATTCCCTAAGCAGGCTCCCATTGTGGCTATCTCTGAGTCAGTCCTTCCGGGGGAATCCTCTCCCTGCTCTTCCCAACACCCAGCTCCTTGGGATCAAGAGAGTCACAAAAGAAGGCAGGAGACCTCCAGGGCCTCTGTCTCCAATCTGTGGGGTCAGTCAGGCCAGAGGAAGGGGCCCTAGTGGTGTGGTGGGCCATTTGTCTTGGTATTTGGAGGGTGTGGTGGTCTCAGGTGGCCCGATTAAAACTGACTTGGTTTTACAAGTTTCTATCCCCCAGGGTCTTCTGACAAGGTTCCAGGGGCCCTGCTGGCAGAGGGCGGGTACCACCCTGTCTGCTTACATCCCCACCCTACCCCATCCCCAGCTTTACTATGGAGCAATCTCGAAAGTTCATCCAGGGTCCCACTATTCCCAAAGACCTCCATGTGGGGGACCTGGACTCCCTGTGAAGCCTCCTTTCTAGCGGAGGTTCACCCCAAAGTCGAACTCTCCTGGAACAGCACCAAGTCTGCTGGCTTCGGGAGCAGCTGGAGGGGCTAGGGTCTGGGTTCAAGGTGCCTAGAGGCCCTGGCAGGAAACCACAAGCAGAGGAGATTGTTTGGGAGGTAACCCAGACACCAGAAGGGAGGCCTGTCGGTACCATCCCAGAAGTTGCCAGGGGCTCACTCTCCCTACCCTTCCCAGGCCATCAAAGCGCACGTACATCATCCCTCTGCCCACTGTGGGCCTCACCTGAGACAAATATTTTTTAAAAGAAACCCCAGTTGCTGCAGGAGCAGATGGTGCTGCGGGGGGGGTGGGGGTGGCGCAGCCAAGGGCAGAGAGATAGGGCAGTGGCTTGCCAGTTGGTGATGGTGGACACATCTCTCCCTCTGCTCTGCTGTGTTCCAGTTTCCCTTGTGAAGGATGAGCAAGATCCCATCCTTCCCAGGGTAGTGAGTCGGGCCTCCCCTGGCCTGAGGTCAGGCCATTACCCTGAGCAGTAAGGAAGAGTTTCTCTCCAGTTTGTCCCCTTCCTGGAGGAGATGGGGTGGGGGGATGGGCTTGTTCCTGCCCGAGGCAGTACACCTGATTGATCTGTGCTGAGGCTCCCTGGCTGATCCCTTCCTGTGGTTGTTAGGTGTTGGGGTGGATAAGCTGGAGGGAGCATCAATCCATCATTGGCTGGCAGGAGCTTAGTGACCACCTGGTCCTCTGTCACCTGGCCCATCCTTGTCCTCGGAAGCTCCACTCCTTGACATTGGAGGCACCTACCTTCAGGAAGCTAGCCCAGCTCTCAAAACAAAGCCGAGTTCTCTGTGTCACTTCTAGTTCATCCTAGAGTGGGTCCCTCCCCTGTATTTCAGGGCATCCACTTTGCTCATACCCCAGTGTCCTGGGGCTAGCCTTGCCTAATGCCCTCATATTGCCACTTGTGTCCCCTCGTGATAGTGGTCATCTCAGCTGTATCCCGCCGTCTTGTCTGTACTGCGGCATCCTGGGAACCAATCCTTGTCCAATGTCCTCACACTGCAGCCTCCCTGTCTCTCGGTGATTATCACTTTGGTAGGAATTGATTGAGTTTCCAGTCTGACACCCTGGTCTTCAGGAGCTCCGAGTCAGGGAGGGATAACAGAACCTCAAGGGTGTTCAGACTGCTGACTTCCACCTGGTGTGGCTGCTATGGTCTTCCTGGGAAGTGAATGAGTTTGGTGGAATCTTCCAGAGGGAATGGGAACCTCCAGTTATTTCAGAAAAACAGCACCTCGCCCTTTCTCCGGAAGTGGGGACCCAGGGTGTACTGAAGGCCTGGCCAAGGGTCCCTCTGTCCCCTGAGAGGGTAGCAGAGAGGTTTAAGAATGGCCCCATCTCCTCCTTCCCCTGGGAAGGGCTCTGACAGGCCCCCTTCTGAGCGTCGCGGTGTGCCCTCCTCCTCTAGACCCGCCTACTTCTCCTCCTGACGCCCTGAAGTGACTTCTAGAAGGGCCCCACCCACTATGATGGGTCCACCCCACCTCGTCCTCCCCCCCCTACCCCAGCTAATTTATTATTAACTCTGGAACTGACTCTGAAATTATGGGAGACTGCGTTGCCTCTTTTTTTCTTAGCTGCGTATGGTCCCCATGGGGAGGAAAGCAGAAAGTGCCGGATACACAAATACGCTGCGAAAGCCCTGTGGGTTTTCCAGCTGTAGCAAGGGAGGGGAATTAGCTGTAATAAGCCGCTGTCGCTCAGCAGAAAGCCTCCAACGCAGACCCTAGGAGGAGCTCTGGCCCTGCCTGCAGCCACCCTTCCCTGGCCACCTGCTTTTTTTTTCAGGTTCTGCCCTGCAGGGCGGTGGCCTCCTCCCCAGCCAGTCTATGATGCCTTGGGTATGTGTGTGTGTGTGTGTGTCTGTGTGTGTGTGTGTGTGTGTGTGTGTGATCTGTATCCTACACAGTGACATACAAACAAAGAAGCTGCCCCTGACCCTCTCTTCCTGTGCTATTAGCTTAAATGGTGGTAGGAGAGACAGGTAGGGGGCCATTCTCATTTTCCTAGAGTTAAGGGGAGAGAATTATTAGGAGTTTCTGAGGGGTGAGAGGATCCACCCACCTCCACACTCCAAACAAAAGGACCGTGGGTGTTTGGCCTTTCCTTTTTCCTCCCCTGAGGAAAACCAGGAGCTTAAAGCTTTAAGTTAGGGCTCCACAGCGACAACAGCATTTAGGTAGAAAATAGCCCCTGGCCACTAAGGAGGCTGTGGAGGAAGCAGGTTCTAGCCCCTCAGATGGCTAATGAATTAGCCTGTGGGTCTCCTCTCTGGCTTCTAGTCTCTTGGGGGACGTAAAGTCCTGGCAGATGTCCTATTGAGTTTCTTGAGAATGTGTGTGTGACCCTGGGAAGTCGCCCAACCTCTCTGGGCTCACACAATGTTTGTGTAAAAGGAGAAGGAGAAGAGTGGCCCGGAGGACTTTTGCAGGGACGTCGTGTCTCAGCGCCATGACTTGAACATCCTTCTCTTCACGTCCTCCAGCCACAGGGATGAGCTGTCTCCCACCAGCTCTGTCACTGAGATTTCTGTCAAAAGGCAGGTGTCGCGACACTTGACAGGATGGTTCTGATCTTTCACTCCTCATAATAGTCCTTGTGACTTAAAAACCTCAACAGTGAAGTGAATTCCAGTCGCCTCGCAGAGTCTTTTACTTCAAACTACGCCGAGGTGCTCTTTCCCCTGGAGAGACAGCAGAAAGGAGGGGTCTGACCCTTGCACGGTCATCCGGCCTCTGCCGCTCAACAGCTGTGCACTGTGGCCCCTTCCTTCGTTTCTCTGTGCCTCAGTTTCCTCGTCCATAAGGTGGGGGTATTAATACCATATCTTGAGTAGATCATAAACCACAGGGATTAGGGTAGTGCCTGGCACATGCTGTGTGACTATTTCTGCCTTTCCGCCATCACCACGGCTGCAGCAGCAATGCTTCCAAACCTGCTCCAGTCACCGGAAAGGACGGCCGCTGTGTGTGCTTGTCATCCCCGTGCTAAGAAGGCAGAGCCTTGGCATCCACTGGCTAGTCAGCCTAGCTTACTTGACACGTTTCAGGTCTCAAAAATCAAACTGGATGCCCTCAAGGATCAATGTCCGAGACTGACCTCTGGATGTCCTCGTGTGTGTGAGCACACACACACACACACACACACACACACACACACACACATGCACACACACGTGTAAACTATCCCAGTGCCAGACATAAGAGTTGCAGCTAGAGAGCTGTGTGGGTTCCATTCTCTCCTGGGTGACCGTGAAGAATCTAATCCTCAGAGCGACCCAGGAGAAGGACATCGTCACCCTACTTTACAGGCCTGGAGAGGCTGTAAGGGTCCGGCCTGTCACTGGAGTGGTATTCCGCACGTAGCCTGACCCACCTTTCAAAATTCCCTTGGTGATCTGTAGCCTTTACTTCATTTTAACGAGGAGAGCTGCCTCGGAGAGCTGAGAAATGGGGGCTCATGGCTCTCAGGGTGGAAAGGGAAGAGAAAGCAAAAAGCCATGGAATGACAGAGCTGCAGACACTGAATTTCACTAGCGTGGGTCTCTAACCATGGAGACAGAGAAGGAAGTCCAGAGAGGGGTGAGTGCCTCCTAGGGCCACACAGTCACACTCTTTGTCCCCTCCCCCAGCCTTCTACATAGTTTGAAAAACATGTCAGATTCTTTGTGTGGGTGTGTGTGTTTGTATACGTATGTACATGTGCACACACGTATGTACCTGTGTCTACATGTGTTTGTGTATGTACATACATTGGGCTTGTATGTGTGTGCATGTATATGAGTGCACATGTGTGTACATGTGTGATTGTGTGTGTGTAGGCTGGAGGTCAATGTCATTTATATAATGATATAATGTCTCCTATTGCTCCGCCTTATTTTTTCTGATATAATCCCTCATGAACCCACAGCTTACCGATTCACAAGGTTATCGGTCAGGAAACCCCAGGGACATACCTGTCTCTGCCCTTCCCAGAACTGGGGCTACAGATGCAAGCCTACACCTGGCTTTTACATAGGTTTTTGGGATCAAAGTCAGGTCCTTATGCTTGTGTGACAAACCCTTTACTGACGGAGCCATCTCCTTAGCCGGGGGTGTTAGATACTATTACAGGTAACCAAGTGTGGTGTGCAGCCTGTGGTATCTGTCCAGGGACACCACAGCTTGGAGGCAAGAGGCCCTTTGTCTCTGTTTGTAGAGATGGCATACACCAAGCAACAGCTTTCTATAAACATATTAAAAAGTAATAAAGTGGCCCCATCTGCATACGAGAACGATGTGCTCCCATTTTAATGAAGCTTGTCACAGCAAAGTCATTTTGATGACTTGTCAAATGCACTTGTCATTTGAAGACACTGCCTTTCTTTTGTCTGGCCAGGAAGATAGAGAGGCCAAGGGCCTGGTCCTAGCTCTGGGCCATCTGCCTTGTGTGCCAACGATACAGTTAAATATCAAATCAGACATCACAAGATGACCCGCACAGCCAAATGGACAGTAATAATGGCGGTATTATTGATTCAGCCCGTACCATATGTCAGGGCACTGGGAATCTTCTGTTTGTTTCATTACCCACCAGCCTCCACACTTCATTGGGCTCTAGGGAGGCTGGTGCCCAGGATCTGAGGCCTTCTGCTGGTCTCATTGCCCAAAGCCAGGCATCAGTAAGAGAGGGGAGGAAAGGAGGTAGATGGATTGGGGTGGCAGTCTTTGGTGTTCACATCGCCTGTCATGGCTCTGTCCCTGAGGCTGTCCCCTCTAGGTCGGGGGTAGAAGCTCACCAGAGTGGCCATCTTCTAGCTTGCCCACAGTCATCTCTCCTTGGCAGATCAATGGACCGCCCACATCTGACAGGGACCCGCGGACTGAAAACAGAGCAACCCAAGTCCCTGCAGCGGAGCCTTCCTTCCTCAGGCAACTGAGACAGAGCCGTTTACAGACCAGGAAACTGAGGCCCAGCTGTATCAAGGCCCTAGAAGAGGCGGAGTCTAAGCCCAGCTTGCCCTCAGCACCTAATCTAGGCTCCTTTACCTGCTGGAGAGGAAGAATGGCCCAGTCTGTTCATTCCAGGCACCTTATAGGAGCAGGCAGGGCGGGGTGGGGGGCAGGGTAGGAGGCAGAGGCCTACATGATACCTACTGTGTGTGAGCCAGGTAGTGGGACTCAGAGAAATAGCTGGTCTTCCCGCCCCCAACTCCCTGAGGAAGCCACAGTCTGGATGCTCAACTTGGCTACAGATTCAGATCAGCATCCTCGAAGAAACCTGAAACATCAATGCCTTTTTTGCTTTGGTCAGTTCAACCAGGGTCCTTGGGAAAAACTTGCCCTGAAGCATTCAAGTCTGTCAAGGATCCAGGCTGGGGCAGAGGCCTTTGCCTGAGGTCAGCGGGGGCCAGAGAAGGTTGAGGGGACTCAACTGCTCTGGGGGATCTGGAAAGAGGGATGCTGCAGGAGGAGGAGTCCAGGCTGGGGAATAATTAGCTTGTGTCTGTGAAAATCCATTTAACGAACTCCAGACTCAGAGCTCTGCCAGTTCCAGTCGCTCTTATAAGGAAGGCAGCGCCGGGGAGCGTGCGTGCGCGTGCGCGTGTATTGATGTGTGTGGGGAAGTGTGTCTGCGTGTGCACTGTTGTGTGAGCCTGTCTGTGTGTGTGCCCTCACCTTTCCGGGTGGCTGTCTGTATGCATCTACAGTGTCCTCAGCGCCTGTTCCCTTCTCCAACTCACTTCTGTCTCCAGCCAGGGACCCTACTTCCCAGAGGCCTGCAGGCCTGGTCCTGGCTGCCATACCTTCTGGATCCCAAGGCTGCTTTTTGTTCGCTGTCCCTGGCCCAAGCCTGGAGAAGCAGCCACAGAGGCCGGCACAGTGCACAGGCTGAAGCTGTCCTACCGTCGGCCCCAGAGGTCACCAGAAGCAGTGCAGACGAGTCAGAGTCACCTGTGAGGGCTGCCTCCTATCTGGTGCCAGCTGGTGCCAGGGAGTGCCACCTTATTGTGAGGACAATAGTAACGATGTGATGGGCTGTTGGAGGGCCTGAGAGGCCCAGAGCCATGGGCCTATCGTCACCGGTAGACTTGAACCACCCTGGGGACAACACACTCTTCTGCCTCCCCACACCAACTCCATGAGGTGGCTTCTCTTATGAAGCCCATAACACAGACCCAGAAAGTAGGGGGCTGGCTCACCGAAGGTCTCGCTGGGCTTTGACCCTCAGCAGTCAGGGAGACGCGGGTGGGAACAGCTTGGCCTGGTCCCGCAAACATGGAGGACATCACTGTCCTGTGCCATCAAGGTAAGGGAGATGTGTCCTCAGCCGGGTCCCAGATGGGTGGGGAGCCAAGGCCTGCTGGGCACCATTCCTCCTGCTGAGCCCTGAGGCCCTGTGGAGGTGACAGTCTCCTTGCATAGAGGTTAGCTATGGTGTGCGCATCCTTTTTTGTTGAGGATAATTAACTGGCTTCTTGTCCCCTCCAAAGAGGTCATTTTGTTATTCTTGGCTGTTGTCCCTCCAATACGTTCCATCTTTATGGCCGACAGCAGACACATTGAGCTGGTCACGGATGCTCCCTTGCCTGGTGTTTGCCCAGCATCTAAGAGGAGGCCTGGGCCCTGTTCTCCCTGCTCTGTCACTAGGCTTCATTCTTCCTTAATAGTTCCACTACGGGAGCCCGGTCCCCTAATCTCTTTTCCAATCTTTGCTTACAGCATGTTATTAATTCTACAGCCATATGGTATGTAAAAGGTCTCCTGGTGCCCGGGAGTGCTGCTGGCTGCTGCACAATCCTAGAAGGGACGGATTCTATTTGGGGTGGCGTTGGGGTGAGGATTCTGGAATGTGCCACTGGTTATGTCTCATCCTGGGTTGGGCCACAGACACTGAATCCTCCCAGCAAAATACAAGAAGGTGGAGGACCTTGGCAAGTCAGGCCACCCCTGAGGGCCTTGGCGGTCTTAAGTGGAGGGATGGTAAAAGCCTTCTGAACATGCAACAGCCAAAGAGACGTTCATAACTAAACATGCCATAAATCTGGGTGTTTCCGGGCACTGCACATCCATGTTGCAGTGTGTGATTTCATTACAGTCTTGGGTCTGAACTCAACCCATGCATTTCTTGCTGCATGTACACTGTACCAAATGTTGCTTGCTATGCCTTGGCTTGCATTTCAGGCTCCTGTCTGCTATGAACTGTAGTGGTTTTTGCTGGTTTTTTTTTGTTTTGTTTTTACTTTTATCATAGAGAGTTTTCTGTTCTTATAGACACGTTTTAATTATGGAAAACAAAGACTTGGTATTTTCTTACTGTCATTCCTCAGCAGGTAAATACCAAATTAGTTTGTGTTACACTAGAATGTTGGGCTTAAATTTTTCTGTTAGGGTTGCTAACTTGAATTTCATATTTTAAAAGGAGTTGCTAAATGGATTTTGTCCTGGGACTAGGACAGAACTTCCAACCATCTCTGCGATGGCTCTGAACATACGCCTGCCATTTATCCTATGTATTAATACAAAGGGGCATTGACGATCATGAGATCAAGATGCTGATCAACCCTGAAAAACAGTGAAGATGTGTTGTGTCCTGGTTAGCTTTTATTGTCAGTTTCTCACAACCTAGAGTTACCTGGGAAGAGGGGACCTCAGCTGAAGAATTGTCTCTATCAGACTGATACACAGCCACGTCTGGGAGAGATTGACGTGTGAGAACCCAGCCCACTGTAGGCAGCACTATGCCTAGGTTGGAGGTCCTGGGTTGTACACAAAGCTCGCTGAGCTTGAGCCTATGAACAAGCCAGCATTCTTCCATGACTTCTGCTTCAAGATCCTGCTTTGAGTTCCTACCCTGACTTCCCTTAATGATGAACTATGTATGACCTGGAAAAGATAGCCAAATAAACCCTTTCCTTCCCTAAGCTGCTTTTGGTCACAGTGTTTTTTGTTTTTGTTTGTTGTTGTTGTTTTGAGACAGGATTTCTCTATATAGCTTTGGAACTTGTCCTGGAATTTGCTCTGTAGACCAGGCTGGCCTTGAACTCACAGAGACCACCCGCTTCTGCCTCCCAAATGCTGGGATTAAAGATGCGCCACCACCCCTGGCTCATGGTGTTTTTTTTTTTTTTTTGCGACAGGAAACTGGGACACTCTGTGTCCTTTAATCTCAAATATTCAGCCAAGAATTAAATCTTCATGCAAAAATAAACAAAAAACTCCATCTCATTAGTGTGCAAATTGGCTTTCATCTTTAATAAATGATAAACAAATGCATATATCAAAGAATTGTTTTCAAGTCATCTTTATGCTTTAGCATCAATAAGGGTTTAGTTTTTAGATCTGTTTTATTTACCTATATTTCTGGGGTTGTGCAAAAATTTCTCTATTGTCAAGGGGTTGCCAGAGTAGCAATGGCTTTTTTCTTTTTCCATTTTCCTGTGTGTGGACAGCTATGTGCATGTGTGTGTGAGCACGTGTGTGTGAGCACGTGTGTGTGCATGTGTGTGCGGGTGTGTGAGTACGTGTGTGCACGTGTGCACGTGCATGTGTGTAAGCACGTGTGTGTGCCCCAGGAGAGGCTTGAGTTGATGTCAGGGATCCTTCTCTGTTGCTTTCCACGTTACTCGAGGCAGGCTCTCTCAATCGAACCAGAGCTAAATGACCTGGCATTCTCCCTGGCCAGCTTGCTCTGGGGACCTGTCTCTACTTTTTGAAGCTGGGATTACAGGTAGGCTCCATGCCCAGTTGGCATTTACATGGGCTTCTGGGGATCCAAACTCCACTCTTCACGGTTGCTTGGCAACCGCTTTAACCACCCAACCATCTCTCCCACCCCTGATAGTGGTGATAAGGGGGAAATGCTGGGAGAGGCTCAAGGGGCTGGGGTGACACAGGTCACATGGTTGGGGTCTAAATTCAGGGTTCTCTGGCATCCATCTTAAGCCCCTTCTGCTGTAGGAGACAAAAGCCCACCTGGAGATGGACAGGGACTGCCCCAGGAGCAGCAGCATGGTGTCCCCTGTGATGGGCTTGAGCAGCAACAGCCAATGCTGTTTGGGCACACAGCTGTAATTCCAGCACTCAGTAAGCAGAGGCAGGACATCAGAAATTTAAGATATCCTTGGCTACATAGAAACTTTGGGGCCAGCTTGGGCCACATCAGAGCCTGTCTTAAAAACAAAACAATGCAAGAGGCGGTGGTGGCGCACGCCTTTAATCCCAGCACTCGGGAGGCAGAGGCAGGCGGATCTCTTGAGTTTGAGGCCAGCCTGGTCTACAGAGTGAGTTCCAGGACAGGTTCTGAAGCCACATAGAGAAACCAAAACTGAAACAAGACAGCAAGAGCCCAAACCTGACCAAGGTCAGGTCATTATGGGGCCAGACCACCAGCTCCCGTTTTCCACGTCATCACCCGGGGCCGGCTCCAGCTTGGCTCCGACTTGGGAGCTCCCCTGGCTCACGCCTGGGGGGGGGGGGTGGAGGGGTGGGGCAGAGAAAATGGGCGGGGACCATAGACTCTTCTATGCTCTTTCTATCTTGTACTGGAATTGGCCCCATTACCCCATCTCGGGGCATCCCACATCCTGAGGGCCTCAGAGGATCAAAACAGTGAGTTAAAAAGCGAAAGAAAACCTACAGCATTTTCGGCACAATTCCCTCTGTCTCTTGAGGAAGGCGTCACTGTGTTCACGGGAGCTTTTAAGTCACTGGGAACAGAGCCCAGCGCTTTCATGGCTTTTCCTCTGTGACCGAGGCCCTCCGTGCAAAGCGCTATTATTAGCCTGGCCTTCGAAGAAGTAATTAAACGCATTATTCCATGCACAACGAGCGCATACATCTGTGTGGCAGCCTGGGACACCATGCTGCCGCGCCTCCAAGTTTCTGGCTTGGGATTGCCTCTCGTGGCTTAGCTCAGTCACAGAGAGGCTTTGGAGCTCCGAGAGGCTGGATGAGGTAGTTTGCTTTGGCAGCTTGAGTCTAGGGACAGGGGTTTACAGGAGAGATGGGAGGATAGAGATGCCCGGACCAGGCCAACCACAACAGGGTCCCCCTAGATGAATGTGGACCATGGGTGTAGTCAAGTATGGATGGGTGGGGCCAGGCTGGGGTTGGGGAGAGTTGGGAAGGCTAACCCTGGCATCCTCAGGTGATCTGGCCTTGACCTCTAACCCCAACTCTCCAGAGCTAAGTGAGTCCAGGCAAAATGTATAATCATGTAAAACCATGGACAAACGACTCTATTCTACATGAATAGGTACTGAGTCTTCCTGTCAAAGTCGTACCCTAGCCTTCTTGGTTTGATTTACTCAACAGTCCCAGGCCATCTGCTTTCCTCCCTGGCCACCAGGGCCTTGGAGCAGGTCCCACTGTGGTGGCTAGACACACAGGACTGAGGAGGGGGTCTGGGTCCCTGCCTCAGCCCGTTATCATTTGCTCTGTGACCTCGGAGAGAGCCAGATTTACAAAGTGCCTATTTGAATTAAAATATGTATGCAATGTGGGATATATTCACAGTTTAAAATAATTTCTAGCTTACCCCAAATTCTCATTTGACTGCTCATTCTGTTTTATCTGGCAGCCTGGGTTTGGATAAGTTCCTTAACTTCTCAACTGCCAAGTAGAGGAGAAGGGGGGGCGATACCAGAACCTCCTTCCAAGGTGGCGATGGGCACTGAAGTAGTTAAAAACTGGAATCGCAGAATGAATGCGGTGATAATAACCAACCTTCTTGGAGGGTTGGGGAGCATGTCACAGCGGCAGATACATTGTTGATATGTTATTTTTGGTATCTCTTTAAAACACTTGTATTTACTGAGAGAGAGAGAGAGAGAGAGAGAGAGAGAGAGAGAGAGAGAGAGAGAGAGAGAGTTGTGTGTGTTTGTGTATGTGTGTGTGTGTGTGAGAGAGAGAGAGAGAGAGAGAGTTGTGTGTGTTTGTGTATGTGTGTGTGTGTGTGTGTGTGAGAGAGAGAGAGAGAGAGAGAGAGAGAGAGAGTTGTGGAGTGGGGGAGCAAGCGGAGCCCAGAGGAAGAGCCCCAGTGTGTCTTGTTCTATTGCTCTAATTTACTGTCTTGAGAAAGGTTCTCACGTCTCGGCTGGCAGCCAGCACGTCCAGCAATCCTCCTGTCTCTGTCCTCACACTGCTGGAGTTATAGGTGTGGATTGGCCATGGTCAGCTTTTTCCATGGGTGCTGGGGATTTTAGTTCAGATCCTCGGGTTTGGGCAGCAAGCACTTTCAGCCCCTGAGCCATCTCCCAGCCACCATTTTTTTTGTCTGTCTTTCTTTCCCCACCCACTTCATCAGTGACAAGACGACAGTACTCTCTGTGAGGAGCTAAGGGAACTCCTAGCAGGAAGAACTGACCGCGTCTGGATTTTGCCAGCAGCTTCCCACCTCTCAAGGTGCGGTGAGTAGCTGGCGGATACAAGGATGCTGCAAAACATGGCAAGGCTACAGCACAGCTACAAGCTCTCCAGGACTCTGAGGATAAAGAACCTGCGAGAATACCAACCAAGGGGTTAACCACACAGAGGGCCGGCTTGGCTAAAGGATATCAGCCAGAAAAGGAAACATGAGGCAGGATTCTATTCACCTGAAGTCTAACAATGGGCAGGATGCCTCGCTGAGGCATGGAGAGAGGGAGGGAGGGATGGCCTGGCCTCCTGGTGCTGAGGTGGGTGGGGAGAGGGTGCAGGCAACCATCTAGTCCTAGTGGAGGCAAAAACTCCCTGTGTTTGCTCTAAAAGAATTTGTTAGGCCGCCAAGATGGCTCAGTAGGTCAAGGTGCTTGCCACCAAAAATCAAACAATCCAGAGATACACGGTAGAAGGAGAGAACGGATTCCCGAATGTTGTACTCTGATCTCCACATATATGCTGTTGTGCCCACATGCATACACATTTATACAAACATGTAATAAAATGATTTGAGGTGACTACATCCTAAGATTCTAGGTAGATATGATCTAAAAATAAAATGATTTGTATCTTGAATTTTGCTTATTTCACAAAACGCTAAGATTATAGAGTGGGTGGAGACAGGGAGCGTGACACCCAGGGGTCCAGGTTCATCCTCTCCCTAAAGGAACCTGAAATCTCTTATCCACCACGTCGTTCTTAAAAAAAATTATTTATTGCTGGGCGGTGGTGGCACATGCCTTTAATCCCAGCACTGGGGAGGCAGAGGCAGGAGAATCTCTGTGAGTTAAAGTCCAACCTGGTCTTTAAAGCAAGTTCCAGGACAGCAGAACTACAGAGAAAGACTCTGTCATGAAAACCAAAAGAAAAAAAATTATTTTATGTGTTTTGGTATTTTGTTTCATGCATGTCCATGTGTCACGTGACTGCAATGCCCACAGAGGCCAGAAGAGGCCATCAGATCCTCTGGAATTGGAGCTACAGACATTTGTGACCAGCCATAAGGGTGCTGGGAACAGAGCCCAGGGCCTCTGTAAGAACAACAGGACTCTTGCCGGGCGGTGGTGGCGCACGCCTTTAATCCCAGCACTCGGGAGGCAGAGGCAGGCGGATCTCTGTGAGTTCGAGACCAGCCTGGTCTACAAGAGCTAGATCCAGGACAGGCTCCAAAGCCGCAGAGAAACCCTGTCTCGAAAAACCAAAAAAAAAAAAAAAAAAAAAAAAAAAAAAAAAAAAAAAAAAAAAAGAACAACAGGACTCTTAACCACTGAGCCATCTCTCCAACTCCCCCTCCCTCCTTTTTATTTTACTTTGCTTTTTGGTGTATTCCTGTCTGTCCTGGAACTTCTAAGGCTGCCAAGGTTAACCTTGAACTTGTGATTCTCCTGTTTCTACCTCCTGAGTGCTGGGATTACAAGTGTGTGCCACCATGCTGGCCTTCCCATCTTCACCTGAGATGCTGCCAAGGAAAGTTGAGGAAGCCGAACTCACCTTCCCTAAAACTTGCATCTAGCTCTTTGTGGCTGTTGAGTTCTTAGGGCTGTGCAGGATAGGGAAGAAGGCAGGTGGGGGTGGGGTGGGGGGAGAATAGGGGTGTGGGGGGACGGGGGCAGGTCCCCAGGCAGCAGCAAGCCTGCACTCTTTAGCTGCCTTCCCATAGAAGCAGGCATCATTACTAATAATGACCACTCCAGGGCCAGAGGGCATTTCCCATTAACCCCAGACCTCACATCTCACTACCCTCCCCACATCCCATCCCATCCCACAGTATCTACCTCAGACCATACCGTGCCAGCCAGTGCTGGTCCCCCTGGCTGGCCTTACCTTAATTCTCTGGGTGAGTGACATTTAAGGGCCAGCTTTTTATTGGGCCATAACAATTTACAAGCCGTGCAGTTGAGGCTTGTCAAGGGGCCATGGAGGAAGGAAGAAACCCTTTGTGATAGGCAGGGGTGAGGGGGTCAAGTGATGTGTGCCCCCCCCCCCCATTAAAGCCCTGCCATTAGGAAGTACAGCTTTTTTTTTGTTTGTTTGGTTTTTCAAGGCAGATTTTCTAGAACATTTTAGCAAGCCTTTCACTTCACATCTTCCAAGCCCCTCTCTACTGCAGTGGTTCTCAACCTTCCTAATGCTGCAACCCTTTAATACAGTTCTTCATGCTGTGGTGACCCCCAACCATAAAATTATCTCGCTGCTACTTCATAACTGTAATTTCGCTACTATTATGAATAGTGATGCAAATATCTCATCTGCAGGATATCTGATATGCAGTCCCTGTGGGGGTCACAACCCACAGGTTGAGAACGACTCTGCTCTATTGGGAAAGCAGCAACTCTGGACCAGAATGCCTGGGAGGCCTTGCTTTCTGAGCAGCCTCCCTCAGGAGTCATAGCCTAGGTCAGGAAGCTGGAGGGCTTCAGGCGGCTGCCTCAGGCGCCCTGCTGAGCCAGGGGTGGGGAAACTCCACAGCTTACTCTCTGAGCAGGACTCTAGAACCACCTCTCTCTGGTCCCTTGCCTTGCCTGGGACATGCTCTGAACTCAGAGCTTGGGGGACATTTGCAGCCAGATCCTGTGCAAGCCTATGATCCCAGCATTTAGAAGCTAAGGCCTGAGGATTGTGAGCTCGAGGCTAGCCTGGGCATTAAGTAAATATATGCTGTTTCAAAACAAACAAGCTAGGGATGGCCCAGAGAGAGCCAGCCCCTGACTCAGCAAGGATGTGAATGTCAAGAGGTGCAGAACAGGTGTTTGTGCAGGAGGAGGGAGGAGGGTGCACAGACTGGGCCAGCACATTTCTGGCTCCTTCTACCTCAGGCTACAGGACTTGCTTGCTCCTCCATGGTAGCCTCCCTCTCTTTCTGACTCTCTTCTCCCTCTCTCACCACACCCCGCTCCCTTTCTGTCTTTACCTCTTCAGGGCAGCTAGAGCTAGAAGAGGAGGTGCCGTTTCTCTTGACGACATGAGCACCTGGCATCACAAGTCCATATCCAGACCTTACCACCTCGGTCTGAGCATCTTCATAGAGCCAAGCTTTGATTTCTCACGTGTTAAAGAGTCTTATGTCCTGTCCCCACTGTGGCCTGGGCCTTCAGGCCCAGGGCAGTCTGATCTTCTTTCCAGAAGCCCAGAACAGTCCCAACTTCAGGGAGTGGTGAAGAGGTGGTCACGTGGGCCAGAGACCTCAACTCACCATGGACCTCTGTGGACCCAAACCATGCTGCACACGGGACTTCAGAAGTCTCCCTACCCCTGCTGTACTCAGGAAGGAAGGCACTGATGTACATGGGAGCTATTAGCTTTGCCTCCAGGCCCTGTCACCCAGCTTCCAGTTTCTTAGGGTACCATTTTGTAGCCCTTCTTCCGATGCCTTCCAGTGGGCATGGTACCTCCCCCCATCCCTCATCCCTACCTACTGACGTCTTGTCTTAGTGTTTTCGCTCTGTCCCCTACCACCAGGTACCTACACTAGCAATGTGTGCCCCTCTCCCAGGTCCTCCCAGGAGGATGCTGGCCCTGTACCTGCAATGTGTGCCCCTCTCCCAGGTCCTCCCAGGAGGATGCTGGCCCTGTACCTGCAATGTGTGCCCCTCTCCCCAGGTCCTCCCAGGAGGATGCTGGCCCTGTACCTGCAATGTGTGCCCCTCTCCCAGGTCCTCCCAGGAGGATGCTGGCCCTGTACCTGCAATGTGTGCCCCTCTCCCAGGTCCTCCCAGGAGGATGCTGGCCCTGTACCTGCAATGTGTACCCCTCTCCCCAGGTCCTCCCAGGAGGATGCTGGCCCTGTACCTGCAATGTGTGCCCCTCTCCCAGGTCCTCCCCAGGAGGATGCTGGCCCTGTACCTGCAATTCGTGCCCCCTCCCAGGTCCTCCCAGGAGGATGCTGGCCCTGTACCTGCAATGTGTGCCCCTCTCCCAGGTCCTCCCAGGAGGATGCTGGCCCTGTACCTGCAATGTGTGCCCCCTCCCAGGTCCTCCCAGGAGGATGCTGGCCCTGTACCTGCAATGTGTGCCCCTCTCCCAGGTCCTCCCAGGAGGATGCTGGCACAGATGCCAGTGTCTCCCTCAGAACAGGAGCACAGCAGGTCTCAGAGAAGTCATCACCTGAGGGACAAGTATTCTCCTTGCCTCTGTCTTGGTTGCACATAAAGTCTCTGGAGGGAGACGACAGCAAATTGGATAAAAATCACACCGCGGAGATTCACTTTGCTGGGATTAGGCGACTTTCACGCTGGCCCTCCCCAGACAGTCTCTGCCCTGAGTCATTCCCATCCAGCCCCCTGTCAGCAGTGTGGGCAGCATCCTCCCTCCCCTGACCTTCCTTCCAGTCCTGTCTCAATTACCCAGCATCCCCAGCATGCCCTCTGCTCCTCAGCCTGCCCTATTTTTCCACTTAGAGCCTGTGACCCAAACTACCAAAGCCTGACCTGCCATTTCTGCTGAACTCGGACTAGCGGTCGTTGCTTTGAGGTTTTTTTTTTCCTATCTCCCAGACTCTGGTCCCCAGCTGCTTCCCTATCAGCTGAGGAAGCAGCTCCAGTCATCGTAGGGATGGTGTCAGAGAGGAAAGTGGAACCACCCCTGTTCCTTCCATCAGTTTCCCCCAAACAGGCAAATAATTCACCCTCAGGCTGGGGTTGTAAGCCTGTCACACAGCCCCTGCTGTCTATCCAGAAGGCAGACAGATATAGTGATGCAGTCTCAGGATACACGGTACTGGGAGGCCTAAAGAGTCTCGGTTTCACTGCAGGGAGGGGAACCAGCTCTGCTAAAGTGGAATCTCCTAGGATGTCTAAGGTGGGCGGTGGGGAGGGTATCAAGACAGAGTGTACAATATGGGTAGGGGCAGCATAGGAAAGCTTCCCGTTGCTATAACAAATACCTCAGACAAAGCAGCTTCCAAAGATGAGAGGTTCGTGGTTTTTTTTTTTTTTTTTTTTGACTCACGGTTCTAGAAGTTTCCATCCGTGGTCACATGGTCCCCTTGCTTTGGGGCTGTGGCAGCTCAGAATGTCGCCGTGGAAGGCTGTGGCAGAGAAGGCCTGCTTGCCTCGTGGCAGCTGAGAAACAGAGAGGCAAGAAAAGGAAGAGGGGACCCAACGTTTCCTCAGAGGTTAAAATCCTTCCACGAGGCCCTCCCTACTTCTAAAAGATCCACTACTTCTCAAGAGGGCCACAATTGTGTCAAACCTTCAAGGAACATCCCAGATACCCGAGTGTGTGGTGGGGGAGGAGCAGGAGGCAGTGAGGGAAGTTTGGCTGCTTTCACCAAAGAGGCCTTATTTTATCCCCAAGAGCATGAGACCTGACAGAGGTTAAGCCAGGTGTGATTCTCCATACACTGACCGTCCCTTCCCCACAAGCCTCCTCTAGCATTTAGCTGGGAGAGCCTAGATTGGGCCCAACACACCAGGGGTACGCCACAGACACCACAGACTCCCTCCCTGAATCCCAGCCAAGCCGCCCATCCTCAAGGGGTGCCCCGTGGGCTGCAGCCCCTCAGCGTGGCTCCCACAGGGCACTCTGGATTTCCCTGGGTCTTGAGTTAGTGCCCAGACATGGGGATGTTGTATGGATTTCTTGAGGGTTTGTCCCCCATCAGGGCCACTTCCCCACCCCCACACAGGGCCACAGTCACTTTTCTTCTTGTTGCCTCAGGAGGGTTTGCGGTACAGTCTGGAAGAACAGAGTCTAAGGTGGTCCCCACCTTTCTCTAACACGAGACACTCTCCCTTTGTAACACTTGATTCCATTTGTTGTTAACGTTATTGGGAGGTCTTCGCATTCCACCCGCACCAAACCCGCACCTTCTGTTCCGCGGGCTCTCTCCAGTGCGCATGCGCGCCCTGGGAGTTGCGAAACAACCTAAGGAGCGTGGGAGGGGTTTGCTTAGGCCTAGAGCTCCCTGAAGGAGGGGTCCTTCCCCTCTTTCAGGTATTCATTCCTTCACTCGCATACAGAATGGAGACTTCTTCCTGCCTCTCTCACTTCCCTCTAGGATTACCTGGCCTAGCCAGAGCTTCCCAGGGGGAGACCTGTACTCCTACTGAAGTTCCGTTAGCAAAATGAGGCACAATGCCACCCAAGTTCACTCGGGGAAACCAATGAATTTACCGGGCTTTCCTATAGCGCACAGGTTAAAGGGTTACTCGCAGGGATGTGAGCCATCTTCCCCAAGACACCACAGCAAGGTTTCACCCAGAAGGGATGACGAGTTCCCCCACAGTGTCCCAGAGAGATCCAACTCCCCTTCCCTCTTCTCCCCTGACCTCTATACTCTAGCCGTGTCCCAAGGCCACATGCAGTTGGGCAGAATTACGTACAACAGGTGGTAGGAAGTGGCCAGACACTCAGGCGAGGGTCTCGTGCCCCTCCCCACCCTTCCACAACAGATAAACAACACGCCCAGCTGGGATGATTGACTGTAAGTGGGCACAGCTGAACTACCCAAGATGGTAGCTGGCTCAGAGGCTAGTCATGCACAAACAAGCAGCGGAGGTGAGGTACAGGCAGCTGGGTGCCACCCAGCTCAGACCCCACTCCCCTCCCGACAGAGTGACCTCCAAGGATCTCCCACCCCCACTGGTGCCTCAAGTGGGCCCCCAGCCTCAGTCCCTGTTGTTGCTTGGAAACGGCCACATCTCTTCCCTGGCTTTAAATATACCTCAGGGCCGGGCGATGGTGGTGCACCCCTTTAATCCCAGCACTCGGGAGGCAGAGGCAGGCGGATCTCTGTGAGTTCGAGACCAGCCTGGTCTACAGAGCTAAGGTAGTTCCAGGACAGGCTCCAAAGCCACAGAGAAACCCTGTCTCGAAATATATATATATACACACAAACTTGAGTTTGACTTGCAGGACCCTGAGAACTGACTCCCTCAAGATGTGCTGCCCAGTTTCTTTCTGTTGCATTATACAGCTTATTTTTATGCTTGTGTTTGCATGCACGTGTGCAGGGAGGCCAGATACTGGGCAAGTTTTCCCATCACCCTCCACTTTGTTTTGTGAAATGAACCCTCTTGTTGTATCTGGAGTTTACCAACTGGCCAGACTGGCTGGCCAGCAAGCCCCAGGGATCCTCATGTCTCTGCCCCCATCCAGAGCTGGGATTATAGGTGCCTATCACCAGACCAGATTGTCACATGGGTGCCGAGTTCCTTCACACTAGTGTGGCAAGCACTTCACCTGCTGAGCCATCTCCCCTGCCTCAGAACAGGACATCCCTTTTCTGTTCCCTCTGAGTCCTGGGCTCTCTTTGTTCCTGCCTGCCTGCTTCCGTTTCCCCCTAGGTCTTCTGGACCTCACCCCCTGCCCTCCTAGCTCTGCCAGCTTCTCTGTTTGTCACTAGATCATGCTTAGTGAGCTCACAAGGCAAGTGGAGAGAAAAAGGGAGGGGTCTCTAACACACCAGCCTCAAACTTGAAGCAAGTGTCAGCAGCGGTGAAATGTTGCTGAATAAACACACAGCTGTCTCTTTTATCTCTTCCTGGCAGGAGGGAAGACCTACAGGGAGGGGAAGCCTGGAAGAATGGGTAGAGAGCAGAGATGGATGATGGGTCCCAGAATCAGACAGGCAGGGCTGGAGGCAGCAGTCGGGGCTTGAAACAAAAGGGGATGCAGGTTTCCATGACCGCGGGCTCCTAGCTGGAAACTTTTGACCCTGAAGGCTGGACACAGGGAGTTGACAGGAGTCCAGGACTTAAAGGCTAAATAAGGAAACAGTGAGAAGTGTGCTGTGAGTGTGTGTGCACATGTGCACGCATGAGTGTGTACACACACCTGTTCCATGTAGGAATGGCAGTCATTAATGCAATTTGCTGAGTGCTGCTAGGTCTCCCTGATTCTTGGTAGCACTTCTGACTATCCCTGTGATTGGAAGGGTCATGTGACCAGTTCTGGTCCGTGAGCAATTCTGGTCAATAGAGTTTAATTGTGTGTCTCAGAGGCATGCCCCGCCCCCTGGACTAGCAAGTGTAATCTGACATATTTCCATCAGCCTGGGTTCTCGGGGACTGTGATGGGCCATGCCTACGTGGGACCAGAAAGTGAGCAAGGACTGAACTTTGCAGTTTGAGCTGTGGAGTGTTTGGACTTCTTACTGCAGCATGACTTTGCCTATCCCGCCTGATACTGGTGCTATGCGTACGGCTCTGGTGTCTGTGAGCGTAAGGTGGCAAACATTTGTTTAAGCATGCATATGTGCCTGCATGTGTATGAGCATGTGTGTTTGCATGTGTGAGAGTAAATCTCTGGGTTCTTTAAATTATATTTTAAATTGTGTGTGTGCTCACGTGTGCATGAGTGTACGACAGAGGACAACTTGCCGGAGTCAGTCCTCTCCGTCCACGTGTAGGTCGTGGGGATTGAACTCAGGTCATCGGCATCAGGGATTGGTGGCATATGCCTTTGTCTGATGAGCCATCTTGCCCACCACTCTGTTCTCTCTCTCTCTCTCTCTCTCTCTCTCTCTCTCTCTCTCTCTCTCTCTCTCTCTCTCTCTCTCACACACACACACACACACACACACACACACACACACGAGCATTGAGCAAACCAAAGACGTTTCCTCCTTTCTTTCTCTCACCTCTCACCTTTAATGGTGAAACACGGGACTCAGTCCTGTTGGCAGCTCGCCTCCTACTCCCAGGGGCCTTGTCTCTGCAGCTGCTCTTGCTCTCACTTCCCTGAGGGATTCTGAGGCAGCTGTTGCTTGGGCTACCTGGTTCTATTTCTGACCCCCATGTTGCAGGCAGAGTGATTGGCCCTGGGGTGGGGATGGTGACCTGAACTGGGCCACTCAGAACCTTGCTGTTGGGACCATCAGAGAAACATGCCTCTTCCCTCTGGGATGAGAGACAGAGGGGGCAGGTCTCGCCAAGGAGGGGTGAGCAGTCAGGCAGAAGGATGCTGAAAGGGAGAGGGAGAGACAGCAGGGTCCGGGGGTGGTGCGGCTCGATCTAATGATGCAGCCTGTGGTCAGTGTGGGCACCAGTCTAGCAGCCTGGGCTAGGATTGTGTTGTGTTAATTGGTTGGAACAGGGTGTCCTGTGTCCCAGGCTGGCCTAGAACTCACTTTGTGACTGAGGATGACCTTGAATTTCTGATCGTCTTGCCTGTACTTCCTAAATACTGGGATTCCAGACATAATCCTACCACAGTAATTTATGGAGTACCGGATTGAAGCCAAGCCGGATTGAAGTGCAAGCTCCGCAAGCTCATCCTTGTCTTCCTTGCCTTGAGAATTAAGTGGGTGGATTCGCAGCACTCGGAAGAGACCACTTCCCGAACCAGAGAGTTGCATTTTTGTTACTGCCCCTGATTGTTGATGTAATTCCCTCTTCCCTGGCTGACACAGCCTAAGAGGGTGGGCTCTTCCTCCTTCCATTTTTCCTGAACCAGAAAAACCAGAAGTCCCTTTCAGAGGCCAGAAAGATAGCTTTATGGGTAAAGGCACCTGCCACCAGGCCTGCCAACCTAAGTTCAATCACCCCATGATGGAAGGAAAGAGCTGACTCCTCAAACTCATCTTTGTGCTTTGAAAGTCATACCTTGGCATGTGCACACAGACACACACACCACACAGAAATAAATGTAATAAACACGAGTTTAGATCCCTTCAGATTCCTCATCTCCAAAATATACAAAGAACTCAAAAAATGGAGTACAGATTCCTCCTATGTCTTTCCTGTTTTCTTTCTTTCTTTTTTTTTTTTTGTTTTTTGTTTTTTTGAGACAGGGTTTCTCTGTGTTGCTTTGGAGCCTGTTCTAGAACTAGCTCTTGTAGACCAGGCTGGCCTCAAACTCACAGAGATCCTCCTGCCTCTGCCTCTCGAGTGCTGGGATTAATGGTGTGCACCACCACTGCCTGGGGTCTTTCCTGGTTTTAAAGGGTGCTAGCTACTACTACAGGCAGCGTGGCAGACACCCCTTCTTCAGACTTAAAGCTCCCCAGTTAGCATCTCCGGCTGACTCCTCTCTTCCCAGCCCACACCCTCATCAAGTTGTCCTTGAATGACTCTGACGGAATGGACCCCGCTTCCTGCCAAACCGGATTACTAACAAGAAGCCCAGTGCCCAGTTCACAGGCACCTCGGGCACTTGAGTTCTTCACACAGATGCTCCTGGCGGCTTCAGCTCCACTTCTGCTGCTCCCGCTCCCCCTCCCTTTCTGTGTCCTCACAATCCCGACTCCCAATGTGACAGGACCTCCCAATCAGCTTCTTCCTGCCCATTCTGGCTCAGGCTCAGTTCTTGCTCCTGGGTAGTCAGCTCTGTTCCCCACAGGAACTTCACTTCCCCCCAGAGTCCAGCCTTGACCCATAGACTCTGGTCAACATTTCCAGCTTCTCCTGGAAGTGAAGTTGGGCGTTTTTGGACGCCTCAGACAAAACCCTTTCCAAGTTGGACCGCCTTCGCCTGAGTCTGCTCTCCCTCCGTGTGACCTTTCGGAATGTGGCTTTGCCATTCGCCTCCACACAGGACTGTCTGGACTTCTACTTTGCCATTCTGTTTCCTTCCTCTTGAGTCCTGTCCTTTGGATCTCCAAAGTGTTGCATGAATCTCCCTTGAAGCAGTCCTCATCATGCTGGCATGGCTCGCTGCCAACCCCTTCTCCTTACTGAAGCTCCTTAAGTAGCCCTGCAGGCTCCCACACCCCTGAAGCCAAGTTACAGACCTGAGCCTGCATCTTGCCTACTCAGACCCTTCCATGACAAACTGGACCCTCTGTGACCTCACCCTAGTATCCTTCTCCTAGGTGGCTCCTCCAGCGTCTTCACCCTGGGAACATGGAGCCATCTCTAGCACCCCACTGCCCCACCCTGTCTAGCCTCCCTGGCCCTTCTGAGCAGTGCACTTTCCAGAATGTTGTCTCTCCAACCTTGGTCCATCTCTCCATCTCCATCTCTCCTCCCATCTGAGTCTCTCTCCCCTACCCCTGTGGTTTTTTTTTTTTTTTTTTTTTTTTTTTTTTTTTTTTCAGGCTGGCTTCAAAGTCACAGAGATCTTCCTGTCCCCGCCTCCCAAGTGCTGGAATTAAAGGCATGCATCACCATGCCTGACATCTTGCTTGCTTAAAACCACTTTGGTGGGGCTTAGGATCAGGGTCTGGAGAAGGGGGTGTCTGGAGGCGCCATGTCGGGCTGGGAAGGTGGCAAAAAGAAGCCCCTGAAACAGCCCAAGAAGCAGACTAAGGAAATGGACGAGGAAGATAAGGCTTTCAAGCAGAAACAAAAAGAGGAGCAGAAGAAACTCGAGGAGCTAAAAGCCAAGGCCGCGGGGAAGGGACCCCTGGCCACAGGTGGAATTAAGAAATCTGACAAAAAGTAAGCTGTTCCTCATATCTTGAGATGATGGTGACCCTCTTCCATTCCTATTTAAACATCTGGATTCCCTGCCATAACATTTTTGCCATCTACAGCTAGAATGAAGTGTTATCCTGGAACCTGTTAAACATCTGGATTCCCTACTATAATATAACATCATTGCCACCTATAGTTAGAATGAAGTGTTATCCTGGAGCCTGTTGTACATGGTAATAAACTTTTGTAAAAAAAAAAAATAATAAAATAAATAATACAAAAAAAACCCCCAAAAAAACCCACTTTGGCGGCATTTCCTCCAGGCAGGGGCAGAAGTGCCAAATGAAAAAAAAAAAGTGTGTTTTATCCTCCAGAGGAATAAGGGGAGTAAAGGAAAGCAGAGGAAGGGAAGCCGTTTCTACAGTGCGCTGCCTTTCTCTGCGGTTAACCTCCTCTTCTAAGTGCTTCTCCTACAGGCTTACCCTCTTCCTGCTGCCACTGGTTTTCGTTTTTTTGCCCCCGGGCTTGACGACAGCCGCAGGCCTGAGGCTGCCAGGCAGTGGGATGCTGAACTAGCTGCTGCGCCTCTCAGGGTCTCTCTGCAGAAAGTTCTGGAGTTTCCCCACCCCCACCCCCGTTACCATGGCCCTGGGAATGTATTTCTCTCAGACAACTACTTCATCTCTGCACGACTGCAGGTCCGTACATCCAGCTTCCAGGAGCCACCAGGGAACCACAGACTTTTAGGTTCCAGGTGACAACTCTACCCACAGGCTCCTCTGCCGTCACCTTCCCAGGATCCTCTGCTGTCACCCTCCCAGGATCCTCTGCCGTCACCCTCCCAGGCTCCTCTGCCATCACCCTCCCAGGATCCACTCGTGTCTTTCCTTTTGCACCTCATCTGAATCCCAGGAAAAGTCCCCAGGGATGTCCATCCTGGATGCTGCTCTTCCAGTCCGCTGGTGGAGGGGTGGCCCAAGCGTGCACTGGAGCAGACTTGTACCCTGATGCTGGGTTCAGCCGGCAGAAGGGCCCATCAACTCCACCCACCCAACTCCAGGGCCACTTTTCCTAGAATTGGCCTGTGCTCTCTCTAGCAGGATAACTCAGCTGGCTCTTTGAGAGAGGAACCGGAGTCGGGAAGACCGCGAAGAGTAGGCAGAGGCAGGGTAAAGAGAAGGGAAGGATTTAAAGCATGGCCAGGGGTCCGCAAAGGAGTGATGGGGGAACAGCTCAGATGCCCAGGACAAGCAACTTAACACGAAGCTGCTCTCTTGCCCTTCCTTGGGGAGCAGTTTTCAATCAGGAACATTATTTATGAACCAGAGGAGTAGGAGGGAAAGAGAGGAGGATCACGTGGTCCTGCTGTCATGGAAACCATCTCGGGAGCCGGCCGAAGCCCCTTTCTCCCGCCCCTCCTAGAGGGCCTCGACCGTGAGCTCCCCTGTGTGGCTACCAGCTGAGCAGCGCCCACCGCTGGGACGCTTAGCCATGGGTGCTAATGGGGCGGAGGGTAGAGGGAGGCAACTTGATTTGTCAGCAGGTCCAGCATTCATTATCTCTGGCACATCCATCATCATCACCATCAATCCAAGAGATGGTGCTCTTTCAGATCAGACCCATCTTGCCATCTGCCATGGATACCTGGACAGCTCCTAGCTGTCACCGAGGGTTCCTTCTGCCCGCCCTGGGTCCAGGAAGTTCCCTTTGAGGGTCTTCCATCTTGTCTCCCCGTCTATCTAGTCTCAAGGCATTTATCATGGTCCGAACTCAGCCCTTCCTGCTGTCCCATGTCTGTTGTCCTCCCCCACCCCCACTCCGTGTATCCACACACCCATTACCTGGCAGCCGCCTATATATCATGCAAGCCCTATTATTCATCATTTATCTACATATGTATCATTCATGCTTCCAGACATCTATTATCCATCAGCTTCTCGAAGCCTCTTTGAAGTCCCGCACTTTGCCACCGGGGTTAATGCTGTCAAGCCTGCTTTCCCCAGCTGGGAGAACAAAGACACCAAAGCGACTTAGAGCGAACAGAGAGGCCACTGGGGGCTGGGGGGACTAAGACAGCTGGGGGTTCAAGTTTAGAGGAGAGTGGAAAGACTCAGAGACGTGTCTGATTCGCCCCTTCCACCCAGAACTTAGTGTCTCCAGGACTCTTCTTTCCCACCAGCCCAAAGAGCAAGAGGACCTGGGTGTGTTTGACGCCAGGGAGCCTTAAGCTAGACACAGCGGGATGCGGCTGCCAAAGGGGCGATGTCTCTGAAGGAGAGGCTGTGAGAGTTGTGGGGCCAGCAGACAGGGATGGAGCTGTGACCAAAGCCAAGGGCCCCTCCAAAACATGCATGCATTCAACGCACCATGATAAGCCCAGCTATTTAGAGCCAGGGAGGCATTCTCTAGCTGACAAATTCTTGCTCAGCCATTGCAAGTCACCCCCGACCTTGCACTGGTTTTACAAGTTCTGCTCCTCACGGTGCTGACACAGTGGCCAGCTTGCCAGCATCCCTCCAGCACGGTTTCCTGGAGGGACTCATGGGCTATGGCTCTTTACACTTCGGGGCCTTTCTCTCCTACAGCGGCAGCTCCTCGTCTCCCTGTTCCCCTCACACAGAAACAGCAGAAAGAGAAACAGGAAGGGCCCTGGCACCCAGGGCGGAGCTCTGTGCCCGTTTCAGAATCCCACATCTGGAACATAATCAAGCAGTAGCGAAGTCTGCTATCTGGCCAATTAAGAGGAAACGCCCCGCGGTTGGTTCTTCCTGCCCCAAAGAGACAGCAGCAGACAGGAGGCACAGAGCTCCGGCAGTGTGCCCTCACTCTCAGAACACAGCTGTGGGCCCCAGACTCCGAAGCTGTGCCCATGAGTGAGAAGGTCATTTCTGAGAGCTCCTGCGGGCTTTTAGCAGGAGGCAGACCTGCCAAGGAGCTAGGTTCCCAGAAAGGTCAGAGAGGGGCCCAGGTGCTAAGGGCTGAGTGAATGTGGTGGCTTTCTCCAGCATACTTCCTTGGGTAATTTGTGAAAAATCTGGGGTGAGGGTTCGAGGGGATCCGGAGATGGACTGTTGGGGGTAAGGGATTTATTAGATGAATCACTAACACTATGGACATACAAGCAGACGGAGAACAGCATGTTGGGGGTGCCGAAGAGAGGAGAATTGGGGCCATATGACAGAAGTGGGGTCTCTCATAGCTTTCTGAGGATGGAGGAGGGTTCACAGCACAGTTGCAGCCAGTCTTTCTGAATCCCAGGTGTCGGGGGAGGGGGCACAGACATGTGGCCACCAGTATCCACTTTGGTGTCAACTCCCTTCCCCAGGTAAGAAACCCTGACACTTGGAAGTCTGTTATCCAGGGACTCACAGACAGTGTCAGTAATGTCAGTATCTGTGAGAGAGGGGAAAGACTGCCAGGATTGTAACCTGAGTCCAGGGGGATTCTGTTTTAAAAAACTTGGTCCTATCTATCTATCTATCTATCTATCTATCTATCTATCTATCTATCTATCTATCTATCTATCTATCCATCCACCTACCTACATATCTATCTATCCATCCACCTACCTACATATCTATCTATCTATCTATCTATCTATCTATCTATCTATCTATCTATCTATCTATCTATCTATCTATCTATCTATCTGTCTATCTATCTATCTATCCATCCACCTACCTACATATCTATCTATCTATCTATCTATCTATCTATCTATCTATCTATCTATCTATCTATCTATCTATCTATCTGATGTGTGTGTGTGTGTGTGTGTGTGTGTGTAGGTACCTGCAGAGACCAGAAGAAGGCATCAGATCCCTTGGAGCTGAGGGAGAGGCAGTTGTGGGCATCTGACATGGGTACAGGAATTGAACGCTGGTCTTCTGCGAGAGCAGACCTGTCCACCCAGCGGCTGGATTCCAACATTGCATTCTCTCACTTTGGTTCTGGGCTTGTGACCCTAGGCTTGCAAATGAGCTTAGGACCTGGAGTGGGAGAGACAGGGGTGTCTGCAGCTCCAAGGGTTAAAAAGCACTTAGCAGAAGCATATAATAAAGGAAAAATGTAGGAGAAAGAATATCCTAAGAACTTAATAAGCCACACACAGAATTATCACGATTCTTTTCCTAGCCAGTTGAGTTTTCAGTGATTAAGAAAATGCAATTTCCTGTAATTAAATCTTAACAAGGAATGTTATTAAAAACACTCTGTCCCAGCTCCTGTAATAATTGTGTGCTACCCCAGAACAGTAAACAGAATTAGACTTCGCCTCGCACATGCTAATCCATGCGTCATTTCGATCAAATTTGTCCTAATAGCCTGTCTTCTTCTGAGACAGGGAAGGCAGGCAAGAGGCAGCCATGCCCGAAGGCCAGGCAGGACCCTGTTCTGGGAATGCTGGCTTTGTCCCAGCTGTGGGAGGCTTAGCTTGGCTGAGCACGTCCTGCACGCCAGACCCTGGACTCAGCAGGTTGCAAGCGTGACATGAGATTTGACTTGTTCCTCTCACAACCTGAACTTGTCACACGGGTGGAGGTGCAGAGGTTTCTTTTCTTTCTTTTGTGTTCTTTTGAGAGAGTCTCTACAAGGCCCTGGCTGTCCTGAATATGTAGACCAGGCTGGCCTCGAACTCACAAATGTCCACCTACCCCTTCCCCTGCCTCCTGAGTGCTGAGATTAAAGGTGTGTACCACCACACTCAGCCCTCAGAGAGGCTTTTTAACTCCCTCAAGATCACTCTGATCTTTTGTGTTAGTTGACCCTGATATGTAGTTGCAGGGCTCTCTCAGGACATCCATGTCCCCTGGGAGTGGCCCTGGCTAATGCTGTGGAGGACACATGGTCACTGGAGGAAGAATTTCCCTCCCCAGATCACTCTGGCCACCACAGCAGGAGTAGTAGGATCTCTGCTTTGAGGAGTCTCTTTTCCCTTTGAAAAAGCCAAAGGGTTGGAGAGAACACCGCTAGAAGACCAGTATGAGGTGGAGCAATGATATGGAGTGGGGTGGGGACTCTGAGGATGGCCCTGGAATTTAGCCGAAAAGAAGATTCTAGCTCAGTTCAGATGGGTTGAATGTGAAAGTCAACACTGCTTTTCCTGAGCCAGACTGGTGATGCACGCCTATTGATCCCAGGAGCAGACGTGAGAAGGATCAGGGAGTTAAGGGCATCCTTGGTTATACAGCAAGTTCAAGGTCATCTTGGGCTGAGAGATCTTGTCTTAAGATGAAAGCAAGAAAAAGCAATGAAACAAAACCCCACAAAGTGCAAAACCCTGCATCTAAGTGTGTGTGTGTGCATGTGTGCTCAAGCACACACATGTAGACAAGAAAATATGGGTATGTCTATGAATTATTGTGAGAGTGGGTGAATGCAGTTGTGTGTGTGTGTGTGTGTGTGTGAATGTGTGCCTGTGAGTGTATATGTGTGTGTATACTGAAGTGAGCAGGTGTGTGTAAACTGGGTAAGTATATCTAGTACAAATGTGTGCAAATAGAATGGTGATATGGTTGTAGACAAGTGTGTGATTGTGTATATGTGTGAGGGTTGGCATGTGTGTGAATGTGTCTGAGTGTACGTGAGTGGAGTGTGCTCCTGGATCCTTCCCCTCTCTGACCTGCCCATCCCTGGTGGATGGGGTTGGAGACAGCACCAGCAGAATCTAGTTCCTCGTGCTGTCCCTCGAAGTACAGCCAAGTCTCCCTTGGCAGCTCTCCCTGTGCACCACCAGCCCGAAGCCATCCTCAGCTTGCAAGCACACAGGCGCCTGCACCTCCATTTCTTACACCCAGCAACTAATTAGTGCATCTAATTAAATCCCTGCTGGAGAGATGGGAGGGCTCGTTCTTCTGATGCTCTGGAGACCAGGTAGTGCAGTCTTGGAAGGCGCCTCCCCTTCTCTATACAGTTAGCGCTCCTTCTAGAAGTCTGGAAGGAAAGAAGGGGTGCTGAGGGCTCCCATGGGCAGGACTCCTGCTCCTCAAATGCAACACACCTCCTGTGTGTGGCATAACGTGCAGGACTTTCCCAGGGGAGGTGGGTTGAGAAGTGAGCAGGATAACATAACAGGCTTCTCAGTCCCATGGTCACTCTGCCTACAAACCTCCCCTCCAGCCTTCTTTCTGCCCTTCCTGGCTCAGCTCATCTCTGGTTGCTTTGTCTCCTCCTCCTGAAGGCACACAGAGCCTTTCTCTCTGCCAGGCTGCCTCCTCACAGACAAGCACCAAGAGACTAGAGAGATAGCTCAGTGGTTAAGAGCACCCAAGGACGAGAGCTCGGCTTCAAGCACCCACATTGGGTGGCTGGCTCCAGGGGCTACCTTGGGCACCTGTGGGCACATGCACATACACACTGACACATCACACACACATGCGCACGCACGCGCACACACACACATACTTTAAAATGGGTGAAATCATTTTATGCCAAATACTTTGCTTAATGCCTGTACATGAGCCCAACACATGGTCTGCTCAGTGTGGAGAGCCACAGGAAGGTGATAGAGTCACCCATGGGAGCCCCAGGGAGGTAGAAGGAGCACCCATGTCCTGCCTCAGGCTCTCAGCATGTACAATCCCTAGGTGTTATCTTGACACATTTTCCCTGACAGCAGAGTCAACATGGGAGTAACTGCTTGTGACTGATTTTGGATAGAAACAAAGAGGAGACAGGGTGGTCTCCAGGAAGGCTAGGCATGGCTAAGACTCAACCACAGGAGACAGGGAAATCTCCAGGAAGGCTAGGTATGGCTGGCTAAGTCTTAACCAGAGGAGACAGGACATAGAAACATGATTGGCAAAAGGCACAGGCCCTCTGAGGCCAGGGGACTGGCTTTTTTTTTTACCCCTCCCTCACAGGAGCCCAGGATGGGGGCATGGGACAAGGTGGCTGAGTTCTCTAGAGCAGAGGCAGCTCAGGGTCCTTGTCACACTAGGCAGGACTTCTGAACCTGCCTAAGAAACGATGAAAGGTGATGCTCGGGCTGCGAGAGGTCTCATCTCAATTCTGCATTGAGCACAGGTTATTCTAATGTGAGCATATTTGGTGTCTTAGCCTGTTGGGTTACTAGAACAGAAACCCTGCCAACACACAGATACACAAGAGAAACGTGTCACCCAGTGAAGCAGGGAAGGGCAAGAGCAAGCCACCAGCAAACCTAGTGTCTAGTGAGGATTAGCTTTAACTCTTCCTCCTTCTGCCTCTGCCTTCCATGGCTGGGATCCCAGGTGTGATCCCATGTCCAGCCACTGTGCCTTTTATTAAGAGCATAGACTCCACTTTTGGGTGAAGCCTTCATGATCCAGTCATGGCCTAAAGGCCTCATCTTGTAATTCTGGTCACATCAGGGACCAGGTTTCATCAGAGGTATCTCAGGGGACTCAGACCCTTAGTCCATAGCAACCTGGTTCAGGGCATGTTTATCCCATCTGGCCACTGCCTGCCCTCCCTTGCCCTCCCTGGCATCATCCACTCCCAGCATCCCCCCCACTGGCCTCCATACTGGAAAAAGAGCTGCCCCCCACCTCAAGACAGCACCTAAGCTGCTAGGGACCTGTGGGAATTCTGAGCTTGAACAAAGGGCACAGCAGAGGGCTTGCAGTGTGAGGCCTTTCCTTGAGGCAGCTGTCTGGGTGCAAGAGAGAAGTGTGCAGAGGAGGAACCTGGAGGAGGCTGAAGAACAGCCACAGAGGAGGGGCACGGCTGTCCCAGAGGCCTGAGCCACCTTAGCTACTGTCTAGATGCCTGGGGCTTCCTGTTGCAGGCATGGCCAGTCACGTACCTGATGGCAGGCCCTCTCTTCCTCTGGCTCTTCTGAGGAAGAGACAGCAGTCTAAGGAAGTGGATGGACTCTCAGGCCCCGGGAAACCAAACATGACTGGTCTAAGCTAGCCAGGGAAATGCTGTCTAGCTTGACTAGAGATCGGTTCATCAGTGGGCAGGTGACCCAGTTTAGGCCAAAGAGCTGCAGGGAAAACCTAGTGATCCCTGGAGAGTACATCCAGAATCGACACCTGCTCCTTCTTTCTGCCTGGATTACAGCGACATGCAGGTGACTCTCCCAGAGCTGTGGCGTTATCTTGTGACCAGAAAGCAACAACCCTGAAGATTAAAAAGCCCACCACCCTGAGGACAGTCACCAGAGCCACCACATGCCACAGGAACCTCCATTCTTTGTAACCTAGTCTCTTCCAGCAACAAAAAATGAACCAAGACAGTCCCCGCCGACATCTATAGCCAACATGGCTCCTTACAGATGAGCAAGCCTCACAACAGAAACGTTTTTAGAACGCTGCAGTGGTTGGCCCTCAAGCAAAGCCTCTGGATGGATGGCACAGGGTTGAGGGGGCACCCTTGCTCCTGGAAATTCATCTCATGCCTTCTGGGATTTCCCCGAGATGCTCTGAATTCTACACTTATTATTGTAAAACATGCAGAACACACACTTGCCAGGCATGGTGGTGGTGTACTCCTGTACTCCCAATGCTTAGGAGGTGAAGCAGCAGAGGGGATCAGAAGTTCAAGGCCATCCTCAGCTATGTACTAAGGTCAGGCCAGTCTGAACTCCATGAAGCCCTGTATTAGTCAGCGTTTGTTATAGTAACAACTTAGAGACTGAATCTCTCTGTATATAGAAAGGGGATTCGTTAGAATGATTTACAGGCTGTGGTCCAGCTCATCCAACAATGGCTGGGAACAGAAAGTCCAAGAATCCAGTAGTTCAGTCCATGAGGATGGATGTCTCAGCTGGTCTTCTGTATGCATGGGAATTCTGAAGACGGAGGCTCTAATGCCAGCGGCGGAATGGATGTGTTAGCAAGGCAAGAGCAAGCAAGCAAAGAGCAAAAGCTTCCTTCTTCCACGTCCTTGTATAGGTTTGCAGCAGAGGGCACAATCCATGTCAGAGGTGGGTTTTCCCAGCTCAAGCGATCTGGATTAAAGGCTTGTCTTCCAACCTCAAAAATCCAGATTAGAAGTTGATCTCCCCACTTCAAATTAAGCAAAAATCCCTCCCAGTGTGCCCCTCAATTGCTTTGGATTTTGGTTACTTCCAGGTGTAGTCAGGCTGACAACCGAGAATTGCACAGATCCCATCACAAGAAATCAAACCAGGGCCAGCAAGATGATGGCCAGTGTGCAAAAGCGCTTGCCCTGACAGCCAGACGACCAGAGTTTGAGCCTCACCCTCATAAAGGGGGAGAACCAACTCCATAGAGTTTTCCTCTGGCCTCCTGTTGAGCATGCCTTATCCTTTGAGCCAAGCAACCACCATGTTGGGGAGTTCAGCTGTACCCCTTGCAAAAGGATCATCCCAGCTGGGCTTGCTGACCACTTAAACTCCTCACGATGGGGTGGGAAGGTCACGAGACCCTCACCTGAGCTGCTCCCAACCACCGGTTATGTAACTGCCTTGATTGCACATGGTCTCTGGGAGGGGCTGGAGTGTACAGACTGGGAAGACCAGGCTCCATCTCTGCAGCTACTAGGGGGCTTTCATCCCACACCCCTGTGAGTAGCCCCTCACCTGTGCTCTGTAAAGGAGCCTAATGAATTCACTGGCTTATAAACTTTGGTGGGATCTTGTCACTGGAACCATGGGAGGAGGGGTAGACATGGTTTAGGCTCCTCCTGGGGAGGAATTTTAGCAATACCTCCACATGTGAGCTGTGTCAAGCACCTCCCAACCCGCCGCCACTTCATACACACTAATAATATATACAATTTGTTCTTTTAAAGAGAAAATAAGTCAAACCACATAGAAACACAAAAGAAAATTATATATACATCCAGAATTGGTGTATGGATTAGAAATAGCAGCTTATAATAATGCCCGTCTAGTGAATAAAAGATTTTCCAGTTATCAATATCTATTTCAATATACGAATGGAAGAGCTTATGGCTTAGTGGGTACAGGTGCTTGCTGCATGGGCCTGAAGACCTGAGTTCAATCTCCAGAACCTAGACATATAAAGTATAAAATGTCTAGCACTCAGTAAAAAAAAAAGATAATAGAAACAGACCCACAGTGATCTAGATTTTAAGGATTTTAATTAACTATGATTTAGATGTTCAAGAAACCAGAAAAAAATGGGTGAGAAGACATGAATGCCGTCTTCCATCAGAGAATTAGACTTTTTAAAAAGAATCAAATGGAAATTGTAAAACTGAAAATGAAAGTAATAAAATTAAGAATCTAACAAGCCCTGCACTGGGGGATGTAGCTTGATTGGCAGAGCGCTTGCTGTTCTGCAAAAGGCTCTGGTTTCTGTCCCCATCCTGTATACAGTAGGCATGGATGCACACATGTAATCCCACCAGCACTGCACACAGTGGACATGGTGGCACACACATGTAATCCCACCATTACTGCATACACTGGGCACGGTGGCACACATGTAATCCCAGGTGGAGTAAACAGGATTTGAAGTTCCAGGTAATCTTCAACTACTTAGTAGTTGGAGACTAGTTTGGGTTACATGAAATCCCTGTCTCAAAGGTGTGAGGGAGTGAGTTCAATAAAGCTAGCCTGGGCTACTAGTTAACTAACTATATGGGTTTAAGAGAATATCAGGCCAACAGAAAAGAGGATCATGCTAAATACATAGAAAATATCCAGCTTATAAATTTGTATCCTAATCAACGTCTGGGGGTCCTGTGACGGCTCCACAGGACCATCGTTATGAGTTCGTCCTGTGACAGCTCCACAGGACCATTGTTATGAGTTCAAACGAGAATGTGTTCTAGACATCCTACTCCTGCTTTCAAGTACTCTGTCTCTTTCCATCCCATATTATTTGCTTCTGTTTTTTTCCCTGATGTCTGCTGTTTGCAAGGCTAATGCAGGAGGAAAATCAAGCCTTAAAAAAGAAAAGAAAAAAATATCCAGCTTGAAGACAAGACACAGTGTGTTGCATTGTCTTTTCTATAAAAAGGGAAGGGGGACTGGAAAGATGGCTCAACCATTAAGAGCGTGCACCGCTCTTAATGTTCCTAGCACCCATATCAGGGGATCACAAACGCCTGAAGATCCAGATCCAGGGGAATCTGACTGTTGGGGTCTGCAGACTCCTGCACTCGTGTGCACATACCAACGCACACACACACACTTTAAATAATAGAAATAAATCTTTAAAAGGGGACGGCATAGAAATGTGTTTGTATTTGCCTCTAGAAGCTTTGAAAGTACTTAAAAAAGGGTTCTCATATGTGGAAATCAGACATGGAGGAGAAGCTTGAGCAGGGGACACAGCCTGTCGCCACACACTCTTCTGTATGGTTTTGTATTAAAAGCTGTGGGATGTATCACAGATTCAAAATAAGCAAATAAAACCCAGGGCCTTTCAATTGTTTTTCAATAAACGTTAGCTGGTGTGATTCCTTCCCTAGGTGGTCTATTTTGACAACAGTCCACTCTGGTTTACTTTCCTAGGTGAAGGCTGAGCCCCGCCCCTCCCTTACACGTGTGTCTTGGCTTGTCCCTGAAGAGCAGAGAACACATCCAGTTAGCCTTCCACGCGACAGCTATAATGGCCTCAGCTACTTGTGTTGTTCTCGTCTGACATAGCTCTCACGCTGTTAACGTTCCTTGCACATTTCTCCAGAGAGTGGTGTCTTCATGCTGCCGAGAGCAGAACACAGTGAGGGAATTGGTTCTTTACCTATGGGGACGTCACCTCCCGTGATGCAGTGGTTTTGCTTTTTAGAAAAGTATTTTTTAAAATTATTTGTAGAGGTGTGTGCCAGTGTGTGGGTTTATGCACAAGAGGGCAGTGTTCTTCACGGCCAGCAGAGGGAGTCCAGTTCTCTGGGGTTGGAGTTACAAGTGGTTGTGAGCTACCTGATGTGGGTGAGGGAACTGAACCTCGGTTTCTGAAACAGCAGTTCACAGCAGCCGAGCCACCTCAGCGGCCTCCTTCTAAAGTAGATACATGTTGATGACTAAGCCAGGTCTTTCTCCACAAACGTCTCTTCCTCCTCACACACCCCCTCCCTCCCCCCCATCTTCTGAATGTTTGCAGATGGTAAAGACAAGATTTCTTCCAAGTTTTACCATGGTTCTGTACTTTGACCTGACAGGGTCTTTTCCAAACTGATTTCTGTAAACTGAGTCACCAGCAGGCAGGGCAAGATTAGACAAGGACTTTCAAACAAGGTGTGGGGTATCTAACTGGCACAGTGTACCCATCCTTGCTTTCACATGTGTTAGGTGAGGATTTGGTGTTGGATGATGTGAATTGTCAACTCCACTGAATCTAGCATCCAGGAGATGGGCCTCTGCCTGTGGTGGGGTTGCCTGGATTATGGTAATTGAGTGGGACAGTTCCCTGGCTGAGATCCTGAAGTGTGTAAGTGGAGAAAGCCTCCCCTTCCCTCCTCTCCTCTGCCCTTCATTCTCCTCCCTTCCCCTTCCTCTCCCGAACAGCACACATCCATTGCTCTTTGTTTCCTGGTGGTGGATGTGCCATGACCAGCAGCCTCCAGCTCCCACTGTCCTGACGTGATGAACTGACTGTACCTTGGATCTCAAGCTAAAATGTAGCCATTCCACTTAAGTTGCTCTTGTGAAGGTATTTTATCTAAGTGACAAGAACAGAAACTGAGACAGTATCCCCCAACCCAGCAGAAACAGAAGGTTGTGACTGTGTCCTGTTGTCTCAGATAAGCCCTGCTGCTGTGGCCTCTCAAAGAATGCAGCAGTTTTGGACTTTACAGACTACAAATGTCACCGTCCTAAAGCACACTTTTGGGACCATTTGGAGTCCTGGCCTCCAGCTGCTCTTCCCTGCTAGAGATCTTTACTTTCCTTCTGATTTGAGTTACTGAAAGCTGTGTCAAAGTTGTTTACCAGCTCTACTTCTCGAGCACGTGGTGCCTTGGCCTTGAGGATCAGAGGATAAGGTTTTCACCTGTCAGCCCACCTGACTGTTGGGTATCTAAGTGCTATTGAATAAGGGGCTTCTTACCAGTGACTAGAGGTCCGTGTCTCTGTCTCTCTGTCTGTGAGTCTCTGTGTGTTTCAACCTCCAGCTCCTTGCCTGAAGCTCACGAACTGTATGGTAGCGCATAGAGCGCAGACAGGTGTTGTGCGCTGCAGCACACTCTCGGTTACTTTTAAAACTATATTTGGAGCAGTGGCAAATTCCACCACTATTAATTTTTGAACATTTTTATTACTTCCCCGAAGAAATCCTGTACCTATTAGTCTCTATTCCCCAACGCCCACGCCCACCCACTCCCAGGAGCTCTTAATTGATGCTCTGCCCTACAGACCTGCCCTCTTGCCACACTCAGTTGCTAATTTTAGTGGCTAAATTATTGCATCGATGATTGGCTCATGACGCCTGGTGGAAACCTGGGCTGTTTCCACTTTTGGCTGTTGGGAGCAGAGCCTGTATGGGCAATCCTGCTATGGCTTCTCTTGCAGACACCAACCTTCATTTCTTACCCCTTGGATTCACCCAAGGGGTAGACATCTTGGCGCGCCTTTGGAGGGTTATCTAGGTTAGCTTAACTGAGATGGGAGAGCTGCCCACCGTGGGCAGCACCATTCCCTGGGCTGAACTCCTGGACTGTATAAAAGGACAAAGTGAGCTGAGCATTCATCTCTCTCTGGTTTCTGACTGTGTGGGGGATGCGACCACCAGTGCCAGGTGACCACCCATCTCAGGTGTCTGCTGTCATGGCTTCTCCACCATAATACATTGTATCCTAAACTGTGAGCCTCCACAAACCCTTTTGTCCCTTAAGTTGCTTTTCCCCCAAGTGTTTATCACAGCCACAGGAAAAGTAACTGATACAGATAGGTTCTTATGTAGCCCAGGCTGGCCTTGAAGTCCTGATCCTGTGTCCACATTCTGAGGGCTGAGATGCTAAGTGTGTGCTATGCTAGCTGAAGGTTTGTAGCTCTCGCCATCCTCACCCACCCATTACACCCATCTCTTTCATTATTGCATGTTTTGTAGGTAGAAGTCTGGGTCTGTGCGGTGGCTAGAGCTCTCTTTAAAGTGGTCTCCCCTGCCTCAGCTCTCTCTGCCACTTCCCCCTCCCTCTTTATGTATCCTTGATTTAGTGGAGGGTGACCTGAGTTCTCAAACCGGCTCAGAAACATTCCTGTGGAAAATTCCAGAAAAATGCAATCCTACTGGACTTTCACCCCTGCTGAGAGTTAAGGACTCAGTTGGTACCTTGGTTATAGTATCTTAACGTATGTGTACTGCCAGTCCATGGCAAGCCACTGAGGGTCCCTTCCTAGTCCCTCAGTTTCCCTTCAGACACACATAGGAGAGAAATAGCTGCAAGGCAGCCCTGTGTGGCTCAGGCTGCCTGCACCTACTCAGGCTCACTAGCTGGAGCCCTTAGGAGGGCCCAAAGAGGCATGCTTCTCCAGCTAATAACCAAAGTCCCTATGGGAGCCTGATAAAGTAGCATTGCATCCTGGGTGTGAATGTACATGCCTATAAATTGCGGCACACAGATCAGGAGTTCAAGGTCAACCTCAGCTAAAAGTTACGCGGCAAGTTCAAGGGCATTCTGGGATACATGGGACCCTGCCTCATAAGCAAATCAATCAAACAAAACCCGAACGATATAGAGTAGAAATGAACAGCACTCCGGACTCTGTGGTGGCTCTGCCACCAGCCACAGGGAAACCTGAGAAAGTGACAGCCTCTCTGTGCTTCTGTGCTTACACTGATAACGCACGCCGGGAGCGTTGGATGTCACGAGAGACCCCAATACCCATTCTCTGGGAGAAATGAAGATAAACCTAATCCTTGCTACCGGGCTGTGGCTGAGTCCCCGTGAGTCCCTAGGCAGATACAGGGTGGGACAGGGGTGTGAACACAGGTGAGCAAGGGCCAGGATGAGCTGAACTTGGGGAGGAGGGCGGACGGTCCTTACACTTCCCAGCACCTCCCTGTCCTCTCTTGGAGTTATTACATCATTCAGAGTCTTGTAGGTGAGAAGATGGCCTGGACTCAGGCCTGCCGGGCTTCTTCTCCCCTCTTGCCCATCTTGTCTGTTTTCTGGGTTCATCTCTGCAACAGGGGAGCACATGCAGGGATTAGGAGAGGAAGGGGTTCCTGCATAAGCTGAGGCGTTTAGTAGGACCAGACCTCATCTAGGTTCCCATGCAGCGATCTTCTTGCTGGCAGCCCGCATTGGCACATCTGAGCTTCATCATTTAAACTAGCCCTGTGTATGTGAACCCCGGCTTAGGGGTCAGCTAGTTCCAGTATGGGCTCTGGCTCAACTGCCCTGTGCCTCTGTCTTCCAAGCCTTAGCTTTCTCAGCTTTGAATTTTCCTTCTAATTGGAAACAAAGTTATTCTTTGAGAATATACAGATTGGAAATTAGCCCAGGTCAAAACTCTCAGTTAGCTATCAACGGATACAAAATTGGAGATTCAGTAGGGTAAGATGGTTGAGCAGGTAAAGGCACTTGCTGCAGAGTCTGAGTAGCTGAGTTCAGTCCCTGGGACCCACAGGAGTGAAAAAGAACAAACTTCCCAAAACTGTCCTCTGACCTCCAACTATAATCCACAGCATGGGCACGCCCCCCCCCCCCCAAACTGTCTTCTGACCTTCAACTATACTCCACAGCATGGGCATGCCCCCCCCATAACTTTAAACTTTAAAAAATTAAACAGCCCTCACAATCTTTTAAATTGGAAAAAAAGGCATACAAATGAGATGGGAATGGTGGCACATATTTGAAATTCTATAACTTGGGAGGTGGAGGCAGGAGAATCAGGAATTCATGGTTATCCTTGCCTACATAGCAAGTTCCAGTCCAGCCTGAGCTACCCCAGACTGTTCTAAAACCAAACAAAACCAAACAGACAAACAAAATCAGAAGCAAACAAAATAAATAAAACCAGTTGGGCATGGAGGCTCACTCCTGTGATCCAGTCCTTCTGGATCCTGGGGCAGGAGGTCTGTGCTGCTAGCCTGAGGCAGCCCTAAGCTACAAAGTGAGGCCTGTTTCAAAAAGAAAGGTAGCAGGGGCGGGGTTGGAAAGATGGCTAAGTAGTTAGGAGCACTGGCGGCTCTTGCAGAGAACCTGGGCTCAGTTTCCAGCACCCATATGGATCTGTAATTCCAGTTCCAGAGACTCCAACACTCCCTTCTGACCTCAGTGGGCACTGCATGTACGTGGTACACAGACATGCAGGCAAATAAAATATCTGTGCACATAAATTTACATACACACACACACGTGTGTGTATATATGTGTGTGTAGAGACAGTTTCTCTGTGTAGCTTTGGAGCCTGTCCTCAAACTCTGCAACTCTGTAAACCCTGCTGGCTTTGAACTCATAGAGATCCACCTGCCTCTGCCTCCCGAGTGCTGGGATTAAATGCATTGGCCACCACCGTCTGGCAATAAAAATATTTTTTAAAGAAAGAAAAGAAGGAAGGTAAGAAAGGAGAGGGAAGGGAAAAAAAGGAGAGGGGGAGGAGATAGGAAGGAGGAGGGAGGAAACAAAACTACAGGCTCCGAAACTCTCTGCTGCCCCAGTGTTCCGGAGACAAGTCCGCAGCTCCTGCCAGAGAGAACGCCTCACACCCTTCAACCTGGCAGGTTGTCACACATTGGGAAATAAATCCCAACGAAATAGCACAAATGGAGAGAAGCAATTCTCACTAATATGGTTACCCGGAATGTGAAATAAATTGGAAAGAGTCCAAACCAGTCATTACAGCATAGAACCTACACGTGAGGCGGCAGCAGAGCCCCGTCAGCCAGCAGCCACCAGCTGCCTCCCTAGGTCTCTCTCCCCTCCTTGGCAAAGGCACCAGCAGGGCACACGGTTGCCCAGAATATGCATTTAATTCCCAGACTTCCTTGCAACTAAGCGTGGCCTTGGGATGAAGTCCTGGCTCCAGGGGACAGTCCGGTTCACACGTGACCTATGTCAGTACAGAGACAAAGCAGACCGTGATTGCTGATGCCTTTCTCCTCTGAGCTGGCTGGGATGCAGATGTCATGATCTGAGTCTTGGCAGCGATCTTGAGTCACTGGGAGGAAGTCATCTGTTGAAAATGACAGTCACTCACGAGAAGGTGGCTGAGTTCTGGATCATGGGACCACTACATTAGCTCCAGACAGCCTACTTCTGGATACTTGAACACGAGAAACTGAAGTTACTTGGCTGTTGAAGTCATTGTGAATTTGGATTATCTGACATTTGCAGCCACACCAAACGCTAACTGGTGCAATCACACAGGGAGACAAAAAATGATACAAGGAAGAGATAACACAAACATGGATATCCTGATTATTTAAGCTATAGCCTAGGAAAGGGTTTGTTACTGTCAATAACCACCTTTCTCCTCCTCTGCGGTTAGTTCCGCTGCTGAATCCATCAGGCCAGGCTTTGTTGACAAGGCCCACCCCCAATCCCCGAAGACTTCAAATCACCCAAGTGCATCTCTTTTTATTTCTTTTTAATATTTATTTTTATTTTATGTGTCTGTGTGTGCAGAGGCTAGCAGATGGAGCCCCTGGAGCTGGAGTTATAGGCAGTTGTGAGACATCCATATGGGTGCTAGGAACTGAACCAGGGTCCTCTGAAAGAGCAGGGCTTGCTCCTAACTGTCAAGCCATCTCCCCAGCCCCTGTCACGTGAGTTCTTACTCCTACCGTTTCTTATGAATAGGAAGGGCGACCTCAGGACATTGCCTCTGTCAGACAGGCTGTGGAGGGTCTCATGGCAGGAACGATACTTCTCTTCTGCTCGCAGGTCCAAGGCCAGAACCAGCGCCAAGACCCCGCGATGGAGGAGAGCAGGTGGGGGTGCCACTGCAGGCCCAGATGGCAAACCCTGGCCTTGAATTGTGCTAATGATTGTCACAGATGTGTGGTGTAATTTATTAGTGTAAGCACTTATGAAAGAATGTTCAGAAATTTCCTTTCCAGAAAGGAAAAGAACATTCTGCGTTTCCACAGGCCTTCACCCTCCTGTCACGCTGTGCACTCCTTGGTAGGGGTGGGGTAGGCAGAGGCCCTCACGACTTCAGGAATGCTGGTGAGCTTTCCCTAGGGCTGGTCCCAGGGCTGTGTGACCACAGAAATCAGTGATGGCATCCAAAGTGCTCATGTGGGTCAGGATCCCTGCATCCTAACAGCGCCCTCCCAAGCACGCAGGGTTCTCCTGGTAGTTTACTGACTCATCTGATCAGCACACCCAAGCTTCGAGGTCACCGCTCTTCCCAGTTCACAGAGCGAGGGACTGACTTGTGACTTCACGCCAGTTTGTGGAGGTAGCAATAGGAGAATCCCCCCCCCCCACTCTCTTCTCTCTTCTGCGATCCCCAGGTAGCAGAAACTCCCACTACCCCTTGTCTCAGCCACCTCCCCCTCAACTGACATGCTTTAAGAGAGAGCCTGACAGAGGAAGAATGGAGACTGAGAGAACTGTCCCATCCCGGTTATCCTGGGACCTGCTGTGCCGTGTGGCTCTCAGGGCAGGTATCTTGCCCCAAATGACCCCCATCTACTGTCACTGGTAGAGCCCTTCTTCTGGGCATGGATGAAGGGCCACTAAGACCTTGACAGAGTCTGGGGAGATGGTTCAAGGGCAAAGTGCCTGCTGCACAGAGGTAGGGACTTGAATTTGATTCTTAGCACCTGCTAGCATGGTGGCTCTTCTCTGTCACCCCTGGGGGGATGGGGCAGAGGCAGGAGGATTCTGGGAGCTGACTGGCCATCCAACTTACCTGAAATGGTGAACTCTGGGTTTTGTGAGAGATCTTGTCTCCAAAAAATGAGGTGGAAACCGATCACGGTACACTGAATTCCGACTTCCGGCCTTCATGTGTACACGGCGTGAGCATGCCCACACATTAAAGAAAATAAAAAGATCTCGACACCCCCTCACTGCTTGCCAGATTTGCCTCCCTAGGCTCCCATCCTGGGCTGGTTACTGCCCCCATTCTAAGGCACATTCTAAGGGGATGGAGACAGATGAGCTAATAAGGGTGGGGCAGGAGACAGATGACCAGAGAAGCCATCCTAGAGAAGTGACAGAGACAGGAGAAAGAGGCCAAGGACAGGCAGAGACATGAATGTCACCAGTCGGAAGTCCCTTGTTATAGAGCCCTTCCTGAGGGCCCTTTCCAGAACAGCTTCCCTCCATCCCTCCATGGCACCCTTACCCCCAAAGCAAGCATCCCTACTTGTGGCTAGACTAGGCATCGTGTGTGTACACTGGGGTACCCACCATCATGCCCACAGTCCAGCATTGCCTCCTTGCCCGTGAACGGATGGTCTGGCTGCAGCAGGGTCTCACAGTGGTAGAGCTTTTCCTCAGAAACTGAGAGGCACCCAAGAGCTCCTCCCATGAAGCAGGGGACCCTCTGCCTGGATCCCATACCCAGAACCCTGTCTCTGTGGTTTTTTTCTTAGATAGAGACTTCCTGTAGCCTAGGCTGACCTCAGACTGGAAATCCTCCTGCCTCAGTGAATCTGGCTGGGAGGCAGAGCCACTGCCCATTCTGGAGGTGCAGAGAGGAGTCTTCTGTCCCTGACTTGGTCACTGATTTGCTGGTACCTGATCCATCTTGGCCACTAGAGGATAGTTTTGGGGAGCTGGGACCTTATATTTTAAATTAACATACAGTAAAATCGATCTCATTTTTGTGTAATTTTATGAATTTTAATAGTCATCGATTCATGTCACCACCGTGACAGACAAAAATATATTTGTCACCCAGGAAAGCTGCCTCCACCATCCCTTGGCCCAGGATGGGGGCCTGGAGGGAGCCATGTGCAAACAAGACCTTCTCGAAGATGTAGTGTTTGTACAGAAGGCTGTGTGTCCTCCTGAGGGGGCAGTGTCTGCTGGCTGGGGAAGAGGACAGACTTCTTGGGCAGGTTCAAAGCTTGCTTTTTCAAACCAACCCCCTTACCCCGAGTTGGGGTGGCGTTCTAAAAGCCTCCCTCTTTCTGTTCCTCGGGATCAATTTTTTTCTCACCTGAGTTGCATAGAGTTTTGCTTATTTTTTGTGGGTTTTATCATTTACATTCTGAATGCCTGGACCCTGAGGAATTCGGATGGAGCGGTGAGAGAAATGAGGGAACCCCCAGATCAGAGATAAATAGGAGCTTTCAAGTATATTTTAGAAAAAAAAACAAAAAGAAAGAAAATAAAAACCCAGCCCCAGGGTCGTGAAGTGGCTCTTGTCAATTGTTTGGGGTGGAAGCTGCAGCGGTAACCTGCAGCCTGCCCCCCTTGCTTCTAGCAGTCCCATCCTCCTGGCCTGCTTGGTACGGGTCCCAGGCCAGGCCAAAGCCAAATACACCACCTTTCCCCTTGCTCAGTCTGCAGTCCCCATTGGGGATGCGGGGGGCGGGGGATGATTCGCAACTTGGGCCCCCTGCGGGCTAGAGCCAGGCTGCGCAGGCGGAGGGGCGGGGGCGGCTGCCCAACTCCACCTCCGCGAGGTTGGCGGGAAGGTTTCCATGGAAACCTCAGCTCCCAGCATCTCCAGAGATTTGGGGAAAAACTGACTCTAAAGAAAAAAAAAATCACCATCTTCGTTTCGAGCTGGGGAGAGACAGCCCAGCTTGAAGGAGAGGGTGAAGGGACGTAGAGGGGACAGCAGGCTAGAGCTTTGTGGCGCACTACCGCTGTCAGGTTCTCCAAACCCTCAGGCCTGGAGTGAGGGCAGAGCTGAGGACTAAAGTCCTTTCTCTTCACCCACTCATAGCCGCGGTCCCCCCCACCCCGCCTCGTGCTCCTCCCCGCTGCAGCGTCCCTGCCCATCCTCCCGCCGTCAGTGCACTGTCCCCGTTTGCTGCCTAGGGGGGGATGAGAGGGAGACACAGGCGTGGGGACTCTTGCTGGGGAGTTAATCAAAGTGTCTGCAACTTCTCCTGCTCCTGTCCCCTCCCTGGGGAGAGTCGGAAGGGGGGTGGGGACCAATCTGCCTGAGACTGATGGAGGGGCACAGCAGACCTGCTAGCCCCGAGGCATGCGCAGACATGAAATCAACAGGAGCTCTCGCTTTTTAAAATGACTTTTCCAGCAGTTTTCTCTTTGGACGGGAGACCCCTGTTTCTACCAAGAATCTCCCTCAAAATCCTGGTCCTGTGTGAGCCCTGTTCGAGGCGGGGGGGGGGGGGGGGAAGATCAGCCCTGATCTTCCCGCATTTGGAGGATGGCACATAAATAGCTCCTCATTCATTCATTCATTCTCTCGTTCATTCATTGATTTGACAATGATTAACTGCGTTTATTTTGCGCCAGGCACAGGTCTTATTACTGGTGACACAGATGGGGATTGGAGGGTAGTAGCGAGACGCACAGCAATTCCTAAACCTTGTGAACCCTATACTCTGGCAAGAGACACATAATAACAAGGGAGTAAAACACGGTTTTGAATATAACGAACTGTCGTGGAGGGTGGGGTGTGGAGGGACACTAGAAAGAGAAACTGGTGAAGATTTACAATTTAAAAAAAGACTCTCCGGTGTACCTTCTGGAAAGGCGATGCTGGATCTCTACCTGAAGGGGGCGATGGAGTGACCAGAGTAGCCCAGAGCAGGTACCACACAGAAAGAGAACCTCTGGTGCAAAAGCCCCAAGGCCAAGGGGTGCCCGCATTGCAAAGGGGTAGCCAGAGAACCAGCGAGGTTAGAATATGCAGAAGAGGGAGCAGATAGGCCTGAGATGTAAGGCGGTGGGGGTGGGGGCGGGGCAGGTGGCCTGAGACACAGTACTGAGCATACTCAGAGGTGCATATGCTCAGGAGAATTATGAGGACACCTCTAGCCTCACCCATGGTGCCCTATGACCCCATTTATTTCTCCCCTCCCCTTTCCCTGTTTGTAAATGGACCCTGAAAACCCCGTATGAGTATGTCCATGGAGCACAATCCAGAGGGACCAGAGTCAGGGCCACACAGTCAGGTCACGACCTTGCTCCCTCTTCCCACCCTCAGGGGCACGTGATGCCACCCAGTGTGGTGCGTGTGTGCATGAGTGTGTGTGTGTGTGTGCGCGCGCGCGCGCTCGTGCGCGCGCGTGAGTGCGTGCGTGTAATTAAGGTGCCAACTTAACAACAGGTGGCTTTTTCGTCTCCTATCACCTCCTGGTGCGAAATAAACCGTTCAATAATTAATTGGCAAAGATGAACTAGTCCTGAGCCCTGATGGGTCTAGGGCATGGGGGTGGGTCGGCCAAAGCCTCCTGCTGTCGTGGGAGAGGAGGTGAGAGGTGTGGAGATCAGATGGCAAGGCCCCCTTCCAGGAGCCCATGGACTCTGGGTGACAATGGCTGAGATTCATGTGGCTAATAATTCGTCAGTAAATGTTCCGGATTGCTCCAAACTGGGACCGACAAGAGGGAACATGGACACCCAGGCATCTGCAGAGTGAGGGCCAGGAGAGAGGACATAGTAGCGGGGAGGAGCTCTGGGGATGCAGATGTCCAGGGGAGGCATACAACATAAACTAAAAGGTAAAGAGATATTGGGACAGAAGCCAGTTGCAGAAAGGCTGATACTGGATTTGGGGTCTATGACCTGATCTTCAGTGTGGCTGGGATGGGTCCCTTCTTTCCCTGGGCCTCAGTTTGGGTACCCGTGAAGTGGTCTCCAGAATAACTTCAAGATGAAGCTTTAGATTCCAGTACTGGGAGACTGAGGCAGGAGGATCATGATCTAGGCCAGCCTAGAACTACATGGTAAACTTCAGGCCAGCCTGGGCTACATAGTGAGGCCGTGTCTCAATCAAACAAATGAACAAAACTCTAGAATGACTGCTTTGTGTGTGTGTGTGTGTGTGTGTGTGTGTGTGTGTACTCATGTGTGCTTGCATGTGCACACGGGCTCCATTGTCACCATCTGTCCCAAGCTACACTGTCCCTTGCCTGAATGATCACATCTGTTTCTCTTCTGTCCCCTTTGTGGTCCCCTGCCCTGCCCATCCTAGTCTCACAGCGGCCAGAGGGATCTTTGACAGTAAACCAGTGTGTGCCCCGTTCTATGAACTCACTTACCTGGTTCAGTCTAGGAGGCAGAGATTCCAGGCAGGTCCTGAAGTCTCTCCCCATGTGTCATCTTGCCCTCTCTGGCTAAATTGGTTCCTTGCTATTGCTGGAGAATGTCTGCCCCTCCTGCCTCAAGACCTTTACACTCACGATTGTCTTGGCATGGGAAGTTCTGTCCCCACAGAAGGGGACATCCTTCCCTTTGATCAGGTGCCCCTCCCAGACAGGCATTACTGAAATCATCCGCACTCCTCCCCAGCTACCACGATGCCCATTCACCTGTGGGACAGACTCCTCTCTGTGTGTGTCTGCCTCTTTGTCCTTTCAGGAACATCAGCTCCTTAGTTCATGACTGAATCCCCAGCATATGGCTCCCCAAATTTCATTCCAGTCCTAGAGGCTTCAAGACGGTAAGTTCAGGGTATGATGGAGTGGGTAAGGTCAGGGGATGGGCACAGTGGGAAAAGTGAGGCGGTGGGCAGGGTGTGTAAGGTTGGTGTGTAAGGTCAGCGGGGGCAGGATGCGTAAGTTTGATATGTAAGGTCAGCGGGGGGGGGGGGCAGTGTGTGTAAGGTCAGTGGGGGCAGGGAGTAAGGTGGGTGTGTAAGGTCAGCGGGGGCAGGGAGTAAGGTGGGTGTGTAAGGTCAGCGGGGACAGGGTGGATAAGGTGGGTGTGTAAGGTCAGCGGGGGGAGGACAGGGTGGGTAAGGTTGGCCATGCTGGGTTAATATTCACAAAGAAGTCAGAGCCTCTGCCTTGGAGAAGGATTGGAAGAGAGAAGGTGGGAGGAAGAGCGTGGGAGCCAGAGCAGGGCAGGGAAAGTCAGCAGGGCCAGTCTCCAGAGCACTGCATCCGTGTCCCCTCCACAGGATCAACACAGACAGCCATGCTCATCCTCGGCAGAACAGGAGGGTGAGTGGGGACAGAGTGATGTCTCCCGAGCCTCAAGCCTGTCTCCGACCCTCCCCCAGCCTTCCAGGTGATCCTGGTGATGGGAAAGCCCTGCTTCTGGGGGAAACACCCACCCTGCCCCCGCCGAAGCCCAGGCCTGGCGCCTGCTCTTCCCATCATTTAGAGCAACAAGAAGCCTGCCTTCCAATCGCTGCACGATGGGGGCCAGTTAAGTCCAATGGAGTCTGTCAATAGAGTGGAAAATGAGGCGGGCATTTAGCAGGCTGAGATGAGGAGTCTGTCGATACAGGAGAGCCGGGGATGAAATGTGGTTATGAGAGCCAAAGAGACTGCGGCTTCACATCCCAGGCACACGCGGGGTCTCTTTTCCCACAGGCATTTGCGGAACCCCTGCTGAGGACATGACATCCTGAGCTAGAGCCCTGTCAGGCCACAAAGAGCTGGGCCAGGAGATAGCTGTGCACATCTGCCCGGCACAGTAATGGGATGTCTTTTTCTAGAGGCTGAGCCCGGCCCTGCCTCTTTATGGTCAGGAGCTGGACTAGTCCCCGAGGATGTTGCAAGATTCTTCCTCTCTCTTGATGCTGTGGGGATCATCAGAGTCCAGAACCTGGAGTCGTTCATTCTGTGATATTATTGTTAGTTACAACTGATTATTAGACTATACAGGCTAGTGGTTAAGAACACAGTCTCTGGGGACTGGGATGTGGCTCAGTTTGTAGAGTACTTGCCTAGCATGCATAAAGCCCTGGGTTCCATCCCAAGTACCATATAACCTGGGTGTGGTCACATACACCTGTAATTCTAGCACTGGAGAGGGAGGTGGAGGCAGGAGGATCAGAAGAAGTTCAAGGGCACTCTCAGCTACAAAGCAAGTTCAAGGGCAACATTGGCTACATGTGACCTTGTCTCAGAAAAAAAAGAAAGGTGTGTGTGTGTGTGTGTGTGTGTGTCTAGAGCAGTGACTTTTAACCTGTGTGTTTCCACTCCTTGTAAAGCATAGATATTTACATTATGATTCAAAACAGTAGCAAAATTACAGTATTGAAGTAGCAACAGAAATAATTTTATGGTTGGAGGTCACCACATCATGAGGAACTGTATTAAGGGGTCACAGCATTAGGTAGGTTGAGGACCACTGGGCTAGAGGAAGCTTCTGCCCTTGAACCAGCTCTGGGACTCAGTTTCCCCTAGTGTAAATGTGGTAGCCTGGAGTTCATGGCATCCTTGTGAGAAGTGATGCCCTAGCCTGCATGGGTGGATGGCACAATGCTCACAGACGAACCGCCATACTGGTTTAACCACAAACCTCCTTCCAGCCCAGGATGGTTCAGGTGGGTGAGGTGAGGGTGTGGCAGGGCGGGACTTCTGTGGACGGGACCGCAGCTGCAGCTTCTCTCCTAGAGTCCGCTTTGCTGCCATCTTGGACATTTGTTTACACACCAACTTCCCCTGAATGTCCCTCTCTTCCCACATTCATCCTTCTCAAAGGCCCCGGAGTCCTCGCTAAGGGCCCAGGCCACTCCTGGGTGACCTTTTCCTAAGTTACTGCACAATGAAACATCTTGCTTCCAAGAAGGCCCTTTCCTGAGGTGCAAGGAGCCGGGAGGGGTGGTTAGAGAGGCAACGAGGGAATGCAAGGGGACAGAATTCAATCTGTGAGCCGAGTGTCAGTGGTAGTTACCGAGGCGGGGTGTGGGAAGGTGTGAGAGGGGGCCGGACACACCTCTGCTGCGAAGAGCTGGAGAGGATACCTAAAAAAGGGGTGCTTTGGTGGAGGATGGAGAGGGAGTGGGGGGGGGCTATCCGTGTAGGGGTACACAGAGCCTCAGAGCCCTGACAGGATCTAGCTACCGGGATTCAGATAAACCAAGTTGTTATTAAAGTTTATTTAGTGCAGTGTAAAAATCCAGCGGACATTTGAGAAGCATGGTGAGAGCTGGGGCAGTCAGTGCTCACCTATCTGAATTCCCTTCCCGCGGAGCAGAGTATGGAGACTTACCGTGGCCTTGAGGGCCTCCAGAGTATCCAGGAAAAAGTCAAAGAGGTCAGAAAGGGTAGCCTGGGGCACGCTTCAGAGATGGGCAACAGGGTGCTGCAAACCCTGTCCACCCTCACACTCACTCCCCTTCTTCAAGGCCCCTTCTGGGCCTGTGTGAAGCTGCTGTGGTTGCTGGGTCAGAGAAGGAGGGGGTGTCAGCGTCGGTTTGGGGTGAGAGGTGAGGAGAAAGAGGATGCGAAGGCTGGCTCTCCTTCCTGAGTAGCACTGAACTTGACCTCTGGGTTGAGAGGCTGGTAAAACTGCCCCTGCCCACCCTTCCCCTACTCCTGCCTCAATCCCTGACCAGAGAAGATTGTTCATATTCAAGGTGGGGATCAGGAGACCTGGTAGCACCATGTCTCACCAGCTACTGTGCTGACTAAAGACGGTGAGTAGTCACTTGGTGTCTTGGGTGGCCAATTTACAGAGCCCTTGAACTAGGCTGGAGGGCTGGTCAGTGACATCTTTCTCCTCCTTCCCTCTCCTGCTGGGTTTTGGAGACTGGCTATGCCTTTGAGAGGGTGACAGGATGAGGCTGAGGCGGAGGGAGGGCTTGAAGCTGTGTCTCTCTCTTCCACCCATCTCACTAGGGGTTGACATCCTCAGCACCCCGCATACTTTCCCCTCCCCTGGGAAAAAAAATCCAGGGCCCACGGGTCTGGGGAGAAGACAAAACTGTGGCCACTTTCAGGTTCCTCCCTTTGTTACAGACTCACATGAAGTGAGGCCCTGGTCTCTATGCACGCTCCGTCCTGGTCCAAGTCTCCCCTTTGTCTGGTGTAAGACTTCAGGGTGGCCTTGCCCCTGTCAGACCCTGTGGCCCATCTTAGACAGACAACCCACTACTCACCTGGATACATCCCCCACTCTGGCAACACAGGAAGACTCTCCATCCTGCCCACTGCATGGTGGAATCAGAAAGGCCTGTGGCCTTCTGCAGAAAGCCCTTTCTCTTCTGGATCAGGTGAGAGAGATCCCTCCAGCACTTATTACATGCTTACTGTATGCATGTTCTTCTGTGTTTTTCTTTGAAAATGCTGGACATTACCCAAACCTCAGGGCATGGGGAACATGTCCTTAGATTCTGTGAGGATTTTTCTTTGCAGCCGCCTTTCCCATTCTGATCTGGTTATTGTGCATGTTGTGCTGGCCTGATACCCATTGGTTGGGGAAGGATGCCCCACAGTGAAGCCATGGCACTCCTGAGGATCCTTCTGCCCCAAGGAGGGAGGTGGCTTTGGCTGGGACTTAATGCAGGGCCCATTCCCTGAAGAAGTCTGCAACTGACTCCCCAGTCTACAGGGAGGTTGGCAACCCTCACATCCACTCTCTCACCCCCAGGAGAGAGGACCCACACCCACAGATTTTACCAGAGCTCTCTCAAAGGAAAGGTTCAAGCAATATTGATTGTCGGGCACTTGGCTGCCGTAAACGATGATGGCACAGCTGTCATGATGGAGTTCAGGACAGCAGGGACGGTACAAAAGCTCACGGGGGCCACCCTAAGGCAAGCCACGAGGGACAGAGTAAGGGAGAGTGGCCTGAAGAGCAGGTAGTGTTTGCACTAAAATGGTTCAGAGGGGTTGGTGATGTGGCCCAACAGGTGGGGTACATGAAGCCCTGGGCTTGAGCCCCAGCACTGAGTGAACCAGGAGTTGGGGGCCTGTAACTCCAAAGCGCTGGAGGCAGGAGCATGCAAGCTCGTCCTCAGCTACACAGAAAATTTGAGGCTAGCCTGGACTACATGAAACCCTGTGCAAAATTTCAAAAGTGCAGGGCGGAGGTGCTAAGAACATCATGTCGATTGTGCATGGATTAATTTCTTTTGGTAGGAGTCACGAGTGTTTGGGATCCATGACGGTTACCAGTTGGGAAATGAGTATCTGAGGGTTGGAGGAGACAGTGATACATCCTTGTGTCTTCTGAATATTGAAGCCTGCACTCAGGCCGCTGAGATGGCTCAACAGGTAAAGACACTTGTTGACAAGCCTGATGCCCTGAGTCCGATCTCCAGGGCCCACGTGGTGGAAGGAGAGAACTGACCTCCCCATGCAGACTGTGGTACACTTGCCCACTCCATCAGCACATGCACACATAATAATAAATGTAAAAGGAGTTCAAGGCCAGCTTTAGCCATATGGTAGATGTGAGGCCAACATGTGCTACATGAGATTCTACCTCAAATATACATAGATACATCTGTCTGTCTATCTATCTATCTATCTATCTATCTATCTATCTATCTATCCATCCATCCATCCATCCATCTATCTATCTATCCATCCATCCATCATCTATCTTCCATTGCTTTATTCATGATGATGATGATGATGATTATTATTATTTTATGGTCAGCACCTGATAGCTCTGGAATTTTTTGGACATTTGTCTCTGTCATTTATGATCTCTGCTAGCTCTAACCCACTGTGCTCAACTTTCTTAAGTGCTTTTTTTTCTTTTCAACTGCAATTATAAGGGTCTTTTTTTAAAAAAAAACATTTATCTTTATTTTTAAATTCTGTGTATGTGTGAAGGTATGATAGTGTGTGCACATGGGTACAGCTACCCAAAGAGGCTAGAAGAAGTTGTTGGGTTCCCTGGTGATGGAGTTACAGACAATTGTGAGCCACCTAACATGGTTCTGAGAACCAAATTGAGTCCCTCTGCAAGAGCAGGATGTTCTCGTGACCACTGAGTCATCTCTCCAGCTCCGTGATCATGGGTTTGTGTTCGAAGTGAGCCTGAGAGGCTCCTCAGAGACAACAGTGGAACATTCTCCTCTACAGAGGGCTTTCTTGGAAGGCAAGAGACACTGGTCATCTGAGTGCGTGCAGGAATCTCAGGCAGGGTTCTGTTTTCCCTACACAATCCCATTGATGTTAATGTGCTCTTTGGGGCTCTCAAAGAGTTCCCCACCTGCTCCCGAATCCCAGGTCATTAAGCCTGGCTGGTTGAGGATTGGGTGTTTTGTAGAGAGAAGGCTCTTTGGATTGACTGGCCCATCATGTTCCAGCATCAGCTGGGGCTAAGTGAGAGCTCCATGCTCTGCTCCGGGGGTCAGAGAAGGGCTGCTGGCCACTAGTCCAGTTTTTTTTTCAGTTGCTGTGTTAAAATGCTCTGACAGCATTGGGGAGAAAGGGTTCTATTGCAGCTTACTACTGCAAGCTACAGCCCCTATGGGGAAGTCAAGGCAGGAACTTCAAACGGCTAGTCCTATCACAGCCACAGTAAAGAGCAGAGAGAAATCAATGAATACACAACCACTCAATTGCCTGCTTGTGCTCATTTCTCCATTCTTACACAGTACAAGGCCTAGGGAATGGTGCTGCCCACAGTGGGCTGGGCCTTCCCACATCCACTGACATTAGTAATCAAGACAATCCGCACAGATGCACACAGGCCAATCCAATGTAGACAACCCCACAGGGAATTTCTCTTCCCAGGTTTTGCTAAATTGACAAAGCTAAGCATTACAGTTACAAAGGGACCACGTGCTACATGAGGGGAGATTCCTGGGATTGCCACAAAATCCCCACGTTCCTCACACACGCTGTATGACCTGGTGCTGATGGTTTGAATTTACGTGAAGAAACTCTGGGATGCAAGCCATCAAAGCCGCCTTCATGGAGGAAGCTGACGGCAATCAGGGTCTCACCAGAGCGTACAGAGGCAGAGGCAAGGGTGTGATACAGACAGCCCAGTTGGTACAGAATACAGAATCCTGCCAGTGAAGTAAGGCACGGGCATAGGGAGGGTCCAGACGGTGACAGTCCCAGCTATCTCAGTCTTCAGAACTTACGGCTCCCGGGGCAGGCACAATCACAGGGGCCAAGCAACGGCTCGGGAGACTGGGTGAGGCAGCGGGGAGCAGGACGAGCTGCGCTCCTGCTGCTTTTCACCTTCCAGGGGGAATAATTAACTCTATCACGCTGCTATTTTAATAGAGTTGTGCGGATTTTTTTTTTTTCTTGAAAGCAGAACAGGGACTATCAAGCACTCCGATTTCTGGGCTGTCAATCCTGGGTCCCGGGGGAATGACGGAGGGAAAGACGGAATGAAAGATGGACACATCCCCATAGGCCCCACCATCCACCCGCTGAGGGTTCCTGCGTTTTGTGTGTCTGGGCCCAGAGGGACCCAGTGGGTTTTCTAAAGATGAGCCTTCCACTGTTTAGAGTTGTGCATGTCTTAAAGCCCAAGTTCTTCATCTAGGAAGATGACTGACTCAGAAAACTGCTTGCTGCCCAAGCAAGAGGACTTGAGTTTGGTCCCCAACATAGGTGTAGCCATGTGTGTCTGTGGACCCAGTACTGGTGGGGGTGATGCAGCACAATTCCTAAAGATCTCATAGAGACTCACGTCCTCATCCCCAGAAGCTGTGGCCGGACACGCTTGGTCTCTCTCCTCCTTTGCTAAGGGTGTATGAGAACCCCACCCCTGGCAACAGGCAACAACCTTCTTGTTGTTGCTGTTCTTATAGAGGGAGGGGCAGAGCCAATGGCAGTCCTTTGTTAATCCTAACCTAGTGCCTGGCTTGGTGGCCAAAGCTGTTTAATGCCTTCAGCACATTAAAAAAAAAAAAAAAGTGTGGGACCAGGCTATTGCTTTTGCCCTTGGTTTTCTCCAGACGTGCAAGGTAAGCCCTATTGCAGAAGGCACCACACACTTCCTATACAAGGCCCAGAAGCCCCTGCACAGGAACCGACCTGAATGCCTTTTTCCTGAGAACTAGCTTTCAGGGTACCAGAAGGTGTCATGCAAGCTTCCAAAGAAGGGAGAAACAGACAGTCCTACCCAGGTAGATTGACTGTGAACCGAGCCTCAACAGGAACCAGCATGGCTTGACAAGCCCTACGGGCACAGCCGTGGCACACAGACCTTGACAGTAGCCAGCAGTTTTCCAACTGGACTGGACACAAGCTCAACGAGAGGGAATTCACGCCTTGTTTATCCTAGCTTGATGCCTGGCTTGCTGGCCATAGCTGTTTGGAGCATGGGGCACACTGAAGAAAAAGAGGAATGGATGGGGCCAGGCTATTGCTATTGACCTGAGTTGGCACCAGCCCTGGAAACCCAACAACCAGCCAGAGCTCGTGAAGTTCTGGATCTTGGAGGAGAACCCACAGCCAGCACTTAATAGACCAGTACTTATGTATTTAGGGATATATATCTACATACATATTAATGAAACAGTAATTAATGAAAAAACAGGCCATCAATTTGAAAGAGAGCAAGGAGGGGTAGGTAGGAGGTTTTGGAGGAAAGAAAGGGGAGAAATTATATAATTATATTAAAATCTCAAAAATAAAAATTTAAAAAGCCTTTAAAAAAAGAGTGTATGGAACACGCCTGCCCCTTTCTCATTACTTCACAAGGGAAAACTCACTGGGCCTGAGAGAGTGCCAGGATGCCCACAGGGACAAAACTGCCAGTTTTCTGTAGTTTGTGTATATGGGAAAATCCCCACAACTCATGAGGAAGAGATTTTTAAAATTTAATTTATTTTATATTTTAAAAGTTACTCTATCTATCTATCTATCTATCTATCTATCTATCTATCTATCTATCTATCTACCTGTCTGTCTGTCTGTCTGTCTACCTACCTACCTATCTATTTATTGTGTGTGTTCATATGCACACACACGCATGTGTCCCGAAGAGCTGTATGGAATTCAGAGGCCTTAAACCTGCCGTGGTCTTGTCTATAATCTCAGCACTTTTGGGAGGTGGAGGCTGGGGGATCAGAAGCTCAAAGGTCATCTTTGGCTACATAGTGAATTGGAGACTGGCCTGGGCTATACTACATGAGATTTTCACAGTATTTAGTGATCAAATCAGCCATAAAGGTCAGCCAAGGGAAGACAGGGGACACAGAGCCTCCTATCTCCAGTGAGGTCAATGGTTCTAGAATAATTTGTGAGATACTGTCACAATTGTATTAAAAAAAATACAATGTACCCAGATCAGAGCATGGAACACCATGCACTTTTAAATAGACTGTAAAAATAGGATCATCTGGTTAATTTTATTTACCAAAGAGGCTTTTAAAAACATTTATTGTCAAATAAAAACAAATTAGGAGTAACTTAGGAAAAGGGAGATAGTTGAGTCTATTTAAAAGAAAGAAACTTCTAGAAGGACCTATTTTTAGATGGCACCAGGTTTCCTCTGTGGTTTTTATCTTCTTGTTATTTTATGTTATCTAACTCCTGAGAAGAAAAGGGTTATTTTCATTTAATTAAGATTTACTTATAGTTTTAATTATATATATATATATATATATATATATATATATATATATATATATATATATATTTGTATGTGTGGAATGACAGAAGATGGTGTCTGGTCCCTGGACCTGGAGTTATAGGTAATTGTAAAGTCGCCTGATGCAGGTGCTGGGAATTGAACTCATGTCCTCTGTAGGAGAAGTGTGTGCTTTTGAGTTGTCTCTCTAGCTGGGATTACTTCTCTAATTTAAAATAAAAGGCAACTGTTTCTCTGCTGAAAAACAAACAACAGCCCAAAAGGTACAATTAAGTGAAAAAAAAAAAAGGTACAAAACCAGAGCCCTAAATAGAAGGAAACATTTTTTTCTTTTGAGGTAGGGTCTCACTTTGTAGCCAGGCTGACCTGGAACTCACTATGTAGCCCAGGTTGGCCTCTGGAACATGAAGTACTTCCCTTGCGTAGCCTCCTGAGACTGGGATTATAGGTGTGCATTGCCACATTCTCCTCTCTTTGAAAGTAAAGAGGATAACACTTTGTAGCTTAGGCTGGTCTTGAACTCCGGATCCTTCTGCTTCCATTTCCTGGGTACTGTAGTCACAAGCATGAGCAACCCACCCTCAGCTGGAAAAGAAAGTCTTAAAGACTGAACTTCCTAAAGCCTTGGGTGGAGCCTGAGAATTTGCGAGTGAATTTGAGCATAAATCATACCCTACTCTCCTATTGGGCTAAGAAGGAGCATGAATAGTGAGTGTGTGTGTGTGTGTGTGTGTGTGTGTGTGTGTCTGTATGTGTGTACATGTGTGAGGTGTGTGTAGTGTTGTGCACAATGTATCTGCTTTCATGTGTGCATGTTGTGTGAGATGAGTGCTTGCTTGCACCGTCGAGAACATGCCATGCCGTCATGTCCCAGGGCACCCCTGATGCTCAAATACACTTCTGGTAACATTGTTCCACGCAGGAATGCTCTGGAGCTTGCTGAGACAAGGGCATCTTTACGGGCTCCAGTGGCTCTTCCCCCACTTCTACCTCTTCTCCATTTTCCTCTCTCTGTCTTCCCATTTAATTGCAGCCCCCAGTCCCTCGCTCGCACCAGAAGCAGGGGTGCCTGCCATCTCATGCTATGATGCCTCCTCCTGAAACCTGGACAAGTTGCTGGGATCGGGTGAGAATATGGAGGGAGAAAGGAGCTTTGCAGAAGGTCAGGCAGAAGCGGAGGGGGGGCCGACGGGAGGGGCAAGAATAGCACCTGAAATCCCTGCACATTTCTTGATGGCGTTAGGGCTCCACTCAGTTCATTCATACACAGACAGGACCTGTGGGCACCTCACAGTTGTTATTCCTCTCCCTTCCAACCTCTGAAACACGCAGACACATGCGCACAAACGTGGTCCCTTCACATGGGCCCTGACAGAGAAGTTTTTGAACACAGAAGGACGGGATAGCTCTCTATCTCCCCAGAGAAACTCCGACACCTTCACACCTGGAGACACTCAGGAAGGTTCCTGCTAAGACTTTGTGATAAATGACAAGTCTGGGGACAAATGAGTCTTTCACCATGAAGGATCAATAACCCACCGCAGTGAAGGGCCACACAGAGGTGAGAGTCTTGCAGGACACCGGTGAATCTCAGTTCACACTCCTGCTGTTGCTGACAAGTCACTAGTACCACAGGCTGGCCTCTGTTCACTCTGTAGCTAAGGATGACCTTGAACTTCTGACCCTCCTGCCTCCACCTCCCAATCACCTACCTGCCACCAAACTTGGTTTATAGATTAACCAAGGATGGACTAGAGATGTCATTGGAGATCCAGGCTGCGCCTGCCAACTGAGTCACATCGCCAGCCCCGGGCGCAGTACAAACAGAAGGACTGCCTACGGTGTTGATGTTATTTATGTGTGTTTTAAAAACCTGTAAAGACAGGCTGTAGTGTAGCTCAGAGACAAAGTCCTTGCCAGCATGCACAAGTCCCCGGATCCAATCCCGAGCATTTTGAGTAAAAATATAAATAAACACATAGAGTAGCCAGGTATGGTGGCACACACCTTTAATCCCAGCATTTGTGTACCAGAATTAGGAAACTGTGCGTTCAAGAAGAGATACTGTCTCAGAAAAAAAAGAAAGAGAAAGGGAGGAAGAAAGAACAAACACACACTACATTTGGGCCAGTGATTACCTCCGGGGAGTGTCGAGTGAATAGAGAGAGTGCCCAGGACATCAGCTGTGCTGGGTTCGTAATCCATCGCTGAGTATCAAACTGTCACACGGCCCAGCAGCTTACAGCAACACGTGCTTATTATCTCCGTTTGAGAGGAGAATGTGGGCTGTTAATGTGATGGATTACATTGATTGACTTTTGAATATTGAACCAGCCTGACATTCCCAGGATGAGCCCCACTCGGCGTGGTGTGTAATTCTTTCTGTGTATTGATGCAGTCACCTGCCTAGTGTTTTGCATAATATTTTAGTTGTTAGGCTCCTGAGGAATGGTGGTCTGCAGGTTTCTTCTCCTATTTAAAAATAAAGGCCATCTCAGCTCCTCAAACTGGTGGCGATGTATTCCCATCGCTCCTGTTTTTAGGAAGAGATTGGAGGATAAGTATAACATATTCTTTTAATGTTCGGTAGGCTTCATCTGAGAAAACAGATGGCCTAGGTACTTCAGTTTGTAAAATAATTTTAATTTACTTAAGAGATACAGGATTGGGTTGCTCTTTTTTTTCAATTTTGGCAATTACTGCATTGATTGTTTGATTGATTGACTGAGACAGGGTATCACTATGTAGCCAACAGAAACTTGGTATGTAGCCTTGGCTAGCCTTGAATTCATAGAGCTTCACCTGTCTCTGCCTCCTAACTGCTCGGATTAAGGTGTGTGTCACCACGTCTGCCTGTGTTTTTTGTTCTGTTTTGTTTTTTGTTTGTTTGTTTGCTTTGGTTTTTTGAGACAGGGTTTCTCTGTGTAACAGCTCTAGCTGTCTTAGAACTAGCTCTATGGACCAGGCTGGCTTCAAACTCACAGAGATCCACCTGCCTCTGCCTCCGGTGTGCTGGGATTAAAGGCATGCACCACCACTGTCTGGCACCTGTGTATTTTCTTCTTAGATACATCTTATGTATTCCAGCTAGTTTTAAACTTACTGTACAGCCTAGAACTTACAGGTGATAGTTAGTTGCCATGTGGGTGCTGGGAATTGAACCCAGGTCCTCTATAAAAGCAACAAGCAAACCTATAGGGGCCATTCTCATTCAAACCAGCGTTGCCACCCACCTCCAGCCTTTGCTACTTGAAGAAACATGTAAAGATTCCCCTTTGACTTAATATTCCATTGTTTCTAGTGGAAGGCATCTTTCATTGGAGAAACCCATACATGTATCATAACCACAAGGCCAGAGGCTTGCTGACCACTCACCAACCTCAGAGTCAGGTGGTGAAGTGGGCAGAACAAGGGAGGTGTGCAAAGAGGATGCACACAGGCATTTGCTTACCCCAAGGGCTTATAAAGTTGAAGTCACCGACACTGTCTCTCCCTTACCTCCTCTCTGCAGGGCTGAGGGCATTTCAGGTGAGGAAGTATGGCAGGTAAGTGAGAAAGGCCCGCATAGGCTCAAGAATTAAATGCATGGTCCCCCTCAGCTGGTGAAACTATGGGAAGGATTAGGAGGTGTGATCTTGTGAGAAAAGGTGTATCACACTGGGCGTGGGCTCTCAGCTTTCAAAATCCCATACCATTCCTGGTTGGCTTTCTCTGCTTCCTGCTTTTGGACACGGATGTAAGTTCCCGGCTACGGTTCCAGCACAGCTCTGACCTGCTGCCTGCCCACTGCCTGCCCGCTGCCATGCTCCCTGCCGAGCGACCATGGACTCACCCTCTGAAACTGTAAGCCCCCAATAAAGTCTTCCATAAGTTGCCTTTGGCATGGTGTCTTGGTCACAGCAATAGAAGGTGACTCAGAGAGAAGTGGACCCCAGATTGAGGCTCTGCACCTCCTCCCTGAGTTTGAGTACATCTCTGGACTCGTTGATTTGAGTTGACAAGCGGGGAGATTAACCCTGCTGTGGTTGGGTGCCAGGGTACACATGATGGAGAGGAAGGTTCCTAATGTCCTTCATCTCAGAGCCTCTTACCCAGGAAGGGGATGTTGTTCATATCGAGTTAAGAAGGACATGGAGACTCTCAGAATCAACTTGCAGGTGATTTCATTCAGATGTATCCAACCCAAAAGCTCTGTTTCCCTGGAGAGAGGGGGAAGGGAAGGGTGAAGGCCAAAGAGGAGGAGAGCTCAATGGAACAGACTTTGGAAGCAGAGGAGCGAGGATCAGGGAGCTGGGGTTGATGCAATATTGTGTGCATAAAGCAGGACTCTGGGGGCAGTACCCAAGCTTCAGACCCACACTGATGCGATACCCTCCACTTCAGCAATTTCTCCTTTGTAAGACTCAGGACCAATCCCTTCACTTCTCTGGGCTCCAGTTCTCTCCTCTGTAAAAAGCACTTCGTGGGCTTGTGCTCAGGCTGAAACAAATCCTGGCTGTAACTGAGTCTGGTCCAAAAGTCTCTTGAGATCATCCAGGATCCAAGTGAGGCCCCTGAAAGTCAAGACAGGTATCCCCATACGCGCATGCCCGCCACCATAAAGTTGGGTTTATGAAGCAGGCACAGGAGGGATACACCATCGTAAATAAAACAATTGTAGCAACACATCACAATAAAAGTCCTGGAGCACGGCGGCTCCCTCCTAAAAGAGTCCAGGTGAGTATTTTTGGACCATAGTTTGTTGAAACCGTAGGGATTAAAACCAGGCGTAGGAGCGGCTCACTGTACTGGTTAGAAGTGGACAATAACTTTGCTTCTTGATGTCTCTCCCTGTCACCGTGCAGATTTATTTGGGTGTCCCAAAGGTCCAGGTGTCCTTTTGCCTAAAGGGGCCACTGTTCCTAGGCCTCCCTCCCAACTCTCCTCTTCCCCCTCCTCCTCTGTGTGTGTGTGTGTGTGTGTAGAGGGGTGAAGAAGATAAGAACCACCAGCTTCAATTAAAACCGAGTCGCTTGAACAATAATGGAAAAGTAATTGAGCTAAATTGAAATGTAATTGGAAAAAAAAAACACAGTCTTGGCTTACCATGGATTTGGAAATCAGGCTGGGGGCAGGGACCTCTCCACTCTAATGCCCTCAGCTCTCCTTATCGCTTCCCCCATCCCTTTGCTGGCACCATTGAGACTCCCAGCTGCCAGTCTCTCCAAGGCTCCCCCTCCACACCCGACCTTCCCCTCCCCACCTGGTACTCAACCAGGGCTTCTCAGTGAGGGCTCCCTATGCATACATGACTCTATCCATAGGCAGCTTTGGCTATTGTGACTGGGGGTGAAGATGCCAGGGTGCCATCAGACAGCGCATGTACCAAGGACAGTCCGGATAAGTCCTGCTGAGATTTAGATCCTGCTCTCCCTGATCTATTTACAGGCTCCAGTCCCTCTGTGTGCACCAAGAAGACATCAGCCCAAGACCACAACACAGAGAGAAGGGTATAGGGTTGCAAGGGCTGTGGGCGCTGCAGGGGATTGGCTCAGTTGGTAAATTACATAAGGACTTGAGTTCAAGCCCCAGAAGCCACATTAAAAAGCCAGGTATAGTGATGCTTGGTTGTAACCCCAGTGCTGGGGACATGGTGACAAGAGGATCCCTGGGTTCAAGTCCCAGGTTCCAGTAGAGAGATCCTGTCTTAAAACAGGAGGGGGAACCGAGAGAGAAAGAGAGAGCGAGAGAGAGAGAGAGAGAGAGAGAGAGAGAGAGAGAGAGAGAGAGAGAGAGAGAGCATTCAGCGGTTCAGAGTTATGTTCTGAGTGGCTGTCCTCCTTGCCAAGCAACCAAAGGCTTGCAGAGTTCAGTTGTGCCTCATCTCAGCTGGGCTGGGTGGTTGTTTACACTCCTCCCCTCCATCCCCCTTCCCCACCCCTGTAAGTACCCAGCTGCTCCTTACCACCTGGCAAGGGGCCTTGGAGCAGAACTAGCTCATATAGAAGCCCCAGGACAGAGCTCCGTTTATGCAGCTACAGGAGACGCCTTCATCCCTATTGGGTAGGCTCTTCAGGTGCTGCCCATTGGGAGAGATGCGCCCACATCCTCTAAATAACCCTCACCTGGGCTTTGCAAGGAAGCCCAGTCAATTCATTGGTTCTCCAGGGTGAATTCTGGTGGATTCATGCCTCAGTTTGTCACTGGGACCTTGGGAAAACGGGGTAGGCACAGCTTTACCTTTCTAGCAGAGGACCCAAGTTCAGTTCCCGGCACCTACACGGCGGCTAACAACAGCCTGTAATTCCTTCTCCAGGGGATCCAATGGCCTCTTCTGAATTCTGTACTGTACGTAAATTTAGTTTCTCTCTCTCTCTCTCTCTCTCTCTCTCTCTCTCTCTCTCTCTCTCTCTCTCTCTCTCTCTCACACACACACACACACACACAAAATTTAAAAACAAGGAGGGCTTTGGAAGAACTATACCTGAGATTGCCTGGCAGCCTCCACATATACAAGTCCACATGTGTACTTATTCGCTTACGCAAGTACACAACCACATAGAAGCATCAGTTCTTGTTCTCTATCCACATCCTATGCCCCCCAACAAGGTGCTCTCCCTCCCCCAGGCCTTTCCCCTCCCCCATGCTCTCTTCTCACTCCTATTGCCCTGCAAAGGCCAGCTGGAGAGAGGAGCTGGCAAGGCCACCTGGCAAGCTCTGTCCACCCATCATGGAGCCTGGTCCTCAGAGGGACCGCCTTGAAGCCAGAATGAGTGCATCCTAGCACATGGGTAGACTGGACATCCTTAGAGGTGGCCCATAAGTGTGGACAGACCTGGGAAGACACACAAGGGCTAAGGCCACCTTGCCTTCTCACCTCTGCTGTGGCCACCACACAATAGACCGAGGAAGGACGTTCATCTCCACGTCCTCAGACTTGCTGTCCACACTTGAACTTGACTCCTTTCCGCCATCCTATTTCCCCCATCTCTCCCTTCCTAACCCCTTCTCGGGCTCTAGAGTCTGACTCCAGCAAGGGGGTGGAGACTTGAGGGGGGAGGTGAGCGGGCGTGCCTGTTTGGGCACCCGATAAACTCTGAGAGTCAGCCGGCGTGAAATGAAGAAATATGGCTCTCGGTAAATATTTATTTTCTATCAGAAATTAGCAAACCAAATGTAATTAAAAACAACGGTGTAAGACTTCTCCACTCCCACCCCCCAACCCCGAGTCTGGTAAATGACATCTTGGAATACAAAGTCGTAAAGAGCGTTTCCTAATTAGCGGGCTCTCCTCTGCAGTGGGGGTGCCTCTCAGAGACACCCCCGAAACTACTGGTGCCCAGCGTGAACCCAGGTCCCCAAGGCAACCTCTGCAGGGCCCCAGTACAGAGCTGAAGGGTGTGAACCCTGAATGAGGACCCCCTAAAAGTGAAGGGAAGGATGAAATATCTGTCAGCGAATCTAATTGCAGAGGCACAATCCCACCCCCACCTTCTGCCTGGGGGTCCGCCAAGGGGGTCCCAGAGGTTGATGGTTGAAGTTACTGTAGAAGTAGAATCAAGTTCTCTAATTTTCTAGCCATGTGACACTGAATATATCCCTTTGATTCTCAGGGTCTTGGCTTCCTCCTTTGCATATTTGCCAAAAATATAGAAAGTTATACTATGTACCGATGACCCAGACAATATTGTTTTATGACAGTGTCTGGCACAGAGCAGGCATTCATCTTCAGAATTGTCTTCAAGGGATGGTACAGGGTCTAGGAAGATTGCTCCGTGGTTAAAATGATTGCTGAGCAAGCATGAGATCCTGAGTTTGAATCCCCAGAATCCATATAAAATTCCTGGTAGCCTTGGAGACAGGAGAGTCCCAGAGCAAGCTGGCTAGCAAGACTACCTATATCCATGAACTCTGGGTTTGATTAAGAAACCATATCTCAGTGAGTGAGCTACTGGGGAGGATTCTGCCATCAACTTTGGGTGTCCACCGACACCCACACCTGGAGGAGTTCTGGCCACTCTAACATAGCTGCACTCAGGCAAATCAAATGTCCCTCCATGTTCTGATTTGAACTTAATATGTCCTCCACAGGCTCCTGCTACGTCCTTTGCTGAGCACCCGTGGTGTGCCTACTTCTGTAATTCAAAGCCACTTTATTAAGGTAGTGAGCCCTGCTCTGCCCTAGCTGGGGCAGCAGAAAGCCTGACCCCTACTACTTTGCCCCAACTTTTAATCTGGGCTGTAGACATTAGTGTCCCCCCCTCTCCTGTTGACACTTCCTTTAAAAAACCCACAGTGTGTGTGTGTGTGTGTGTGTGTGTGTGTGGTTGGGGTGGTGCTGAAGAGATGGCTCAGCCATTACAAGCTCTTGGCTTCTCTTCTGGAGGACCTGAGTTCTGGTCCTTGCATCCACATTAGGCAGCGCACAACGGCCCCTAACTTCAGTTTCAGGGGATCCAGCGCCCTCTCCTGGCTTCTGCAGGTACTTTCACTCATGTACACCTTCCGGCTGGGTGCACATGAGTGCACAGAGGCCAAAATTAAAGGAATAAATATTTTAAAATCCAGTGTCCTCGGATCATCACTCACGCCAACCCTGCTTATGGTTTCCACGTCCACCTTTCTGGCCCACTTTCCCAACCCCCTCCCCCCTGTGGTCACTGGTCAGGATGCTGGGAAAGTCACCCTTCCCTTCCTATTTATTCTTGTAGTAACCAGCCCAACCTCCAGCCGCACTTTCTTCAGGGCAGCCAGAACCTACCATTTGCAGATGCTGCCTCCTCCAAGAAGCCCACTAGCTGTATTCATTGCTTTAACCAAAACCTCAAGAAGGAGCAACCTCAAGGACAGGCATGGGCTGGAGAGCTGGCTCCGTGGTTAAGAGCATTTGCTGTCCTGTTAGTGCAGGTGTGGATGAGATTTTTAAGTTTTTCCCTTTTTAAATTTTAGTTTATTATTTTTCTTTTTTCTTAGATTCTGTTTTATTTGGGGGTATGCAGGGGCAGAGAGTGGATGCAAAGGGATGGGGAAATAAATGGGATCAAGATACATGATGTAAAAGACATAGAATAAATAAATTAATTTAAAAAGAGCATTTGTTGTTCTTTCAAAGGACCCAAGTTCGATTCTCAGCACCCACATGGAGGCTCACCACTATTTTAGACTCTGGGCATACATGTGGTGCGCAGACATGCATGCAAAAAAAGCACTCATGCGCACAAAATAAAATAAACCTTAAAAAACGGACAGACTTGTTCTGGTCCAAGGTTGGAGAAGGAATATTCCATCAAGGCAGCGGTCAGCAAGCAGAGAGCAAGCATTTTTTCCTGGGAATCTCTAGCAGAGGCTTAGCTGTTTCTTCATGGAAAGGCTATGAGTGGAGAGGGAGAGAAGAGAGGTGGCTGCCCTGTGAGGAAGAGGGGCCTAGAGATCACACTAATTCAAAAGTTAGAGGAGCGGGTGTGTGTGTGTGTGTGTGTGTGTGTGTGTGTGTGTGTGTGGTGGCGCACGCCTTTAATCCCAGCACTCGGGAGGCAGAGGCAGGCAGATCTCTGTGAGTTTGAGGCCAGCTTGGTCTACAAGAGCTAGTTCCAGACAGGCTCCAAAGCAACAGAGAAACCCTGTTTCGAAAACCAAAAATAGAAAGTAAGAAAGAAAGAAGAAACAAGCCAGGGAAAGAGTGAGCACCTTCTGGCTTGAACAGAGCTCTCTGGGCTCCAGCCCCACCCTTGCTTTGGGCTTTGATTCCTAGAGATCTGAAGTCATTCCCTTTGCGTTACCTCGGTGGCTTTAGTCAGGTTTCGTTCATTTGCTTCCCATTGTTCCCTGGCCTGTAAAAACGAAGACGGTCCTGTAGCTCCCGTGCCACTACAGGGCCGGTACGTGAGCCGGGAACTAAGCTGAGACTAAAAACACACAGACAAACACAGAGTGAGACAGAGACGGAGACACAGACACCAGTCATCTTTGATACAAGAATGCCAAATGCCCCCCTTTACTGTGCTCAGGGGCAGCTTAATAGGGATCCTTCGCCACGCCCAGCTCTCGGGATCTTTCGGCTGTAGGTCTCATCAGCCTGCCATCAGGGTCTCCCTCTCAGAGCAGCTGCAAGCAGGGTCTCGTGCTCAGAGCAGCTGCGGGCGAGGTCTCGTGCTCAGGGCAGCTGAGGGCGAGGTCTCGTGCTCAGGGCAGCTGCGGGCGAGGTCTCGTGCTCAGGGCAGCTGCGGGCGAGGTCTCGTGCTCAGGGCAGCTGCGGGCAGGGTCTCGTGCTCAGAGCAGCTGCGGGCGAGGTCTCGTGCTCAGAGCAGCTGCGGGCCCGGTCTCGTGCTCAGAGCAGCTGCAGGCCCGGTCTCGTGCTCAGAGCAGCTGCAGGCAGGGTCTCGTCTCAGAGCAGCTGCAGGTAGGGTCTCGTGCTCAGAGCAGCTGCGGGCGAGGTCTCGTGCTCAAGGAAGCTGCGGGCAGGGTCTCGTGCTCAGAGCAGCTGCGGGCGAGGTCTCGTGCTCAGGGCAGCTGCGGGCAGGGTCTCGTGCTCAGGGCAGCTGCGGGCAGGGTCTCGTGCTCAGGGCAGCTGCGGGCGAGGTCTCGTGCTCAGGGCAGCTGCGGGCAGGGTCTCGTGCTCAGAGCAGCTGCGGGCCTGTCTCGTGCTCAGTTCACTCCAGTAGGCAAAGGGTCAAAGGAAGTCAAGGGGCCGGGATCTATAGCTCCCAAGCCAGCACCGAGCTTTAGAACAGGGTCATTGTCAACCTCCATCTGGTGATAGCAACCGGCTTAGATGGAAAGGGATAGGAAAGGAAAGGGGACTTCCTCCTAAGGGCTCATCCCATTTTCCTACGCCACAAAGAAGTCAATAGAAAGACATTTAGCCCCAAAGAAGGTAATTAGCAATGAAGTTTCCCCACAACAAGGAGCACACCAGGATGAAAGAAGCTGGAGTTAATGGAGAGAGATGGTCAGGGTAACCTCTGGAGAGCAGAGGTCTCAGGAGAACTAGGCCACAAGGCTCCTCTCCTACCATTGGCCCAAACCCAGTGGCTAGGAGACTCGCAGAGGTGTGAGGGGGCAGTCAGGGCCACCATTAGGCCTGCAGAGAGGAAAAAGGTTACTGGCTTCCCGTCCCACTGGCTAGCATATCAACACATTCTTCAGGCTGCTCAAGGGAAATTGCCTCTCTAATTGGCTCTTCTCTCAAACAAGCTGTAATGAGGCTAAACTTTACTCCCAAGGCGCCTAAACACCCACGGGCATTATGGGATGCCATCTGCAGTCCTTGCCACAGTCAGTGCTCTGGAGGTGGGGGTGGGAGGGGTGAGAACAGGGCTTACCCAGCATTGCACTGGGAAGCCCAAGAGAATGTCCTACATCTGAAATACACACAGGTTTCGTGCAGGAACCCCAGGCTGAGGGGGATACGGATTGTCCCCAGAGGTTCCCAGTCTGAGGATAACATACCTTGTTCTGGCAGGGCGGGGGAGGGATCCAGGGAGACAGGACTCATTCTGGAGAAGACATGGCCTATCCTCAGGGAACCCCAACTTGGGGAAGACACATCCTCAAATCTGGAGGAGATATGGCCTTAGGGAGCCCCAGGCTGAGAGGGTAACATACCAGGGGGACATGGCTAGTCCTCAGGGAGCTGCAGTATGAGGGAGACACAGTTTGATCTCAGCACACCCTGGCCAGTGGGAGGAAGATACACCTCTGCAATCTCCCATTCTGGAGTTGGAGCCTTCCCTCAGCTATAACGAGTCCTGAGGATTTTGAAGACGCAAACTACTCCCTGAATCACTAACCCGTCAGTTAGCAAGTGTCTTTCGATCCTTACTCTTCGTCCTGCTGTGTTTCCAAAATTGGATCGGAGATCGATCTTGAGGAAGAATTGTGGTCTCCACAGAGTGAGTCAGAAACCACAATCTGGGGTTCCTTAGAGTCTGCAGCACACGCAGGGGCAGAGCAGAGATCCTGACCATTCTCCCAGCGTCTAGACCCTTGACCCCAGTATCTTCAGGATGTAGGGAGTTGGAGGGCGTGTGGCTGGCACAGCTTGGAGGCCGCCTGGCACAGCAGCGAGCATGGCATACATCACTGGCTCCCAGGACAGACCCTTCCCAGCTCCAACCTATTTCCTTCTCCAGGAACAAGAGTCCAGGGCATGGTCAATGACCTCTGGGATCCATGCTGCCCCACACTCAAGACAGAGGGCCTGCTGCCCCTGGGACTTCATGAAGGCAGCTCTCCTTGGGACCCCTGCAGTCCATTTTCACCGAGGCCTACTGTCTCAGACCCCAGTAGGATCTCTGGCTGCTGCTCCTCTCTATCCTGGTGCTGCTGATGTGATGCCTGGTCCTGGGCCCCACAGAGCTCAGCCTGCTTTGTGCAATGCAACACTACTCTGGCTGCTCTGGCCCATACCATCCCTCTATCCCACCCCTGGGCCAAGTCAACTGAAGTCCTGTGTCCTGGTCTTATAGCTCCTGCCCTCCTGCCAGTGAGGGTGGGGCCCAATTCAGGAGATGAGCGAGGGAAGAAGGAGGAGGTCAATTGGATCTCACCTAGGCTTGGGTAGTGGGGATCTGCAGCAGGAGGTAGAGACAACAGGCTCAGCCATACCAATAAAAACAGAGATGCATGTTGGGGTTCTCCTTGACCTTTTATAGGTGTCTTGTTGTAGAATATTAGTTTAAGATGTTATTCTTTTGGCCCTTTAAGGGGCAAGCCATGCCCACTCCCGGCGACCCCTGACCTCTTGCCACCATCTTGAATCTCTCTCTTCCTGTCCTTTCTTGGCGTGTGCATGTGTGTCTCTCTCTCTGTCCCCCATCTCTCTCCTTTCTCCTCTCTCTCTCTCTCTCTCTCTCTCTCTCTCTCTCTCTCTCTCTCTCTCTCTCCTCTAAGTAATAAATGTCCACTTTTATGTCTGCCTACTGTGTCTATGTGTCTTTTACCCACTGCATGTCCACACCTGCCTGCTTGGGTGGCTCTCTTAAACCCACCACGAGCTGTCTTTCCCTGCTCACCACATGGTGGGATCAGCCATCGCTCGTGACCCACCTGGGGATCTTGGGCGACCTGCTCGGGACCCTCTGTAACCTTCTGGGTTCCTGCTGCTCTGTGAGCTCGCCGCCTGCTCACATGGCCCCAGGGATCTTGCAGGGACCCACAGTCGTCTCTGCCTTGGGACTGGCTGTTCACAGAGTCCACTGCCTGCCTACAGCTGCCACTTGGGACTTTATAGCATTTTTAAAAAAACAACATAAGATGTGTTACATTCATTTGTGCTGTGGAATATTTAATGATGCAAAGATGTGTTGCATTCTTTTATGTTGCACTTGTTTAACTCTATGCAACTGTGTTACTTTGCCTGATTGGCCTAATAAAAACCTTGAATGGCCAATAGCTAGGCAGGAGAGGAATAGGCAGGGCTCCCAGGCAGAAAGAATAAATAGGAGGAGAAATCTAGGCTTGAGAGAGAAGAGGGAGGAGCAAGGGAAGGAGAGGAGGAGTGGCCAACCACATAACCAACCATGGAGTAAGAAAGAGAAATGGGATAATTTAAGTTAGAAAAGTTGGCTAGAAACAAGGCAAGCTAAGGCTGGGCATCTATTAGTAAGAATAAGTCTCAGTGTATTTATTTGGGATCTGGGTGACAGGCCCCCCAAAGAGTTAAAAAAAAAACCACACAACAGCAACCACAACAAAACCTACAGTGTGTCTTCTCTTTCTCAGCATTCCATGGGAATGCCCCACTCTCTACTTTCATTGGTCATCTGAACAGGAAGAATCTTTATTCCTCGGTCTCAAACCTCCCCTATCTTTTCCTAATTCACAGGAGACTGGGCCTCGAGGGTCCAGCTCAGCCATCTTCACACCAGACAAGTCACTCCCTCGGGGTTCAGTCTTAGTCCTGGCCTCCTCTCTTCTGCCTTCCTCCAGGAAATCCAGATGCCCTCTCTGACCCCTTGTGGCAGAGGCCGTGGTGGCCGACAACACTCACTGTCTGTGCAGTCATTGAGCCTGCTGTGTATAGGGTGGGCAGGCCTTTCTTCCCCAGCTATGGTGGGAGTTTGACCGAATATAATAATGGCCGAGCTACATAATGATATGAGATTGATAAAAAAAATAAAAAATAAAAAAACCTCTTACCAGTCATAAGACAAAACAAATGTGTGTGGAAACCCGGAACATTCTGGAAATATCTCCACCCCCTCCTAAGACCTGCTGTTATGTGACTGTCCCTGGGGAGATGCGGACAGACGTCTGTTCACTCCAGTGAGGACACAGCCGACAGACCAAATAAACGGTCCCACCCGCATCTCATGCAGTGGACGCAGTTGACTGGATCATAGGTGGCTCAAAGGCAGACAAACCTCTGACACACTCACCCCAGCAGGTGACAACTCACAAGAGCTCCCTGTCCCGCTGAAGAGTCCTCCCTCCCCAGTGCTGCCCACTGTTTATGTGACGCAGATGGAGCCTCATGGGTAGTGTCACTTTTTTCTGAGTTCTTTCAGCTTTTTTTGTGAGTCTCATGAGTCCTCCCTCTTAACCTTTCAGTCGGGCAGCCCAGGACCTGCTGTCCCCACCTGCTCTTCCTCCCTGGACTGGACACAAGCTCCCAAAGAGCTCTCCATCCCTCCTCAGACTCCTCCCCACCCCCACCCTGCACATTCCATCAGCAAGCACTGTGATTTCCATTTCTCTCCTTCAGGGAGCCCTGGACATGGGCATCTATTACATTCACAACCTGTTTCCTTGGGCCTGAAGTCATCCAGGGATTGCTGGGCAGGTGGTGGGACGAGAAGCCTGACCCCGGATCCAAGCACGGCCCTACAGCCCGGCGACCTCTCTGCAAACCGCCCTGCTCGCTGAGTCCTGACTGTAGAGTGGACATAATTCAGCCTCCCAGGGAAAGCACAATGTTTCCAGGCTCCTAGTCCAGAGTAACAGCTGACTGATCCTTACCTCTTATTCCTGCCTTTTGGAGCTAAGGGCTTTGGCATCCTTCAGCCAAAAGAGAGAGAGCACAAGGAGGCTTCAATGAGGTGCACAGGGCACAGGAGCCCTGGCTGATCACATCATCTTCCTCCCCAGGCCCCAGACCTCAGTCTCCCTTCTGGGGCCTCGACTCTGGGTGAGGAGACCAGAGGCTGATGGGGAAACGGTAGGAGCTGCAACCCACACACCACACCTTCCCCGGACCTCTTCTCCTCTGATGGCAGCAACCACCAACCCAGGGCATTTAATTACTCACTTGCCTTAGAGCTAATTATAGTGGAAAGGTAGCTGCAGGCATCCATAGGTGGGCATGCGATATACTCACCTGCGTGCATGCATACATGCACACGCACATTTTTGCAGTCCCTCTGTGTCTCATACCCACATGCACGTCACTTTGGACATTGAACTACATGTTAGTATTTCTCCCTGGAACTTGGGGATTCTCTTTGAGGTTTCTCTTACTTGGTTCAAGGGGGCTTATGAGATGGCTCAGAGAGTAAAGGTGCTTGCCACCAAGCATGACATCCCAAGTTCAATCCCTGGGTCCTCCTACATGAGAGAAGGAGAGACTGTCACCCTAGAGGTGTCCTCTGATCTCCACACGAGTGTTGTGTCCATATGTATACATATAGACAATTCACTAGCTAATTAATTAAAAAAACCTGGCTCAATATCCCTACTTCCTGTCCCTGGCCAGCTCCTGCTATTCTTCCTGTCTCCCCTTTCACTTGTATGAGTGTTTTTCTTTGACTAAACCAGCAAGGAAAGACCTCAAGTTCAAAGCCCCTTCCCAAACTCTGAGATGTCTAAGCTATGGAACTCATAGGAAGAACAGAAGGTGGCCTTTACTTTTCATCTACAATCCTTGATGACTTCTGCCTTCTGTTCTCTCAAGAAAATACGGCTTTCTTCTTGGTTATTAAAAATCATACACATTTATGTAGAGATATTCAGATAGCGCAGAAGTGGGGTGGCTCAGAGTCTCTGAATTTTCACTATTTTAATCACCAATCTTCCCATCCCAGGGGAGAATCTTAGGGGACACACATGCACTTGCACATTCACACACACACACACACGCATGCATGCATGCACTCACACACACACGCACATGCACACATGCACGCACACCGCAACACTTCAGGTACATTTTTACAAACATGAGAGAGTAGCTGGGGAGATGGCTGAGTACTTGTTCTGCAGCCATGCAGACAAGGGTTTCTTCCCCAGCCTAGGGTGGTGGCATGAGTCTGTGACCCTCTCCCTGGGCAGGCAGAGCCGGAGGACTTCTCAGCTCTCTGGCCATCCAGCCTAGTTCCTGGGCAGGCTCCAAGCCAGCGAGAGACCCAATGGTCGGTGCGTGAGGAATGACACCCAAGGCTGTCCTCTGGCCTCACAGTACACCCACCCGTGTGTAAGCACACCCGTGTGCACCTGCACACACATGAACACATTTACACGCACGCACAAAGTAGCCAGTTGGCCATTCTCTCTCATTCATATATTGTGCACACTTGTGACCAGCCACAGGGAGTGCCCACTGCACAGTTGCTGTACCTCAGCCCGCCTCATTCATGTTCAACTCTAGTCTCCCCATGTCTCAGGTGAGAGTGAGTAGGTGGATGGCCGTGGGGGATGAGAGCGGATCTGAGAGTGGACCCTGCTCGGTGCAGCTTTGGCAAAGGGTGAGGCTCCCTGAGTGCAGAATCCATGCCCCTGAGCTCTGACCCGCAGGCTGCAGCGCACCTGTGAGGAATAGGAAGTCGTCCCGCCCCCACCCCCGTCTGAACAGCCAGAGTCCATGTGATGATTGACTCAGGGACTTGCATCTGAGGGAGCAGCCAAGTTGACCTCAGGGCAGGAAGCCACACTGGGTGCCGTCAGGCTGCATGCCCAGGAAAGATGGATCTAAGCTGGAGGCATGAGAAGCGGACTGGAGGGAGGCCTCTGCCTGGGTTTGGGGTGACTTCAAGGAGAAGTGTGTCGGCTTTTTCCTTGGATTTATTTTTACCCAGCCTCTTTCTAAAAAAGGTGTTAGCGGAGCTCTCAACAAAGGACATACGCAAAAAAGGTCAGGCGCTAGAAAAAAAGAAAAGCAGGAGCAGGGGACAGTTCCATCGGCAGAAGCTGGAGCCCAAGCCCCTGGGAAAGGACTCGGCTCCCCCACACACATCCCCCCTCCCTGCTCCCACGCCTGGGGAGGAGCTGGTTAGCAAGATATGACAATCCCCAGGAGGGAAGACGGCAGAGCATCAGGCGAGGAGGAACGCCATACCGAAAGCCAAACGTCTGGATATCTCTCCAGACACTTCCCCTCCGGATTATTACGAACGCTGGTGACCACCTCACCTTTCTGAATCTGGCAGGCCTTTAGTTCTGCAAAACAGAACTAAAACAGTTGAGTCGATCATGTGGCATGGTCCTCAGAGCTAGAACATTCTCTCCAGGAGGGACGGGGAGACCCACGAGGTTCAGAAGGAAAGGGAGAACGGAAACTTGGAAGATTCTCAGTGGCTCTCCCCAGCTTTAGGGAAACAGCACGACCTCAGGGGGAGACTCCCAGCGGCTGCAGAGGGGAGATTGTCTCGGACTGTGAAGCTGCCCGCACTCTGTGCCGAGAGTTCCCAGGTGGCAACTTTCTTGATTCATCACCGGCTTCGGGGTGAGCATTTTAGTGATGCAGCTGCTTTTGAGTCATGCCTGCTCCTCTGAGTAACCTCTCACCCACACTCCTCCTCCTGCAACAAACAAACAAACAAACAAACAGAAACCTCATTGCTTCACTATATTGCGTTTTATACAATTGTTTCTTTGGTCTGTCATGGGTTCCCTTTCTGAGGTGAATAGATGTGTGTGTGTGTCGCCCCTCCCCAGAAGTCTCTCACTCAACAGTTAGCATGAGCCAACAGGACTGTGTCTCAAGTGACCTCGCCTGCCTGGATCCTGGTATCAAGACCTGCTGGGACTTGGCCAAGGTCAACTGGAAGATGTTCACAGTGCACACACCACACAACAGAGACCCTGGAATGGATGGGCACTTTAGGAAGGGTGGACAAGAAAGGATTTATGAGACCCACCTGCCTCCTCCCTGCCTTTTTAAGAGGGTCTACCCAAAAGCTCTCTAAAAATGGTAGCCCCCATGTTAGCCATGTAGTATACCCATAATCCCTTTCTTCAGCCCAGTTGGTTAGATCAGAGGTGGCATATGATAGCTGGCAGCTAGTCAACAGGTTGCTCAACTGTGTGTGTGTGTATGTGTGTGTGTATGGCCGGACGTAAAACAGCAGTCAGCCAGCAGCCACTTCTCTTGAGAGGTTGAGTCACCGGGTACTGTTAGCTGCCACAGGAAGCTCGCTCGTGTGGGGGAAATGGAGCGGAGGTCCTGGTACCTGGTTGGCTCCAGTCTGAGGGAGCTGACATGAGTCAAGAGAGGAACTGTGTGGGTGGGCTATGCTCAGAGGGGGATGTGATGGAGGTACAGATGACGAACCACACAGGCCACATTAACTCTTGCAGTTGTAACAAGCAAGCGAACCCCTACCTCAGGAGCACCACGTTATATTCCATGATGAGCTGGTCAGAAATTCAGGCAGATGTGCCCCGAACCGCATCTGCTGGAGTGATGGTCTTGGGGTCTAAGATGGCTCACTCCCACATCACCTGGTGCTATGGCAGAAATGATTGGCAGGCCAGTCCCAGCTGGGATGGCTGGGGTGGGAGTGGGGGACTCCCTGCCTCCTGGTAGCCTCAGGAGAGTTGGGTACATGGTGGCCCCGGGACAGGCCATTCCAAGATGCCCAAGCTGAAGCGGCTTTGAAAGTCACATTCAGTTGTACAAAAGAATTGCTAAGACCATTGCAGACTGGAGGGGAAGGAAGTCAGACCCTGCCTTCACCGAAGTGTGAGGAGGGATTCCAGCCATCTTTACCTCACCACAGGAGCCAGAAGTTTCTATAGCTGATGGTCTCAGGTCTCAGTTCTACCTTGAGCCCAGAAGCCCCTACAGCACAGGACACCTTCTCTGTCACAACTCAACTTCTGTGGGCATTTCAGTGTCTGTCCCTCTTGATCTATATGTGTGCGTGCATGTGTGTGTGTGTGTGTGTGTGTGTGTGTGTGTCACCCTCAGGAGAGTTTGCATCTTCTAGCTCCTTGTGAGCCATAGACTACCAAGCTGTGAGTCTCCAGCCAGGTGTGTCCGCAAGAAGGCGTCTATGATGAGCACTGATAAAGCTCCAGAGAGGCTGAGAGTCCTTAGTTTTGCCTTGTGAGGCCTCAGTTTCCCCGTGTGAAACATGGGCCTAGTGACTCTACCACCTCAGCCAGTGCAAACAGGTAACAGGACAGAATCTTTCCGCTGCTTGCCTGGTCTCACTACAGCCCTTATCATGACTGGTACCCCTCCAGATGTGGACATCCACTCACAGCAGTATGGGTTTCGCTTGCCTGCCTGTCCTGTGACCTCAGCAAGCCTGCTTCTAATGAGGAGAACGGAGGAAGAAGCTGACGGGACTGACAGACCTCGCAGCTCTGCAGTCCTAGAACAACAGGAAAGGTTACTGTGGTGATCTGGGGCAAGTGCTCTACCTCAGAGCTATATTCCAGCATTAAAGTTATTTTTAATTACATGTATGTGTGCCTATGTGTGGGTATATGCACATGTGAGTGCAGGTGCCTGCAGAGTCCAGAAGAGGGCACCAGATCCTTTAGTGCTAGAGTTCCAGGTGGTTTATCAGCCACCCCAGGTTTGGGACCTGAACAACGTGAGGTCTTGCATCTGAACCTTCTCTCCACAATCCCCCAATACACACTATTTTTTTTAACATTTCATTTTAAGACAAGGTCTCACTAAACTGCTAAGGTTGGCCATGAGCTCATTCTGATGTAGCCCAGACTGACCTCAAGCTCAGCATCTACTGCTTCAGCTTCCCATGTTCTGGGATCGCAAACTGTTCCACACTTAACCAAATGCTTCTTTTAAAAAGGTATGTCTTCCCTGAAGCCCCAAACCCAAACTCTTTGACGGCCTCCAGCTTCCATGAAACACTTCCTGGTGATGGTCTGAGCTCCGTGTCTGTCTCCCACACTGGTTGGACACAGTGTTTGTCTCTGCAGCAAATGACCAGAATAAGGATTCGCTGTGGGCAAGCAGCACACGGGTGTCCTCTGGCTAAGGCACAGTGATAGGTGCCCCTGCCCACCCCATCCCCTTGCTCTCCCTCCTTGAAGCCCAACACACGCAGGCTGGCCCTGAGTTCTAGAACACTGTGATTTTATTGATTGAAACAATCGCAGCCGCGACTAGAGGTTACATTTTGGGGTTTGTGGAAGAGAGGAAGATGGGCGACAGGGAACAGAGGCTGAGTGGAGACAGAGAGCAAGGCAAAGGGGTGAGGCAGGGTCGTGAGACCAAAGACGACCCCATGGCATGTCACCCGTAAATGGGGGGGTCTCCTGTTGTGCTTTTACCTCAGTGGCAGGATGGGCGGGGCAGACGTGGACCTGGGACTCTGAGGAAGGGCTGACTTTCCTCGCATCTGTGAGGCCCCAGGGCTGGAACAGTCCTCTTTCCTGTCCCTTATGGGCTGGGGATTAGGGCTTGATGAGTAGGAAAGGGACGGTGGTGCTTGGGGATGTCCTCGGGCATTCCACCTCCTGCCCAACTGGGCTGATATGGGGGAGATGAGGTGTCTGGGTAGAGGGCAGGAAGCTGCTAGGAGGGGGGAGAGCATTTCTAAAAGGGCCCCTGGGCAATGAACGCAGGCCACACATGAAAGGGAGAGGGATGGGGGATGGGCAGGTGCCTTCTCTCTGAACCTCAGTTTTCTCACCTGTACAATGGGCACACCGGGTTAGATGCCTCTAAGATCCCTTCCAGTGCTAAAGGTCAAGAGATCTCCAGAAAAGAGTGGTCCTTCTGCCCATACACACACAGACACACACAGATACACACACACGTGCATGCATGCACATGTACACACACACACACACACACACACACGCACACACACACATACACAGCACTGACAGGACAGAATGCAGCCAAAATCTAAGCTCAGCCCGTAGGAACTCTCTAGTTCAGGTTCATGCATCACACTCCTAGGCCGTTCCCTGGAAACCCACCCTTCCTGCCCCATGGAGCTGTACAAGCAGAGGAAAACCCAAGGATACTGCACATCCTCCGCAGCCTTCCTGGTCCTGGGGAGGACGTCAGGAGGATGAGGACACTGGCATCTGCCAGCCTTGGCTGCCAGCCCAGCCTCCTGTGCTGACAGCAGCGGGCAGTGGGGAAACAGAGTCTCCTCTGTCTGGAGCCTGTGGGAGGAGCAGTGGCTGCAGCCAATGTTGACAGAGAATGACAGCTTCCATGTGGTACCCGTGCTTTCCACGGGCTGGGAGTGACTGTGGCCTGGGAGAAGAGGCCAGGACAGGACAGGGAGATGGTTTCTCGCTTCAAAAATCCGCACGACACCTGTCGCGTGTGTGACAGGCCCAGCAGCACTGAAGGCACCCAGAGAAGGGTCAGTTCCGCTCAGCCGCCTGTAGCTAGTCAGTCCGGTAAGAGTTTCCCAGGAGCAGAGGCCAGTGGCACAATGCCCCCTGGCTGTAGCACTAGGCTTCCAAGGCTTGCGCCATCCCTGCCCCTCTCTGTTCCAGCTTCTGCATCTGTGCCATGAAAGACCGGCTTGTCTGAGGCTCATCCTGGCTGTGCTAGCCTGAACAGGTACTTTCAGAGAAAAGGAGAAAGAGAGTGAACGAGAAAGGACCGAGGGGAGGAATGTGCCAGGAGGAGCAGGCTTGGTCTTCGGATGAATGGCGGCGCATCGCATCCCAGGGAGCTTGCCTGTGGTGTGGTCCCAGGGGCAGGGTGGTCAAGCTGAGACTCCCCATCGGTTGCTATTCAGTCCCTTATCCCTTTCTCCCTCAGACACTAACCTGCAGGGGCTGGGGTAAAAAGGGCCCCAAACCCCTGAGAAATGACTCTGGGATCCCCGTTTTAAGGCCACAACGTTCCTCAGTTCCCTCAACACAGAGGGAGAGGCTGCCACTGAAGAGATAAGCTAGATCCCATCAGCCTGGTCTCCCGGGACTGGGGTGGTCACAGATCACCTATCCCAACACTGACCCGTAAGGACATATAGGAAAGCGGATTCACAGCCACCACGTGCACAAAGCTTCTACCCTACAATTACACTTCAGCGCTCAGCCTTGTGTACACCTGAGGGCTTCCAGCAGACACACACACATCTGACACCACAAGCCCTGCAGGCCATGGCTCACACAGACATGCACACCCCAGCCTTACCCACTTGCACAAGAGGGTAGGTTTCTTAGCAGACAGGCTTTGTAATCTCAGGCCACACACCCTCAGACATGGCTGTTTTCACCATAGGGAGGATTCTGGAATATGGGGCCAACGCAAACTACGCATCTTTCCTGTGTCCGGCTCTGAGACATAGAGCAGTCAGGACAATGGGTGGATGTGGGGGAGCAGGCTTAGGGTGGGGTGGGAACCTCAAGGAGGAAGGAGTGGAGCTGCTTCTCCAGGATGCATTCCAATACCATCACATCCCACCCCCACCCCCAGGCTGAGGCCCAAGCATTTGCCCTTCCACCCGGTTTCCACCCTAGTCTCCCTTACACCAGCAAGAATGGAGGAGGGCCTCAGAGGGGGAGGGGCTCACAGTCTAGATAGGGGCAACAGACTCCGCACAGATGGGACAATTAGGGAGCAATACCAGGCAGATGCCATGGAAGCGTGTTCTGGAAACCAGAGCAACTCAGTTCAGACAGAGGCCTCGAAGGGGCCGGGAAGGCAGACTCAGGTACCAGAAGGTACAGCTGTAGCCTGGCCTGGCAACCCAGCAGCCATGAAGATGCTGATAAGGAGGACACAGGCCAGGTGGAGTTGGGGGCTGGACAGCAAGGGTCCCCATCCTCAGTGTGCGTCCTGGTGCCACCGTGCTGCTGGGAGGCAGGGGCGGGGGTTTCCAGCCTCTTCTCTGCAAATGTCCCCCCTATGTTGTGCCTCCAGCCAAGGGGCTAGCCTTCAATAGGGTCGTCTCTAAGTTCTTTGTCACCCACAGGAGATGGAGCAGGCAGACAGAGATTGCAAATAGGGCCGGCACCCACAAACACACCGCGTCATTAAGACAAAAAATGCACACTGTCAGTCACCCACAGAGACTGCGCTTGAACTCGGCCTCATATTCCTGTAACGCCTATCCAGACATGTGCACTGTGCTACACAGACACGGATGGGCACACACACTCTTACACACGCAGAGACATGCATACAGACACACTTGGACACAGACGCACAGACACGCCACATGCACGGGTACATAGACTCATTGCAGAAGGGGCTAGGTTTCCTCTCTCCCATAGAAACTGGGTAAGGGGTAAAGGGAACCAAAGAGGAAAGTTCTAGATCCTATCCCATCAATTTCAAGTTCCAAGGACAAAGTGCTCTTCCCAGCTCACAGGGAACAAGGAGACACAGCCGCCTCCATCCATCACCCCCTTGCTCCACAGCTGACTGGACAGTGCTCTGTCCTCTCCACGGCCCCCTCCTTCCAGACCCACCCCCCCCCCGGCAAACTACATACCTAAGAAACAGGGGCCCCACTCTGCTTATGAGTTCATTGTTCTCTGTGGGAACATGGAATCACAGAAGGGGACTCTTCCTCTCAAAGCCAAGCCCCACCTGGGAAACTGACATGGATGCTACTTTTCATATCACCAGCTTCTCCGGAAGTGCCAAGCTGGGACTGTCTGAACTGGGGAAGGATGGGGGAGCTGTCCTCACACTGCCCACCCCCTAAGTCCTGTGGTGGGGTCCCTTCCAAATGGGCACAGTGGGGAGGGGAATATGACATCGCAGGGACAGGCAAGGGGATCTGATTTGACCGGTGCCTCAACCATCCAGCCTGTCGCCACACTCTGGGGACAGTTGCCTGCAGCAGGTGCTCCTTCCTTTCTCAGCCTCTGAACGAGGGACAGAGAGCTCACAGAGTCCCACCTGGCCTGCCTGTGAGCCCTGTGACCTCCATCCAGACACACAAGCCTGATGGGTCTGCCCACACCTGGCTCCCTTTTGCCAAAGCCTCTGGGCTGGAGTTCGGCCTTGAATCGGGGGAGGGGGCAAGGTCAGGAACAGTGCAGTGCAGCCAGGATGAGGCCAGTGTCGCACCGAGGTCCTTGGAGGTGTCGGATGTCGTTCAGGTAAGTCCCTTGTCTCCATAGTAAAGAAGGTGCTGGCAGGTTGGCTAGAAACTTGTGCTTTAATATACGTGTGTGTGTGAGCGTGAGTGTGTGAGTGTGTGCGTGTGTTGAACAACCATCAGAGCCTGGCCCGGCCACTGTCCGTGTTCTCCGCTCATCCTTGCAGCCAATGAAGGCCCCCTCCCTGGCGGGCCGGCCCCGCCCCTGGGCACCCCGGCTGGCAGGAGTCAGTCTTTGGTACGATGTGGACACTTTGGTGTGCCGGGGCGGGGTGGGGTGGGGGCCAGACAGCTCTCATCATCTCTGCAATGCCAAGAGGAAGATAGCCAGGGGTCTCCAAAGCTGCAGACTGGACAGGCCGGGGGCTCCGTTGCCTGGCATCACCACCACTGTGACACAAGAGAGAGAAGAACCAGGCCAGAGCTCCGGTTAGTTCCAGCAGGGTCAGGGAGGGACAGAGGGCTATACCATGAGAGGCCTTGTGATTCTGCTTCATCCCTTCAGGGGGTGAAGGATGCCTGAAGGTAGAAGGAGCTCACACAGTTCCCATAGACACACTCATGGGGGTTAACTCAGCGTGCCGCTGTTCAGGCTCACTAAGACACAAAGCAAAGGACTTGACCTCAGTGGGTCTCAGTTTCTTAACCTACAAAATGGGTTTAATAGTATTTGATATCCCGGGGAGGTGCCAGGAGCATTAAGCGAAGGCTGCTATTGTAGCTTTCTGTCCTGCTCAGTCCATGGGAGCTATTGGTATTGGAGACACCTGGGCCGTGGGTACAGACTACAGACAAGTCAGCACGCTTAGAGGAGGCAGGGCCGGCAGCCCCTGTCAGTTCTCCATTTTCCTCACAGCCTGACTCAGTGTGGTGCCCAAGTGGGCACTCATGAACGTTCCTGTCATCCAGGCACCCTAAACCCCTCCCTAGCAGCCCCCACCCCCCATCTCCAACCCTCTTCAAGTCACATACCTTTATTGGGATCCATCTGCCTCCGGGGGCACTCTCCCTTCTTCAGTGTGACATCATCTATGGCAATATCCCCCAGGTAGCCCGAGCCTCGAACCCCCTCAAAAATAATCTGGGGTGGGGTCAGAGAGTGGGGGAAGGGTTGGGGAAGTTGGGCCTGGCAGCAGAGCCTCCCCACCCCTCCACCTCAGGCTACCTGAAAGTCCCCATCCCCTGCCTTAACCCCCCCAGGAACCTGCACGGGACCTTCGCCAAAGCGACTCACCTGGAAGGGCCCACTGGGATTGATGGGCACATGGGCCTGCTGCCACACGTTGCCCTTGTTGCCACTGAGGGACCAGGCATGTGTATCTAGAGCGCCTTTGTTCCTGGACCGCACCAGAAGGTTGAGGGAGCCTGTGGCAAGAGAAGAGAGAGCATGGTGAGGTTGGCAATGACATCCTGGCTTCCTTGTCTCCCCTGAGCCAGCCTCTCCCTCCGTCACCAATGCCCACAGCTCTACCCTGCTTAATGGAACCTGTTCCTGTGCCCAGACCAGCCTGCAGAGTTCCTTCCTTTTTTCCTTTCTCTTCCATGTAATCAATGAATCAGGCCTGGAGTGTGTATGTGTGTGCACATGCGTGCGTGCACATACACACACACACACAAACACCACACACACACACACGTGCATGCACACACTGCCATCCCCATCCAGGAGGGAAACCATCCCAGAACAGGCACACCCCTTACCTCATCCTAGACAAGATTCTCAGAGCACAAGTGCACACCTAGATGGGACATGGTTACTGGGGTGAAGAAAGGGACTTACTATTTTTAATTTATTGTATAATTTTAAAAATTATATATAGAGAGATTTATTGTGTATGTGTGTTTGTGGTGTGTGTGTGTGTGTGTGTGTGTGTGTGTGCAGGCCAGAGGTCAACATTGGGCATCTTCCTAGCATCTTTTTGTACACCGACCCTGGAGCTCACTGATTGACAGCTGGCTTGGTAGCAAGCCTCTGGGATTTGCCCGTCTTGCCCCCCACCTCCCCAGTCCCATCAGGTTACAGTTGTACACTGCCACTCAGCTTTCGTATGGGTGCCGTGCATTTGAACTCGGGTGCTCATGCTTGAGCAGTGAATACTTTACCCACTGAGCCATCTCCCCAGCTCCTTATTTGGATGTCTTACACACTGGGTAAATGTAGCCTTCTGAGCCATGTTCTCTCTAATACCGATGCTAGGACACAGCAAAAACACAAACACTGCAACATAGAATGAGTTTATCTACAGACATAAACCTGAGGACTGCATGGCTATGGTGAGATTCAGCGCTAGCCTGGGGTGCTGACCCATCTGTTGCAGCCTTGGGGATCTGCGATCCCAGGAGTGCTGGGGGCATTCGGACAGCAGTGGGTGGCAGTGTCCTGAAAGCCACACAGGCGCCATCAGTGTCCCCTGGACGTCTCTTTCAGCCCTTCTCGACCACTCCCATGGCACAAGAGACCTGGCTCTGCAGGAAAGGGAAATCTATCTTCAGAGGCACCTGGTGGCTGGCATTTCCATGGCGTTGCTCACAAAGCTGAACCATCTGTGATGCCACAGAGACAGACACCTCCCTCCCTACACTGCGGGGAGAGTCACCAAATGTTACCTGCCTTGGATGAAAGGAGTTGGCTGGGACCAAGGAGAGCTGACGAGACACAAAGTTTAGAGACAGCTGGTGCCCAAAGCTGCCAGGCACAGTGAGTGTGGGGGTGGGGTTGGGGGGCTCCATACCAAAGCTAGACCTGGGGGACATGCTAAAGGCTCGAGGCTGACAAGACCTCATCCCTTAGGCATGGGCCCCTAAGAGGGCGGCTGCTTGTACCAGCAGAACAGGAAATGGCTACCCTGGCTTCAGCAGGGCCCAGACCCAACGTTTTTCAGAGTCCTTACAAGCCATCAGCTGCAGAACAATTTTGAGTTTAGTTTGGGCTACATAAAACCCTGTCTCAAAAGCAATCTTTTCAAAAGATTGATTCATTTTTATTTTGTGTGTTGACCTGCATATATGCATGTGCACTGCTCATGCGTCTCCCAACAGAGTAAGAAGAGGGCTTCAGATGCCCCCAAACAGGAGTTACAGACCATTTTGAGTTATCATGTGGGTGTCAGGAATCGAATCCAGGGTGCTCTTCAAGAACAGCCACTATTTTTAACTGTGACATCATCTCTTCAGTGGAATCAGTGAGCTCCAGGCTCAGCGATAGACCCTTTCTCAAAAATTAAAGTTGTCTGGGTATGCTGGCACACGCCTTTAACCCCAGTAAACAGAAAGCAAAGAAAGGTAGATTGCTGTGAGTTTGAGGCCAGTCTGGTCTATACAGTGAGCTCAAGGCCAGCCAGGGCTACATAAAAAGACTCAACCTCAAAACAAAACAAAAAGCAAAATAAAGTGGAACTTGAGAGAGAAGCAATGCCCAAGGTCGAGCTCTGACTCCCACACAGGTGCACACACACAGACCCACACGTGCTTGCAAACAAACAGGCAAAACAAGAAGCAATTCGACGAACAGGAAGGGCAGCTGTGTTAGGCCGGGTAGCGAAGGATTGCCCCAGGAGACCCGAGTGAAGGAGGAAATAACGTTCCAGGCCAGGGATGGTTCTGAGCAAAGCCCTCAGAGGCAGGAATGTGCCTGGATGATTCAAGCAAGGGATGGGCGCCAGAGTTAGGCGGCAGCAAATAAGGCCAGAGGGGGGTTAGAGCTGTGCCCAGCGATGAGAGACCTAAGATGGTGACAGGAAGGGTCAGAGGGTCCTGGGCAGAGGAGAAACAAGATTTGGGTTGGAGTATCTCACAATTGGATAGTTCTGTCTGTGGACGGGATGCGTTCAACCTCTCAAATAGCTCACTCCTGACCCACAGGTCTAAGGATTAAAGTCACCCTTAACTGGTCTCAAAGCTGCCTGGTGTTTGCTCCACTCCTGGGATGCACAGAGCAAGGTCTGTGGTCACAGAGCCTGTCCTCTTAGGCTTCCGTCTGTCTAACCCGCCAGGCTTATACCCTCTGTGTCCCCCAGACACTTGGATGCTCAGGACCACTCCACACTGACAGTGACCCACCATCTGCATCTGCCTGGGACTGAGGTGACTCACCACTAAGACTAGGGACACCAGAATGGATTGACCGCTCTGAAGCTAAATGGAACCAAGGGCAAACAGCCAGGGTCAGCCATCTTCCTCACCCCAGGGGAACTTCTCACGGAGTCCAGACCCAGCCACAGTGCTGGTCTGAGGAGATGGGTAGGGACAGGGATCCACGAGTGCCGAATCCTCTATCTCAACTCGTCCTGGAGGGTCCATTCGGCACGACCCTCCTCCAGCAATGTGGAAACTTCTCCAGGGTGAACCTTAAAGCCACCCCTCTGCCGTGCAGCGGGGGAGGGGACATGCAAGGGACCGATAAGGAAGGAGTGCCAGGATGATGGATGGCCCAGCGGGAAGCCGTGAGTGTAAAAACAGAGTATAAAACTGCCTTCCTTAGTGGCGGCAGGACCAGGAAGAGCAGGAGGTACTTACTGCACCCTTACAACTGTCAGTCCCTATAAAATACATTAGCTTTTCCGTAGGTTAAAAAAAAATTAAGACAGGGTCTCACTATGTAGTCCTGGCTGGCTTGGCTTGGCTGGTTCTGTAGGCCAGGCTTCAAAACAACCCTTGCCTCTACCTCCCAGGTCTGGGATCAAGGCCACACCCAGCACAGTTGATTAAACAGTCTCCCAAGCCCAGCCTCCAGACAGACCCTGTTTGCCTCGTCATCTGCTATCCAGGTGCTGTCCTTCCACTACCACCGTGGTCACTAACTCCTATCAGATGCCATTAGCAGTCAGATTTGCCTGTTCCCCTAGGCTGAGGAGCAGAGACTTGTCCATCTCCTGCAACAGAGCGACGGATGCTGGTACCCAGCAGAAGCCATGGTAGCAGCAGCCGTGCTGGTAAGCTCAGGACTGAAAAGTGATGCTTCCCCCAGCCCTCTCTCCCCATCCTGTGGTCCTTACATCACACTTAGGAAGCAGCATTTCTCCTCAATGGCTCAGGAGGAAACACCTTTCCAATGTTGTGTTTTAAGATTTCGGGGAAATCAGACCCACGTCACAGAACAATGTGGTCTTGAGGAAACACTTAACCTCTCTGAATTATATGGATCCCAGTACCTGGCAGGCAGCCGATGCACAACCAAAACAGCTAAACTGTATTCTCCATCCTCAGCTCCACTTGTCCACAGTCCCCCACCCCGACTCCCAGGTTAGCTGACCTGAGAAGCTTAGGCCTCCTTGGGAAGTCCTGAGCCTTCTGTGGCTCCCTCATCTTCCCCAGACAGCTCACAGTCAATACCATGGTCTCCAACTCACCGATGTGTTTCCCGTACATGTGGTAGAAGAAAGAGACACAGTAGAACTTGGCGCTGGCGTTGTACAGGGGACTCACCAACCTTGCACGATCCCCCAGCTCCCGGGGTCTGGATGTCTCGATGAACATGTAATAGCCTGCAGTGGAAGTGTGGAGTGTATTAGCAACCTCTCCCCAGCCACCCCGCCTCTGTACAGCTGATTTCCTCCCTGCTTGGTCTTCAGAGCTACCGTAAGTTGCTGAAGTCCATCCCCACCGAGGCTCCTCACCCAACCTCGCAGGACTCTGCTCAGAGCTCAGCAGTGCCCAGCTCTGCGGGTAGTTTCTTCCTTTCTGACCCTCAATCAGGCCAGAGTTCTTCTCCCTCGGAGAATCCCCGAGGATTGTATGTGTCTCCTTCCACTCTTGGGGTCCATAGACCTAGACTCCCCCCAGAGACCATGCTCTATTCCATACAACAGACCATGTCCTCACCTTCAGGGGTGCCACTGATGTCAGTAGGGGGACCGGTATTGGGAGAGCGCTTGGGGTTCTGGGTAAGAGCATTCTGCCGCGTCCAGTCAAAGTTGTCTGTCAGGTCCTGAGTGTAACCGCAGATTTTCTCATCCTCAAAGTGGCAGGTGTTGTCTGCATGGAGGGCACAGGGGGTGGGACAAAGAGACTCAGCCTTAGCCCCTGTCTATCCTGCTCTCCCCCTTAAATCCCTAAGCCACCTTTAAATAATCTAAGCAATGAGTTCAGGGCTTCAGGGCCAGAGATATCAGGCAGTGGGGTACGGGACAAATTTATTCAGGAACAGGACTTCCTGCCACAGTCTTCTGGTTTAAGACTGCCTTCCAGAATAATGATTCTAGACACATACAATAAAATGCGCAGGGACTTCAAAGGAAATCAATTATATTGAAACACAGTTGTCAAAATATTCTTGTAATCCGCTATATAATAACAGGCCCTCTTTATTATATAATTAGATCACAAGATCTAGCTAGGTCTAATAACTACTGTGGTTCTGTAATACTAATGACTGAAAGTGACATTTACAGATGTCTGCAACAACTGTAAGGTGACGGGGAAACATTGGGTATCTGCGGATGATAAAGTAACAGGTACTGATTATTCTGCAGGGGTTTGTTGTCTACGCTCATCATTAAGGAGCCTGTTAAATTTCTGTCAGAAGCCGGGAAAATAAAGAAATAACGATGCTCCTCTACAGATTCATACAACCTGTGAGTTCTGCACAGAGGTCCCTCGCAGGAGCCCGGCATCACAGACTAGCCCCCTGCTCCCTGTCTTCCCCAAGTTGCTTTTTGTTTAGGGGGTTTTTATCGCAGGAACAGATGAAATTAGGACAGCCCGACTTTTCCATCACTTTGGCGGACAGTGCCCTTCACCAATGTGCAGTCTTTGAGCCCAGAGTAAACTCTGATTGAGAAGCATCTCCAACCCCATCCTCTGCTGTTGACTCTTCTCCATGGAAACACTGGAAGCAGTTATTTTTCTCTCTGAGTATCTTCTCCAGGTCCCCATATCCCAACAGGAGAGTCTCTATGTCCCTAACAGGGGGATTTAAAGACTGCGGTCTCACCTGATAAGTTGGGTGAGTTGATGGCTGAAAAAGCAAGCAAGGAAACCAAGTCAGAACTGAGGTGCATGGCTGTGCAAAGTGTGCCCAGGCTGGGAGTCAAGGGGAAGGGTCTTCAGAGCCAGGACCGGGGACCAGTAGGCCTGGTCTGCAATGACACGGTTAGCCTGCACAATGGGGTGACCCAAGTTCAAGGGCGACCTAGGAGGGGTATATTTAATGGGCCCACCCCTCCTGCTACCGCCAGAGCTGCAGCCACCACCATCACCTACGCTCTGTGTAGTGGATGATTCGGGAAGCCATGTCACCAGCCCCGAAGGTGGTATAGGGTGTGAGGCGGATCTCATAGCTGTGTGGCACACGAAGATCAGTCAGGATGTACTCCAGCAGCTGCCCCTTCTCCACACGCCGCACAGGGATGGCCTTGACCATGGCATTGTGCTGGTTCAACTGTGGATACAGGAGAGTTCCCAGATGCCCAGCAGGCCATAGTCTCCCCTGGAGGGACAACTACCCTGGAATGCTTCAGGAGAGCAGAAAGAGCAAAAGTCTGGGACATCAGCCCTTGGCTTCCCCATCTTCGAGATGGGGCAATTTGCTGTTCCAGGCTCCCTCCCAGGGCTGTCACCATGTTAACAAGGATATATAATGGTTACTACAGCAACAGGTAAGGGACAATTAGTATGTCCTGGGCACTATAAAGTGCTTAGGCATCATTATTCATCTAGTACTCAAAACAACAATCCTCTGAGATGAAATAGTCACACTACCCCCACTTCACAGATAAGCAAATGAAGGTCAAAAGAGCTGTAATCTTACTAAATTCTTTTCACGCTCTGCTCCTGTCCCCAGGCCCTGTCCCCAAGAGTATACAGTCTTCCCCTCCCACTACTGCCGCTTGGGCAGGGCAGGGCAGGACCACATAGACTGGACCAGGCAGGCATGAGAGCAGCCAGGCATAAGGGGAGCTGTCCCACAGAGCTGCTGCTCTCAGCCCTGGGTACCAGAGGAGATGCTCACTCTAGGAGCCATAGTGACCTGCACCCAGCCGTCTTGTGTGTGGCTCTCAGCTGTGCCCAGGGACAATACGGAGGACACAGTGTGCTCAGAGGCTCCCAGCTCTGGCTGCTACATCCAGACTCTTCCTCTGCTTCAGAGAAGTTGCCTAGACAGAAGGGCTGTGTCCAGGAACTCCTCCAGTCCCTATTTCCAGGACCCGCCACGATAACCGCACCCCACTGGCCATGCCTCATGCCCTGGCCCACCTGGCGGATGCTGAGTCTGTAGTTGAGCACGGGGTCCACAGCGTCTGGCTCCCTCTGCGTCCACTGTAGCACGTATGAGTAGTTCTTGGACAGCTTGTGGCTGCGGGTGGGGTTGGGGGTGTCGAAGTAAAACTCCGGGCTGTAGGCTTTGGCTGAGAGGGCAGGGAGGGGGCATGGGGCCGTGGAGGGTGGAGGTGGGAGAGACATGGAAAGAGGAGCCGTGGAAAGGGGGTGGTCAGAGGTGGGGGCGACAAAGAGAAAGGGGTGTCATGAGGAGAGTTGGCGTTGGGAGGAGAGGGGATGGGGGGGATGCAGGTGAGGCAGGAACGGAAGGGTGATTGTAAATTCCGAGAGGGGATGTCCGTGAGAATAGTGAGGAAGGGCCAAGGAAGAAACAGAAAGATTGGTAAAGACAAGGGTCAGGCATATGCGAGGGAAGAAAGAAGAAATGGTGGGTGGAGGTCAAAAGGTGGGGAGACAGGGAAAATGGGGGAACAGGGAAAGGGAAGGAGGTGGGAAATGTCACAGGGGCCTCTGGCTGGCAAAGTTGAGTGGGTGGGGAGGGGCCTGGGAGGCGGCCAGTGACCTGCATCTCCAGCCCTGCTATTGAGAGGATTAAGTGGTTCAAGAATTAAAGGGAGGGGCTATTGAGAAGTCTGGGGGTGCCAACCAATAGGGAAACAGGTCTCCCAGGCTCACTGCCACCAGATCTGGCAGGAAGGTGGCTCTCAAAATGGAGAGGAGAATGAGAGGCCACTGGCCACCCTGTCTATTACCCTAGGCTCTCTCAGCAATCCCCACCATGCTGTGCCCCAATCTGGCCCATCAGCAGCCCTGTGGACTCATGGGGGCGAGGCCTGATGCAAAGGAGAGGCCGAGGATGTCTGAGCACCCAACAGCCTGCACCTCTAGGGTGGCAACTGGGGGGAGGGAGGAGAAGGAGGGCTGGGGAGGATTGTGTTGGGCCAGCCAAGCCTCACCCCGACATTCCTCAGCTTTTTAGGGGCATCTTCTACCCTTCAAGATACAAGCGGGATACCCAATGGTTTCCCCCATCCGCAGCCTCTGAGGTCAAGCAAGGACCATGGGGCCAAGAACCATAGAGGAAGAGCTAGAGGCTGAGATGGGACCGGGCCCGAGTCTTGAGTGTGAGCGGGATCGGAGGGACAGAAGCACTGGGATGAATGAGGCTGAAGGGGTCTAAATCTATCGTGGTCGTTTGCAGAGACTGGTTTGAAAGGGACGCGGCTGTAGGAAGCCAAAGAAAGGGACCGAACCCTCACCAGCTGGGAACCTCCGGGAGAAAGCACAGGGATGGAGGGGCGTGGTTTTGAGGGGGCGGGCCTTCGAGAAGAGGTCAAGGATTGTATCTGGGCTCCGCGGGGCGGGGTCTACACCTGGTATGGGCAGGTCTCGAAAGATGAATGCCTAAGACCGCAGAAGCAGGACTGAAAGAGAAGCCCAGCTAGGAGTGTCAGGGCCACAGCGGGTGGAGCCTGGCTCCAGGTGGGCGTGGGCGGGAAGGCGGGGGTGGGGCCAACCGGACGCTCACCGGAGACCTGGAAGAGGCAGGTGGCTGAGCCCACGTCGTTGGAGACGCTGCACTCGTAGCTGCCGCTGCTGTCACGGGTCAGGGCGTCCAGGCGCAGCTCGGCGTGATCGGTGGTCTCGGTGGCGGCGGGGACAACAGGTGGAGGGTGCAGCAGCTGTCCTTTGAAGCGCCACACGGCCGAGGCGATGCGCTGGGGGCTGCCGCGCAGGAGCGTGCAGCGCAGGAGCACCGGCCGGCCCAGGGCCTGGCGCACGTCCTGGGAACTGGGCTCCACCTCTGGCGGGACTGGGAACCAGGGCTGCGGTCAGTAGGACCGTGGAGGAGCTGGCTTATTTGTCCCCCAATCCTGTGACCCTGGAGGATCCCAGGGCCGATACACACTCGCAACTCATTCATACAACAGCCAGGCTCAGACTGCCGGCGGTTCCCTCTAGCCATGCTTCCCCGACTAGGCCTCTGGTTGTGCTCAGTGGGTTCTCTCACCAACACGTAACAAAAGACCGCACAGCCACGAAGCTTAGAGCACTATCGCTAGACCTAGTTCAAATCCAAGGCTTGCTGTACAAACTGAGGCAAATTATTTAGCTTTTCTGTGCCTCGGTAGAGGAATCGTCAGAGTTTTCAGGTGAGCAAGCAGTAGGTGGAGGGTTGGGGGTGGCCTAGGCTGGGTGTCTGGGGAGGGGACTCACAGTGCACTGTCAGCTGCACCTGAGCCTCCCGGGATCGCACGTTGAAGCCATTGTAGCGAGCCGTCTGGCAGCGGTAGGTGCCGCTCATGTCACGGCTCACGCGCTCCAACCGCAGCTTCCCATCCGGAGTCTCTTCCAGGGCCAGCCCTGAGGGCAGCAGGGCGACCTCTTTGTCCACGCGAGACCACAGCACTGGCGGCCGGGGCTTGCCCCGCACTTCACACTGGAGCTCGGCAGGAGAGCCTTCTCGCACGGTCACCACCGAGCGGCCCTTGGGCACACTGATGGTGGGAGGCACTGGAGGAGGGTGAGAGGGGTGGACGTAGTTAAGGATCCCTGGTCCCTGATGTGGGGCTCTGCTTTTCCCCCCTTATCCAGCCCATGGGTCCCACAGTCCCTAAGAATGTGCAGTGGCTGGCCTTCCCCAATCCTCTCCACCTCAGGCATCTCCACCTCAGGCTCTCCCAGCTCAGAAAGAGCCCTGAAGTCAGCCTAACCAAGTCCACTTCCCTCACAGTCACACAGGGGTGTCCTGCTTTTTCTATTTCTTCTTGCAGAAGAGAAAGGATCTTCTGCAGTCCACCCAAGCTGGACTTGAACTGGTGATGTAGCTGAAGTTAGCTTTGAACTCACCCTCCTGCTTCATATTCTCAAGCACCTTTAACCTCCCCCTTCCCAGCATTACTTCTGGCCCTTCGGCATTTCTTAGAGGTTTATGTTTGTATGTATTTACGTGTATAAGCATGTGTATGCACACATGCATGCATTATGTAGGGAGGCCAGAAGAGGGCACTGGACCCCTGGGAACAAGAGTTACAGAGGGTTGTGAGCCACCCTCGATTTCCAAGGATTAGGATGCTGGGAGCCAAACTCTTGTCCTCTACAAGTGCCCTCAACTACTGAGCCATCCCTCCAGCTTTTCTTGCCTACTCTATTAGCACACCACCTTAACTGTATCCTCGACTTCCAACATCCTGTAGCCCTCCTCCCAAAGTAATAAGCACACTGGGTTTCAGAAGAGCGTGCAGGCTGGGGCCTTCTACATGACAAGCCAGTGGCACCGCAGCTGAGCCGCAGCCTAGCGTTGAAATCACTATTAGAGTTCTGTCATTCACAGTCAAACCCACTCCACCCCAACACACTGCCAAATGGAGGGTTCTGAGAAGACCTCCCTGGGTCTTAACCCACATCAAATGGTTTATCATTAAATGTCAAGTATTGAACATTAAATATAATTAACTATAAACCAATTATTCGTAAATGACTATACAAACCAGGCGAAGGGCCAGTTATCTGGTTTATAGAAGTTGTGCCTTGCCAACATTTGTACATCTATTGGCTTCCATTTCACAGCTTTCTCTTGGTATTTTGGAGCCAGTTCGTTCATTTCCCATCCCCTCTAGGTTTAAATTGTTCCCAGAGGTGTTGACAAGGCTTCTGTGCTCCAGGCATTGGACCTGTGAGCCCAAAGCAGAATCAGCCCTAGGCTGCTTCCCTAGGTCAGACACTTCCGAGCCCCCCCATAAAGAAATGCCCCTCCCCTGGGCCCTCAGGTTAAAACTCTGTACTCAGGCGACTCTGGCCTCCCATCACCCCCAGCCTCAGCTCCCATCTGTGCCCCAGTGTCACAGCTGTGTAACTAACTCACTTTATGAGGAATCTTCTCACCTACCCGAGACACACCTAGTCTTCTACACTGGGCAGCCCCATGGTTTTTTTTTGTTTTTTTTTTTTGTTTTTTTTTGTTTTTTTTTTTTTTTGCTGTACCCCTTCTGGGTGTATGTCCTCACCTAGCAGAGCCCACAGCACCTCCAAGAATCATGTGGAACACACCTCCTGCAGAAAGCCCACTCTGGCTTCCTAGGCAGCCTGGCCTTCCTTTGCTTGTGTCCCCTTTACAGACCCCTCCTTGGCCTCCTAAGCAAGAGTTCCAGCATTTTCCCTGTCCTCTCCCTTCTCCTAACGGCCCTAGCTCTCCTGCCCAGACAGCAAGTTCTGAAGAAGGGACTGGTGGGTTCTTAGTTTGCCACAGCATTGCACAAAGGACTCTGCATAATCAATCTGTGGTCTTTGTAGAGTTCCCATCTACTCTGAGGTCCTGCTCGGGCCCATCTCCTTCTAGAAGCCTATTCCGCGCTCTCCAGGCTCATTGGGTTTCCATGTGTACAGATGTCAGGGTGAGAGGGTCCACTGAGGTCACTGAGTCTAACTGCCCACCAAGAGAAATTGAGGCCAGAGCTTAAGTGTCAAAGGAAGAAATACTCATAAAGAATAGAATTGACAGTGTACTGGTTGGTCACGTGACTCACCAGCCACGATCAGCTGGCTTCTCAGTAGAAGGTCCTAGAGCCCTCTCCCAACAACCACCCTCTGGCCTCATGCCATCTTCCTGCAGTGCCAAGCACAGACTACAAAGGCTCCTGTCCAGGCTCCCCACCCCCCTCCAGCTCCACTCCTTGCTAAGTGTCTCAAACTCAAGTTTCTAAGGCTTGCTTCTTCCTCAGTAAAATGGGAAGATAAATTGCTACCCGTGACCAGCTGGCAAGATAACCCCATGGTAAAGGCACTAGCTGCCAAACCTGACCACCTGGGTTTGATACCCAACACCCACATGGTAGAAGGAGAGAACCCAGCTCTAGCAAGTTGTGCTCTGGCCTCCACACATGCCCCATGGTATGTATCTACATATGCATATCCACACAGAATAAAGGAGTAAAACAGTGGAGAAAACCCTGTCACTATAAAATAAGTCACAGAGGTGAATGAAGAAATCATATGCTCATAAGAATACACTCAATTTCCTATTATCAACTCATTGTATTATAATAATTATTATAAGAATAAAGACCTGACTCTTCACCATGGCCTGTCACAGGATGCATTCTGCCCCCTCAAAATCCATATGTGGTCATCCTAATGCTAGTGTACAAAAAAATGTGGCTATATTGTAGGCAGGCCTTTCAAGGCAGAAGCCAATGGGATCCCCCTTAATCCAGTCTAGGACACAGATATGAACAGGGAAAAGATGCCACCAGTCAGCCAGGGAGCCCAACTCTACTGGCATCTTGATCTCAGATCTCCAATCTCCATGGCTGAGAAGTCTTTAGGGTGGCCTCTCTGAGCTTGTACCATTCCACTCCTGGCCACTGTCCCTTTCCCACTCCCCAGAGGACCAGTACACTCTCCCTCCACCACAGTGATTCTGCATACGCTGATTCTGTGACCTCCCTGGCTCTCTTTTCCTTAGCACAATCTTGTTCCTCCCTCAGATCTTATTCAAATTACAGTTTGCAGTGATACATTTATTCATGAACTGTCTGAAATAGGTTCATCTTCCTACCAAGTTCAAGGAACACAGCATCTCCTCTTCCCGTCACTCTACCTCAATACCTGTCACGGGGCCTGGCTATTACAGAGCCCCAACATGTGTGTATGGCATGAACAAATGGTATCCTCCTGCTAGACACCCATTTGCAGATTGCTACATCCCTCCCACCCCCACACTACTTTGGGCCTCTAGGGCTTCCCCACGGTTCCCAATGCCCCCACCTGTCTCAGAGGAAATGTTGACCTCAATGCTGAGGTCAGGAACCGGTGATCCCGGGAAGGACGCCATGCACAAGTAAGTGCCGTAGTCACTAAAGTGCAGGTCAATGAGCTCCAGGCTGCTGGTGATGGCTGGCAACTCGGGGTCATTTCGGGTCACCAGCAGTCGCTTGGACATGCGTGCCGGCTTGCCATTTTTGAACCACTGGTAGGTGACCTTCTCCTGGGGCACCGCATCCACGTGGCACGACAGCTTCAGGTCCTGGCCGAGCTGAATGTTCTCGCTCTCTTTGATCACATCGGGGGTGATCTGGAATGTGGCATTCTTCAAGGCTGCAAAGGAGATGGGGAGAGAAGGACTGAGGCTGACCCAAGGACAGGTATCCACGTCCCGCCGCAGCTTCTCCTCTCAAGCCGGCTGCACGCTACCCCTGCACGTGCGCTCGAGCGCGCACCCCACCCCCAATCTGGAAATGGTTCCAATGGCTCAGAGGTGTTTTAATAGCTTTAAAAGAGCTCAGAACAGAAACGTGGGGTTGGTGCTGACTCCAGGCATTATTAATGAGCACACTCCATCAGTGAGTGGTGCCGGCCCAGGCATCACAGGATCAGCGCTTACAACCTGTCCCACTGTCTCAGGAGGGAACCGGGGCTCCGCCAGTCTAACTTGTGGCTCGTGCCTTCAAATCCTTGTCCACACACTGCTTTGTTTTCATTTGTGTTTTAAATCTTGTGTATACAAAGTACCGATATAGAGGAAACATGGTACTCGATAACTGCTCTATCTAGTGTGGATCCAAAGGAAATTGAAAAGCAATTAATTGCACCACCACCCCGTTTTGTATGGTCTGATTTTTTTTTTTACAACAGGGCTGTATGATTTTTTTATGATATAAAGCCAATATGATGCTCTTTCATGCAATTGCATGACATCACTTGGTTTAGAAAACTAACGTCTGGATGCTTTTTAGAATGTGGGTCTTGTTTGAAGTCAGTCAAAGCCCTTCCTAGGCAAGGCGCTAACTTGATAGAACCCTGGTTGGAGATCAGGACTGGGCTGGGTAACACAGGCTGCAGAGCCACCCTGAGAGGGGAGCACAACTGTGGATGTCCAGAAAGATCTCACTACCCCAGGTTTTCAAGGTCAAGTGGGGTCAGGTGGAGACAGCTCATCTTTGATGGGGAAGAGAAAGCTGTGGTCAGAGAGCTCCTATCTTGCTAATTTATTTCTCAATCCAAGTCAAATCGAAGAGAATTGGCTTCTTGCTGAGAGGAGACCCGGAAAGAGATGAACACAGAAGCCAGTCCTGAGGCTCGGTTATGTTTGTCGGCACCTGCACTTGGCTTTCAAGCCTAAAGGTCTCAGAATAAGCCTGGCCCTTATTTCCCCCACTTGTTTGTTGTTTTAAAAATTATTTTAAATGTGTTAGCGTTTGCCTACACATATATATGTGCACCAAGTGTGTGTACAGTGCCCACAGAGGCCAGTAAAGGGTCTTCTCCCTTGGAACTGGAATTGCAGGTGGGTGTAAGCCACAGTGTGTGTGCTTGGAACTGAATTCGGGTCCCCTGCAGGAGCAGCAAGTGCTCTCAACTGCTGAGCCATTGTTCCAGTCCATGTTTTTGATTTTTGACACTGGGTCTCGGGCAGCCCAGGCTAGCCTTGGTCTTCCCATGTAGCCTAGGATCACCCTGACTCCTGATCTTTCTGCTTCCACCTCTCAAGGGCTGGGACGACAACCACTGTGATCTGAAAGTTTGGGTCTTTAAAAAAAAATCACCTAACTGCATAAGTGAAAAAGAAAAGGAGGAGGAGGAGGGGGGAGGGGGAGGGAAGGGGGAGGGGGGATGTTGCCTGGCAGGTCTGCTTCGTGCTTCTCCCTGTAAGGAGTGGCTGCGGGCGTGCTTCTCCGGTTCTCCGTCTTCTCTTGTCTCTTTCTCTTTCTCTGGCTCTTCCTCTTCCTCCTGGCCTTCCTCCTCCTCCTCCTCCTCACTCCTCTCCTCAACAGACCTCCTCCCTCCTCCTCCTCCTCCTCCTCCTCCCCCCCTCCTCTTCCCTCTTCTTTTTTTTCTTTTCCTTTTTTCTTCTCTTCTTTCCTTTTCCTTTTCTTTTCTTTTTCCTTCTTCTTTCTTCTTCTTTCGCCTTCCCTTCTCCATCCCCTCCTCCTCATCCTCCTCCTCTCAGTCCTCCCTCCTCCTCCTGCCTCCTCCTCCTCCTCCCCCTCCTCCTTCTTTTCTTAGGAGAATATTTACACAAATACAGAACCGCTTTAGTCCCAGCACTTGGGAGGCAGAAGCAGATGGATCTCTGTGAGTTGGAGGAAAAGTCTATATAGTGAATCTCAGGCCAACCAGAGCTACATAGTGAGACAGTGTCTGAAAAAAAAAAATTAATGCATATATGCTCCATAGAGCTGTGTGTTATTGTCACTTAAATTTGGCCAATCCGCAGTTAAAAAGAAAGCCAGGAAATTTCTCTTGGAGCCTACAGTATCCACATTTAGTTTTTTGCAGCCACCATTTACCAGTTTAAAAGAAACGTCATCAGTTACCAGTCCTTGTAAATTACAAATTGCTGTTTTCTGCCCCTGGTGGTAGGCTGCTGAATTGCAAGGAAAGCAGCCTGCCCAGACCCTGCCACCCGGCCACACCCCATCCTCTGTGGCAAACAGAAGGCTCCCTCTCCCAGTTCACCTGCAGTCCCCGGAGGACAGAGACCCTGTCCACCGCACAACTTCCCACCACCCCCTCCAGGTCACGTACATCGCACCAGCAGGTTGACCGTCTTCTTGGCTGGGTTGCCTACATTGTTGGTGGCTGTGCAGTTGTAGTAGCCAGAGTCCCGGGCCTGCACTGAAGGGATGCTGAGGGTGCCACCCTGAGCCAGAGCACCCAGGGGCAGTGGGCCAGGTCCGTGGGACCAGTGCAGCTGGGGGAGGGGATCGCCGCCTGTCAGTAGACACTGCACTGTCACATTGTCCCCAGGGTTCACCACCAGAGTCTCGTTCACAGACAGCTTCAAGGCTGGCGGTGCTAAGGGGGACAAGGAGGTTGGGTCTCAGGAGACTTCCACAGCTAAATGAGAGGGAGATGAGGGGATAGAGAACCCTGGGGAATGGGGGTCAGGGACGCTCAACCCAGGAATGGATGTTGCAGAGGAAGTTCTGGGCATTGAGTGGGGAGTGGGTCAGGGTGGGTGTGAGAGGGGTGCGCCTGTACCTGTGGTGTTGGTGAGCTGGAAGGTGACGGCCTTGTCTGGGATGCCACACACATTACGCACGGACACCTGGCAGGTGTAGCTGGCGTAATCCTGGGGCCGCAGGTTCTTCAGCTTCAAGACCTTTGTCTCCCCCTGGATGGCAGTGGATGGCTGGGGTGAGGACCTGCTTGGGTATCTTGGGGTCCCCCACATTGATTCATCTACATCCACAACACAGCAGGCAATTCCTAGTCTAGCTCTCCTCTCCTCAAGCCCTAGCCATACCATCTTCCCTGGAAGCCTCCACAGCCCTGCCAGTGCTTCCGTGGTTTCTCTGGGGCAGAGGCAGTCTTGGGGCACACTGCCCAGGATTAGGCCTCAGTGTCCTCTTCTGGGAAGAGGGGGCACGAGAAGGGAACACTGTTGTGGTTTGAAACCCACACAACATGGGACTAGCCCTCAGGCCACACAAGGGGCTGGCAGTCCCTTCTCGAAGCCCTCCCTGGCAGAATGGCTTGGTCATTGTCTCCTGGAACTGCATGCAGGGAAGCATGGACTGAGAGAGGCCTTTCTACCCCAACACCATTTGCATGGCTCATGGGCCCCCATCTCAGCCACCGTAGCAGGCACAGATGGTTCACTTGTCCTTTAGATGGTTTTTCCTATCCAGCCATGCTCTGGAGAACATGTTGTTTTGGGGACTCCCTTGACTGGGGCTCAGTCTGACCTCTGACCTCTCTGCTCTCTGACTTTTCACCCCGGGCTGTGTGAACGCTAGTCCAGGTGCCTCCCACCAAGGCACTGAATTGTTGAGATCAGGTCAGTCTCCAGGAGTCTGGGCCACCAGGCTTCAGCCCCTTACAGGGTATCCTTGTGGGATGCAAGAGTGTGGGGTGCCAGATGCCCATCCTGACCTGGGTGTAGAGAGGCTCGTAGATGTCAACCCCATTGTCCTGGCTGTGGGACAGGGTGTCAGAGCCCCTCTTCCAGATAAAGCGGGCGGGTGGGTTGGAGCTGACAGTGCAGCGTAGGAACACCGTCTTCTCCTGGTAGAAGTTGCCTCTGACGTCGCTCACTGTCTGGTGCACCGTCAGCATGGGCTCATCCAAGTCTGCAAGGACACCGGTGCTACGTCAAGATGAGGAGACCCCAGAGCTGGGAGCTCAGGCTCCTTGAAGCCCTTGGGAAGAGCAGAGCCATTCTCAGAAGACACAGGAAGTTGATGCCTGCCTTCAGTTCTGCAAACTGGACCAATTTGTTAGAGGCAGGGGACTGGATCTAGTGGCTTCCAGCCACTCCCTAATGCTGTTCTTCCCCAGGGACCTGTACGGGACCTAGTACTGTACCTTTCATAGGACAGAACAGGCAGCCAGACTGGAAACAAGCTGAAAGCTAAATTCAATCCCTCATTGACTAATTTTGTAGTGTGACCTCCCTTAAGCTCCTTTTCTTTCTGGATCTCCGTGTTGTTTTGTTTTGTTTTTCCAAGACAGGGCTTCTCTGTGTAGCCCCGGCTGTCTTGAAACTCACTTTGTAGACCAGGCCGGCCTTGAACTCACAGAGATCCACCAGCCTCTGTCTCCCAAGTGCTGGGATTAAAGGTGTGCACCACCACACCCAGCCACCAGCAGTTTTAAAAAGATTCCCGAGGGTAGGAGAGCTGGCTCCGTGGGTAAAAGTACCTTCCACAGCCTGATGATGGAAGTTTGATCCCCAGGACAAACTCCTGCAAACTGTTCTGTGACCCCGCCCCCACAACACAGATTAGATATAACCTTAAACTTATAATCAGAGAGTCTAGTGCCAACAGCCAGGGTTGTGACCTGGGCGGGGGTGGGGGAGAGTCCTCGGTTGCACAGGGTAGTGGAGAGGGAAACGCCAGACCTGCCCCTGGGGAGAGTCCTCCAATCACACAGGAGGTTTGCTGGTCCCTCGCCTTCCCTTGTCCACGGAAGAGCTATGTATAACCCAGCATGCCCTGTCCACTTGAAAGGATTGCATCAAGTCCCCGGGAGGAGGGTGACATGGGAAGGAGATCAGCTGCCCATTCCCAAAGAGAGGACTCTTGCGTCCTCCACCCATGATGTCACCTCTCCATCCTACCCCTTCCCCACCCCTGAGGGTACAGGAGCTGTGTCCCCTGTAGGGGCACGGACTGTCAGGTCCAGGGTCTCATGGGGTCTTGACTCACACTGCACGTCCACGCGGATGGACTTGATGGCTGGCACGCCCACTCCGTTCTCCGCCTTGCAGTAGTAGCGGCCACCCTGTGTGCGGGCGATGCGCTCGATCCGCAGAGTCTCGTTGAACACCGACGTCTCCTGGAACTTGTCCGATGCGCTGCCAGCCGTCTTGGTCCACCGCACCTGGCCCGGTGGTCACCGCACTGAGGTTAGGGTAGCCGGCTAAGGGCCCTGCACAAGACTCCCCTGCCTGCTCCATGCTCTCCAGGGCGCAGGAGAGGAAGGATGCAGGCCCGACCCAAACAGGTGGCAGGAAGGCAAAGATGACCGACCCCCTCAGGACACCACAGGGAGAAGAGTCACAGGGCAGAGGTCAAAGTCAGAAGAAGGAGGAAGCTCTAAGTCGGGAGCCTGGCCAAGTTGCCTAGAGTTAACGGAGGATTGGTTGGGTAACTATATACTCAGCACTGGGAAGACTGTTAACCCACTCCTTAGCTTAGTGACCTCATAGGTTACTCAACCCTTGGTCTCCACTGGAAGTCAGTCTCCAAGAGTGGGCTTCACTCTCTTCTGTAGGCCCAGCCCACTGTTCTAGGGAGGGTCTGGTCTGCATGGCTGACAGACTTCAGCAAGAGAGAGACTAGGAAAGCGTGTGAAACTATTTCCACCATGGCCTTGATCTGTTGATCCTCTGCCAGCTCCTCTGCCCTAAGTAGCCCGATGGAGAGGAGCCTAGGAGGAGCCATGAGCTACCCTCTTCCCTCTGCGGAGAGTTCTCCAGCCTTAGTCATGCTCAGATGACTAACACCCATCTGCAGCCCTGTGAGAGACCCTGCGTCAGAATCAACCGCTGCTGGATTCCTGCCACTGGCGCTGGGAGCCAGGAAGCGTTCCAGGACCCAAGTCCCTGCATTTTGAAGTATTTGCCAGTCAACAATAACTAATATAGCATAATGCCTACTTTGCAAGTTATGAGGCTTAGGAAGTGAAGCACTTAGATGTGGTGCCGCGAACACATTAGTCACTCACCAATTTCTGTTAGTAGCAGTGCTCTTGGTTAATTGTTGATGCTCTACAGCTTTACCTTCATTTGTCTATGTGGATTTTAACTCAAAACTCGGATTTTGGCTTGGGTAGGATTTATTGTTTTGTTTTGTCTTGTTCATTTCTGTGTACAATGTTCACGCCTCCTTTGGGGGTCAGTAGAGAGTGTTGGGCCCACTAGAACTGGGATTATAAATGGTTCTTCTCGTTTTTTTTGGTCTTATTTCAGGTTGGGTCCAAATGCTATGTAACAGAAAGATAACTTTGAACGCCTGATTCCTCTGCCTCCATCTCCACAGTGGCTGGTGACTGTTATTACATCAGCGTAGCGCCATGTCTGTTAATGCAGTGCTGGGGTCAGGCCCAGGGCTTCACGTGTGCTAGGCACACTATTAATTGAGCTACATCCTCAAACCTCCCTTTCATAAGTTTTTTCCTTCATAATTTCTATTGCTTTTCCAGACTAGTGATTAACGTCCTCAGATCTAGCACCCAATTTACTAAAGTTCTCTTTAGGTATCTCTGAGGTATTAAGGCCATTTTTTTTAAAGACTACTTTATTTCTATGGTTTCCGTTTGCCTTTTTCCATCTCCAAGCACAGAGGAGTGTGGGAAACAGGGACGTGGGAACTAGTTTGAAGAAGTTTGTCACTGCAGGGGCATGCTTGGGAGACCTTTGAAACCCTGAGATACAAGTTCACTTTCTCAGGCATTTTGTTACGGCAGCGGGAAAACTGTAATATTCGCCCTGTGTATGTAAACACAGCTCCTCCTGAGGTGAGTGCAGCCCCAGGCTCCTCAGCTTCTGCTCACTCTGCCTGGGGGGTGGGGGTGGAATCCTCTCCATTCATTTGTTCTTAGTTGACTTAAGATTTTTTTTTTTTTTTTTTTTTTGGTTTTTCGAGACAGGGTTTCTCTGTGGCTTTGGAGCCTGTCCTGGAACTAGCTCTTGTAGACCAGGCTGGTCTCGAACTCACAGAGATCCGCCTGCCTCTGCCTCCCGAGTGCTGGGATTAAAGGCGTGCGCCACCACCGCCCGGCTTGACTTAAGATTTAAATCCCACTAATTTGGGAGGTCACACGCTGGGGCACATACAGTGTCTCCCACTAGCTCTATAGTCGATGACACTGATGAGCTCTAAAACTGTCCCCTCCCCCAGCAAATGTTCTTCAGTTGCTTCCTCTGGTTCTCCCATACTCTGGGGGACAGTGGATTTTCACTCTCTCCTTGTTCCCAGAGGAAACTTTGCCTCCTAGTAATTAGCCTTCGGATTCATTATTTCTTGGAAAGCAAGCCAAAAGCCCAAAGAACAGGAGTCTTTGTCAGCCATAACATCTCCTTAGACTTAAAGAACCCAGACTATTCCAGACCCACAGAGAAGAGCACCTGAGCATTGAAAAGGCAGAGCACCCAAAGTCTGTGCCCACCCTGAGAACCCCATCTGTCTGTCCGTACCTCCCCCACAGCCCCCTACCTAAACCAGGCACCCACCACCTGGAGAAAGCCTCTTTTTTATTTTTGAAGCAGGGTCTCAAGTAGAGCCCAGGATGACCTTGAACTCGATATATTCCTGACGATGACTGCAAACTCCAGATTTCCCAGACTCCATCTCCAGAGTTCTGGGATTAGACGTGTGCACCGCCACACCTTTTTCGATGGTGCTGGAGATGGAGCCGGAGCCCATGCTAGGCAAGCGTCCCTTCTGCTGAGCTACATCTCCAGGCCCCCATCTTTTGCAGCCTGCTAGCTCTCTAAATCGCTCCTTTTTCCTGCCCAACAACTTGTCCTCAAGTCAATGGTTGCTTTAGCAGCAACAAAAACTTGGGGTTTGCGGCTTTCCCTTCTGCATAGATTCCCTCTGGGTTGCAGACCCTAGCACGCTCATGCTCTTTCTTCTTTGAACTGATGAACTTTATGTCTACTCACGCCTCTGCCCTCACCTTGGTTGGCAAGGACCTTGAGGCTCCCTCCTTGCCCCCCTGATGAATAGGAGCCCTGGCCGCTGTTTGGAACAGATGCCCAGTGTCACTGTAAGGAAGCAAGCAGGAAAGGAGGCTTCTGGGGAGAGGACACCACAGTGGCAGAAGCAGAATAAATAGGGCACATCTGGAGAATGATTGGCAGCCCATATGGCTGGGATACAGGTGTGTAGGGGCAAGTGGAGTCAGGATACAAAAAGTCTCCAGTTGCACCCCAGGGGCTTGAGCAAAGATGGCCAACAGTGGGGAGCCACTGGTTGTTGCTAAGTTGGGGGAAAAGAGGTAATGGAGCAGATTTTGGGGTGTTCATTCCAATGGAATGAAGGTAGGGAACAAGCAAAGAGCCTGGAGGATCAATTTCAATCTACTATCGTGGTCCAGGGTCAGGACTGAAGAGCTAGAAGGTAGTAAAGAAGAGACCGTGTAAGACACAAAAAGCCAGAGCCAGTCAACCATTGGGGAAATAGTGCAAAGTCAAATAAGTGAGCTTGGCAGACAGGGCGAGCAATGAAGCCATTAATGAGAACAGGAAGACAGAAGGTGCTTGGCTGGCAGGCTCAGCTTATACCCAAAGGCTGGGCTCGACCCCCAGCATGGCACAAACTGGGTGTGGTTACTCACATCTCTAACGCCAGCACAACGTGAGTACAAGTGGGAAGGTCAGACGTTCAGTTATCCTTGTCATTGTGGCAAACTGGAGGCCTGTCTCAGTCACATGAGACCCTGTCACCCAGCTATGCCCACCAGTGGTCACATTTGGGACACAGGCACAGATGGTGAGTGTAGCCCGGCAGTTTTCTCACAGGCCTCACCAGCCACAGCCCCGCTGCAGTCACCACACGTGACACAAAGATCCCCAGAAATGCAGCTGCACGGTCGTCAATGCCAAACAAACCTTTGAGCAGGAGCGAGCTGCGACGGTGGCTTTAGAAGGAGGAAATCTTTAGGGGTTTCCTTGCACATCTGCTTATCTCCACGGCAGAGCTAGGAAAGCTGTCTCCGTTCCCCCAAATTATCAGGGAGAAAAAAAGGGGGGCAAGTCTGTATTCCAGCGTCCTTCGTAGAATCCAATTGCCACCTTTGTTGCTGCTATTCAAGTATTAAAGGTCACAGCAGCTCGCCAGGCAGCCAGTGCCTCCAGCCCTCCTCCCACCTGCCTCCTTCATCAGCCTTCCGCAATAGCCGGCTCCCACCTCCTGCCTGAACCCGAGCACTTGATCTATGGCAAAACGCACCTGGCATTTCCAGACACTTGTCTTACGTCCCCTTCTAATTGCTTTGTGTCTTTGAACCTCCAGAGCTTGCTCTGGCCTGCCAAAAGCCTGAAGTGTTGCCCGTATCATCCGTGCAGCTCCTAACCCAAAGAGGAGGGCAGTGTGCCAAGCCACAGAGGGTACGGCTTCTAGACTCAAATTCAGCTTCTGTTTTCAGGGCCGCTGTGGGACCTTGGGAGTTTGCCCAGCCTCCCAGGGCCTCACTTTCTCTTAGCTGTAAAATGGGGCCCTTGGAGGAGTCAGAGAGAGAGAAAAAAAAAAACACTGGGCAAGGGGCCTTCTCGGCATACGGTCTGCCCACCAGTATTTCTTGCGGGTGTGTGTAAGGATGTGTCTGCTCCACAGAGGGACGGAGTGGAACAGAGCAACTGGCTTCCATTTTTCCTCTCAGTTGTCAGTGTTTTCCGGTGACGGCACCCGCAGCGCCCAGCACTTCCCTGAAGAGTTAATCTGCAGGCTAGTCATCTGGCCCAGTCTTTCTAGCCTGTCATGTTGCTTACCCTGTGGAGTGTATGTAGTTTCTCACCTCTGGCTTCTTCTCCAACTCTGATCCCAGGCAACAGAGCGTGGGCAGGATAGGCACCTAGCAAGGCCGAGGCCCAGCTTACCTGGGGCCGAGGGTGCCCAGTGACCAGGCATTGCAGCACCAGGGTGTCGCTCTCCCGAATGGTGTAGACTCGCTCGCTGATGTTATCCTCCTTTACCACACAGGCCTGCCCTGCGTGCACGATCTGGGCTTGGGCAGGAGCTGTGGAGAGAGGACAGAGAAGGGGTAGGGGAGACTCACAGAGCTCAGGGCCTAGGGCTGCCTCTTTGTGTCTGGGGAAGAGTCCAGACTTCACCCCCAGTAGGCCAGGATCGATTCTGGGCCCAGGCCAGAATCAGGAGACCTTGGGATTTGGGAAAGAGGTGGCGGGCGCCATGTGTGCTTTTCAGTGAGGAAAAAGTGCAGTGGGGTGGGGATGGGCGGTGTTCTGCATACCAAGCATGGCAGAAATGAAGAAATTCTCAAGAGACCCGTGTCTCTCAATCCATCCTTTCAGACTATTGAAACAAAGGACCCTGAAGAATGGGAAATTCCCCAGGGATACTGTGGGAGAAGGAAAAGGACCAGCCAGAAGAGGAACTTGTGTCTGGCAAGAGATTTCACACAGTTGCAACAATGTATCAGATTACCTCATAGGAAGAGACCCAAGCCCAGAGGATGATGGGTCAATGGTGGGCCTGGACACATCTTCACAGGGACTGCTTAGATGAGCATGCCATTGACCTCATTCCAGGACTCCCAAAGATGGACTCTGGGGGTTCACTGGATCTCTGTCCCTCTTCCCAATGTGGCCATGTTGAGTAAGCTTTTTTCTGCATCCTACTATTAATTTGTCTCTTTTAATTGGCTTATCAAGGGCAGTGGCCAGACATGACTTGGGTTACAGGTTGTGACGCCCAAGTTCAATAACATGGCAGGCGGGGTAGCCAGTTGCTCTGTTAGCTTGGTTTCACTGTCTTGGTGGATCCCAGTCTTGGGTGCTCTTGGTGCTACACCCAGCTCCATAATACGACAGGTGTTCCCATCTCCCTTTACTACTGATGTTCGCATCACTCAGGTGACCCATGCAGGCACACACACACACACACACACACACACACACACACACACACACCACTCAGAGGGAGGGATGACCATGGTTGCTCAGGCTCTCGGGGGCTCCCCCTAGGCTGAAATGGGGATACAGCCAACTCCTAGAACTTACACAGAAGGGGCATGAGGATGAAAAATAGATTGCCAGGCGTTCCAAAGCAGTGTTCGCCATCAACACAGGTGGGACAAAGACTACCTAACCAGACCACTATCCCAAAAGGCAACAAGCCAGCAGCTCAAGAAACTGAAACAGGCCGGGCGGTGGTGGCGCACACCTTTAATCCCAGCACTCGGGAGGCAGAGGCAGGCGGATCTCTGAGTTCGAGGCCAGCCTGGTCTACAAGAGCTAGTTCCTGGACAGGCTCTAGAAACTACAGGGAAACCCTGTCTCGAAAAACCAAAAAAAAAAAAAAAAAAAAGAAAGAAACTGAAACAGGGTCTCACCAAGCCCAGGCTGGCTTCCAGCACCCTCTGTAGCAGGGATGAACTCCTAATCCTTCTGCCTCCACCTTCTAAGTGCTGGGATGACAGGCACATGCCACCAACCCCAGAATGGTTGAAAAAATGTGGTACAGCCACTCGGCCTGACATTGGCCCCGCCTAACAAAGCAAACTTCTCCACTGTCCAGGCAGCCATCCTGACTGCATGTCTGCCACAGAGGAACAAACCTGGGTTAAGCCATGAAAAGATAAGCTGTGTGTCTTTGCACAATTTGAGCCACCACTCTGAGCCTGTTTCCCCATCTGTAGGAGGAAAGTGGACTGATGATCTCTGAGGTCTTTTCAACTTGTTATTGATTTTTGTAATCAGCGCACAGTGTCTGTATAAAATGCACACCACACTCCAGGGTCTGGGATTGTCACTGTCACCATGCCATAAAAATGCACAAACGTCACCATACACAGAAGAGATAGGTATCTTTGGCCCAGGTCCCTGGGAAACCTCATCAAGCAACAAGCTACCAAGAGATGTCATGCATGTTGGTTGCTGATAAGACCAGAAGGCTGCATGGATGTCTGCAGGAAGCCCGGGGTGCCTCTTGACAAGGAAGACATCGGTTGAACAGGCTTCAATGGAAGATAAGCTATAATCTTGGACGCTGTGGCTTGCCCACAGCAAGGCAGTGTTGTAATGACAGAAGCTTTGGTGACAGATAAGGAATGATGGGAAAGAGCTACAAAGCCTCACACGCTCAGGGCACAGCAAGCCTGGATGGGGGCAGCAGGGGGGGGGGGGATGGCCAGCAGACACAGGCAGGGCCTGTAGCTTGCTCAGTGGAGGTGGCAGGGGGCAGCCATCACAGATGACATCATTAAGATTCCACACCTCTCTCTGCCAATACTAGCTATTAAGACAATCCTACTCTAACATGGTAGAGAACACTGGAAGAGATCTGAGTCATATCTATGACTCTAAACATGCATGTGCCCCATGGTACCATAGTTCCTCTCTTGGGGATAGATACAACAGAAATGAGCACTTATGACAATCACACAACAGGTCCAAGAATCCTCCAAGGGGTTAGAGAGATGGCTCAGTGGCCAAGAGCATGGACTACTCTTGCAGAGGACTTGAGTCCAGTTCCCAGCACCACATGCATATACCTGCCCCCGTACACACATATACATAATCACAAATAAACCTTTAAAAAAAAGAGAGAGAGAGAATCTTCTGAGTGGCTTTTCTTCTAATAACGAAAACTCCGAAGCAACCCATATGCCTGTCAGGAGTGGTGGAAGTGAGCCCAGTGTGCTGACATGTGCTCACATACAGCGATGGAGAAGCAGAGATGGGCAGAGATATGTGAGTTCAAGGCCATCCTGGCCTGCACAGCAAGTCCTATGCCTGCCAGGACTATACAAGGAGACTCTGACTCATGACAAAATGAAAAACAAAACCCAAACAGCAGGATGGCTCAGCTACGTGTTATAGGCTCGCTGGCCATGGAATGGATCTGCTGGTGGCTCTCCTGTCCCTACTTACCATCTCTCAGGAAGGGCGTATCGCTATGACAGCCGCTTCCATTACTGTGCCCAAATTCTCCATGGGCTCTAAGGATCCAACTCAAGTCGTTAGGCTTTCGTGGCACGTGCTCTAACCCACTGAGCCATCTCCCCAGCCCCCGCTGGTGTCTTTACACAGTGCGACATCAACCTAAGTGAAGGAAATGAAACATAGCCACACCAACGCTGCTGAACCTCCTAGGCACGATTTGACAGGACCTAGACATGCAAGTGTCTATAATGCATGATTTCATTTGTTCAAAATTCAGAACTGCAAAAGCCAAGCTTGTAGTGACAGAGGCTTGTCAGTGACTGCCTTGGGTAGACAGGGTATTAATAGCTGGGAAGGGACTGCCAGAATAATGCGAGATGTCCTTCTGCATATGTGCTGCTTTTATTGGCTGATGAATAAAGCTGTTTCGGCCAATGGCTTAGCAGAGTAAAGCTAGGCAGGAAATCTGAACAGAGATATATAGAGAGAGTAGGTGGAGCCAAGGAAATGCCATGTAGCCTGAAGGAGAAGGATGCCAGAAGCTTACTAGTGAACCACAAACCTCATGCTAAATTATAAAAATAATAGAAATGGGTTCATTTAAGATATAAGAGCTAGCTAGAAATACACCTAAGCTATTGGCCAAACAGTATTTTAATTAATATAGTTTCCGTGTGATTATTCGTGTCTGGGCTGCCAGGAAACAAAAGCACTCTCAGTTTACACCAGGATGTCCCAGGGAGGTGAGACAGAAGAACCTCCATTGGAGTGCCAGTTCAATGGTGGTGAGACCCATATGCCCAGGTATCTGTCTGCTTGGACGTTCACCCTGTCTGTTACAGTGTGTATACAATATACCCCTCTGGCAAAGGCTCATGTGTTGGAAGCTTGGTCCCCAGCAATGTTGAGGTGATTTGATCATGAGGGTGCTAACTTCATCCATCAAAGGCTTTTGATAAAGAGGGCTCAGGCTGTAGCTCAATTTTTAGGGTGCTTGCTTAGTGTGCATAGAACCCTGGATTTGATCCCAGTTGTTGCATAAAACCAGGCGTGAGGGTACACATCCGTAATCCCAGCATTCATGAAGCTGAAGCAGGAAGACAGCTTCAAGGTCATTCTTGACTACTTAGACTTCGAGGCTAGCCTGGGCTACGTGAGATCCTGTCTCAGAAGGGGCTGGGTAGGGCTGAGAACATACATCAGTCAGTAAAGTGCTTGCTTTGTGCGCATGAGGATTTGAGTTTAATCCAAAGAACTCATGCTTAAAAAGAAAGAAAGAAAGAAGAAAGGGAGGGAGGGAGGGAGGGAGGGAGAGAGGGAGGGAGGGAGGGAGGGAGGGAGGAAGGAAGGAAGGAAGGAAGGAAGAAAGAAAGAAAGAAAGAAAGAAAGAAAGAGTTGGACATGGTAGGTATGCATTTGTAATAACCATGAGCTAAATCAAACCTTTCTTCAACTCTTAGATTGAGTTTCTCAAGTATTTTGTCACAGTGACCAACACACTAAGCTATGTTTTAATTTAAGAAACAATAAAAAGAGAAACAAAACATCCATTTACCTGCTTCTGCTGGCCTTAATCATTGTCATTGTTCTAGAAAACCCAGAACCATCCCTTAATCCCCATATTGGAGATGGTAGTGTAGTCATCTCTTCTCTAAGGGAGAAGAGAGACTCCAGCAGATTGCCAGGCAATTGGGAGGGTCTCAGGGGTCACAGGGCTCCTGGGCAAGGTCGTACAGGCAGGAGCGTTGCTGGAGAGAGGACTCTTTGGCGGAGCTGGGGAGCTCCAGGGACACATGAGCCTTGGAGTCACCGAGTCTGCTGTAAGTGACCACCATAAATTCTGTTTTACTAGGCGCCTTATGTGGGTGAACAGATGTTCATGTACATCTCCCTAGGAAAAGCCACTTATTAAGAGTTTATTGAGGCTGGGAGGTGGTGTTGCATGCCTTTAATCCAGCACTTAGGAGACAGAGGCAAGAGGGGATCTCTGTGAGTTCAAGGCCAGCCTGGTCTACAGAGTGAGTTCCAGACAGCCAGGGCTACACAGAGAAACACATTGTCTTGAGAAACAAAAAAATAATAAAAAAGTGTTGATTTAGTTCCAGCCCTCCATTTTCCTCCTGGTATCACAAAGCTCGTGCCCCCGGCCTTGGCATGCCGATTTGCGCATCCTCCACAGGCCACAGTCTCGAGCTCTGCTCACTCAGTGTTTCTGTCTCTGGCTCTACTTCTCCTCAGCCCCCAGTTCTGCACATCCTGAGAAGCCTCGAGGAGTGAGGAGCAACATCTGCTTCAAAAAGCCACCGAGCCAGGACCTGTCATAATCCCATCTTCCATCTGGCCAACAATAAACACTCAGGGTCCGCGGTGCCCTGCTGGGTGCCAGAGAGCCCGTCACCAAAAGTAAATATGGCTCGCTGCCCTCAAAGAGCATGATCAAGCAGGGAAGCAAAGAGGACCAACGTGGCTTCGGGGATCGCAATGAGAGCTCCAAAGCAGGGGTAGGTGACAGAGAGCAGCAGGGACAGGCTGGAGAAAGGAGTCGACTTTTGAAGTCACCGTGTCTAGGACTGAATGTCTAGGTCTGTTACCCACCTGCTAGGGCATACTGCTCAAGTTTCTTAACCTTTCTGAGCCTTAGCTTCTTGTAAATGAGAACGGTGATGTCCCTCAGAGCCAGCAGGAGCAGTCAAAGCAATGCATGCAAAACCTGGCCCAAATCACACATGCTCTCATGATGAATGACAGCTCCCGGGACTGTAAAACAGAGGAGGGACAAGAGACTGCCTCCTGTGGTCCTCTTCCATCCCCAGATGGAAACACACAAAGCCGACATGAAACGGGAAGGGATGTCTCATAAACACGCCAGGAACTCATGCTGGGGTTCGTATGGACCGAGGACCTGGGGTGCTTTTCTGAGCACCCCCCTCTTACAGTACAGTGCCCCTCAAGCCGTGGGAGCCCAGGTCTTCTTTTTAAAATGCAGTGACTGGGGCTGGAGAGATGGCTCAGTGCTTAAGAGCATTGCCTTCTTTTCCAAAGGTCCTGAGTTCAATCCCTGGCAACCACATGATGGCTCACAACCATCTGTAATGAGGTCTGGTGCCCTCTTCTGGCCTGCAGGCATATACACAGACAGAATATTGTATGCATAATAAATAAATATTTAAAAAAATAAAATGCAGTGACTGTGAGCAATGCCTAAATAAGCCCACGGGAGCGTTTAAGGCATCTGGGGAGATGGCTCAGAGCGGAAGAGCACTTGGTGTGCAAACCCGAGGACCTGAGTTCAAATCCTCAGCACCCCCGTAAAAGCCTAGGGCCTGACCTCAGTGTTGAGGGGGCGGGGGAAAATGAGGATTGCTGGGGCTTGCTGGCTGCCAACCTAGCTCCAAGCTCAGAGAGTCTTTCTGAATGGATAAGGCAGAGAATAACACAACAGGATACCTCACTCCCCCTCCTCTGATTTCCACAGGTACACATAGATGCATGTGCAGATGTCACACACACACACACACGTATGTGCTTATACACACACATATAAATGGGAATGCACACACTAAATCAAAAAATTAAATGGTGTCTGACACGCAGCAAGCCACCTAGACCATCGGCCGGCACACTGAAGCTAACACAAACACAAGCTCTCGGGCACTGGCCTCTCTAGGAGGTGGTACACATTTGAATGAAGACCCTGCCGCCCCTGCCACACGTGCTGAGTAGTGGCATGTTCCTGGTGTGCCCTGTATATGTTCAATATTTAGCCTCCTTCTCAAAGAGGGAAACTGAGGCACAGAGAAGAAAGCACTTTGATTGGATCACTCACGGAGACCATAGCCGGGATTCGAACCCAGGCTTGCTACCTTGCAACTCCATTTACTCTCCTGTGGAATTCCCCACCATTTTGTTTCCCCAGGAGGCCACCAGCTGTGACTGAAAGTCTGCCTAGAGTCATAGAGGAACTTTTGTGAGCTGGGGATCTGGGTCACACCTTGGGTCTCCCCATACCCTCAACACCATAAGAAAGCCATTTATTCTGCAGTGTTCTACAGAGTGTGCCATCTCAGATGGTGACATATCATTTCAGATAGGATCTTATTTGTTGCCTTAATGAGTCTATCGTGGCTCAGCAAGGCTACCTAAGCCTCACAAACTGCTCTGGTCTGGAAGCCATTGCTGGGTGCCCAGCACAGTGCTAAGGACTGAGCTCAGGACTCCAGCTCTGGTCAGGTCACGTGGGCAGCATCCTTCACTGCCATCCCTCCCTTCCCGAGACCCCTCGTGCCCTCCCATCTCTGGGCACGAGCATGTTTATTGATCCTTTTATGCACGTAATGTAAACAGACACTTAATAACTTAGAGTGAAATTAACAGTACTGAGATAGTAACAAGCTTTTCTCCCTTAATTAGCTGCTCAGAGGATGGTGACCGATGGCTTAGGAGGAGGCTTCCTGGGGCAGGTGACAGCCAGCCCTCCCGAACCATCTTTACCAGGATTGACTCGCTGAGCCCCTCCTGTGGCCCATGGGTTATCAGACATGGGCATCCCAGAAAGTTGGGTCCTGTCCTCCTTGCTCTCTGAAATGAGACCGGTCTAGCTTCATATATCTGAGATCTCCACATGCTGCCATAACCCTGCCCTCTGTGCATTGTTAGCCAGGGGCAACCCAGACTTTCTGGGGACCTGCCTAGACTAGCGGTACCTCCAGTTTCACACTGGGGAAACCAGTTTGAAACAATCTCACTTCTCCCTGCCTATCTCCTCTCTCCTCACCCCAGTGCAAGCCATCTTCAGAGAAATTCTAGCAGACTTTTGGCCTGTTCACCCCTGGTCATCTCTCCCAGACCAGTCACCCCAAGGCCACGTTCATTGCTCTTCATCCTTCCTCTCTTTCTGTACTCCCAAGCCTTCCTAGGGCATAGACAATCACCTTTGAATTTTCCACTTATGTGTTGATTGGTTCTGTAACATTTCTCGAGCCTCCAAAATGAGTGATCTCTGCCCTCAGAGCCAGGATGCAGAGCCTCATAGACAGAGAGCTTCTTCTGTGAGGAGCCTCAGGGCTCCTCAGCTCTGACTATGGTAAAATTTGTTCTCCACCCCAAGGCCTTTTGTGCTGATCAAAACCAAACCCACAGGATGGAAGGAATAGCTCGGTCAGTGAAGCACTTGCCTTGCAAGCACAATGACCTGAGTTCCACCCCCGCCATCCCAGGAAAAAGCCAGAGCATGGTGGTGAGTGCTGAGAAGGGAGAGGCGGGCAGGTCCCTGGGGCTTGGCTTGCTGGCCATGCAGCCTAGCCAGCTCAGTGAGTCACTGCCCAGTGAGAGAACTCTGTCTCAGTCTATCGAGGTGGATGTCTCCTGAGGAACAACACCCAAAGTTGACCTCTGGCCTCCATACACATGCGTCTGCATATACATTATGCAGTCACATGCACGCACTAATAATAAAATAACAAATAATAAATGAATAGTAAATAATCAATGACCAATCCCACACCCAGCTAACCTCCCCCTTCCACGACAAGGATCCTTGGCCTCTAAGTGAAAGGCGCTGCCGCTGTGCCGAGCAAGGCACGGGTCCGTAGCTAAGGATGAGAAGGCTGCCGTCTCCCCACCACCACCAAGCCCTACTTCTCCATCAGCAGCTGCACAGCGTGTTGGCAGAGCTGGAAGCTTCTGGAAGAGGCTAGTCCTCTTATGAACCCCATCTTTCTGAAAGTGGTGGCCAGTGTGTCTGTGCCCCGGCCATCACCACATCTGTGCCTCATTGGGGGTGGGCCAGGCGAGGCTCACATTGCCAGTCAGCGGCCATCGAGGCTGCGTGTCTGTTCATGGGGCTCCGGGGAAGCCTCACTAGGCCACTGGGGAAGACCTCTAAATGAGAACCTGCAGGTTTCTCTAGGTGCGGGATGCCAGTCTGAATTTGAGGAGGACAAAGAATAGCGGTCACCAGCACAGGGCAGTCACTCAGGGAAGAGAAAGCAGGAAAGCCCCAACCCCAGGCAGGAGCCGAGTCCTGGGCTCTATAAAATGGGTCTGAGGGACAGAGACAGAACCCCACTGTCATGTGACCTTGGGAAAGTTAACCTCTGAGCCTCAGTTTCTTCATCTGCAGGATGGGAAAATCACTGCTCCCCATATACTCCACTGCTCAACTGCCTCTTGAGGATTGGGCATTGGGCACCAAGCACAGGGATTGGTGCCTGGTAGGCACTCAGTTCTGCTCCATTTCCGGTTGGCAATAGAGCCCAGGATTCTCTGGGAAACAGTCCCCAAGTTCTGCAACAGGAGTAAAAAAAGAAAAAAAAACTGAATGTGGAACACTTTAGCAGGATACAAAAACCAGAGCAGCAAAGGAGGCTGCGTCTGTCACCAATGAAAGAACTCCTGCTAGAGGGGAACTGAGGCTTTTGCCTATTGGCCTGGCTCAGGGATTTAGGACCATGTTCATTGGTTCACTAATTCAATAACCCAACTTGGGTCCTCATCGTCTAGACCCAACATGCTCCCCAATTCTCACGGTTCCCTCAGCCCTGGCCTCATTCAGTAGCCCAGAGTCTAATTATAATCCAGGCCCCCATCATTATACATATACAGATCTACCCTCGGGTGTCTCATGGGACAGGTTTCCTGTCCCAACTGTGACAATAACTGCTGTGTGACTTGAAGCAAATCTTATATACTCTCATTTGAAGCCTCAGCTTTTCTGACTATAAAATGGGCTGGCTATCAACAGTGAGTATTAAACATGTAAGGATGGGGTGTCCCAGACTCAGCATTGGACACCGGATAGACATTCTAGGACGGCCGGAGGGAGCAGAACAAACCAGACCCGCACTGCAGGCCTGGCTATTCCAGTGTGGCTCCTCACATCCCCCTGAATGCTGCTGTACCCATAAGCCTGGGACACAGGTCCTAGGAGTCAGGCCTTTCCTACTGTACCACATCCATTCCCATCCTAGAAGGTGGAGCTTGGGTCAGGCCCTGGCCAGGAACAGACAAAGCAGCACCGTGTTGAAGCCAGAGAGCCCTGAAGACTTTGACCCCAAAGCCCAGAATTATGAGGGGTTAATGGGGCTCCATCTGAGCTCACGGATCCAATACCCAACCCCAAAGCTCAGGGCTCCCATGGGCTTCTGTGGGTGTCTGAGATCCTGAGCCCTTGGACAGAAGGTGATGGTGACAGCTGGGTGGGAATACTTTCCATCGAATTTGCTGGGAGTGGACGCTGAGGGAAGGCTCCGCGTGAGCTCTTGGCTTGACTAAACCCCACAAAATAATATCAGGCTCACAGTGCTGCGCTAAGTGCAACATCTAACAAAGTGCGGTGTAAACTGCAAAGCCCGTGCAGATCTTCAGGTGCCGAGAGGTCCAGACACGGCCTCGGGGTGTGCTAAGTCAGAGATTAAAAAGCATGAGACGATACATCTACAGAACCAGGGCAGACAAACATACGAAAGTGATAAGAACGGCATAGCCAGGTCATGCACGACGAACCCATCCAACTGCCCCTGTGCCAGAAGCTAGAAGGTGATCTCACTTTGGGGAAGAGGCTTCTGAAGAACCTATTGCAAAGGGGAAAAGGACCTGCATGAGGGTATTCACCGTGGCGTTCGTTCTTCAAGAGAAAGGCAAATTGGCACCTGCCCCGGAGCTGGCTCCAGAGAAACGGTGACCCAAGCCCGGCCCATCAATGCAGAGGGTGCTACTGCCCATTAAAGTGGCAGGTCTGAGAGCTCTGTCAATAGGGAGAGACGTGTGTGGGAGATAAAGTCAGCAGAGAGCCTGGAAGGAAGGACTGTTTACCGCTATGTAAAAATGTATCGACAGGTATGGGCAGAGAGCTCGGATGAACGGTTAATGTTTGATGGGCACAGGGGCCGGCTGCTTCCTGTGAAGTTGTTTAAGTGGCTGATAATAACAATAACAACACTGAAAGCAAAATCAATCATGCAGCCTGGGAGCTGGCAGGGCCCCAACTCCTAGGATGGAAGAAAGAGAGGAGAAGAAGGGAGGATGCAGGTCTGGGGATGCTTTTCCCCTATCCCAGGTTGCTGTTAGTCCACAGTGGAACTCCCACTCTTGGGATGCTCTGAGCCAGCTGTAGGAAGGAACTATAGCCAGGCTTCCGGAGCCTCCCTGAGACTGTCTGCATGCGACATCACCGGTGTGTTCCTGCAGGCCAGGATGTCACCCTGGCCCCATGGGTGGGTTCACACCCAGGTTACAGTGACTCACACCACTGCAGCCCCTGGCCTCTGGAGTCAGCATCCCCACAAGTGGGACACAGTCTCCTGGTGATCACTGTCCATCAGGAAGCTGGGAGTCATCGGAGACCTCGCCTTCTCCCTCCCTCATCCCACACACAACCCGCCAGTGAGCCTCGCCAGCTGTCTCCCGGAGCTTGCCTCCTGTCTGCCACCCTGTACTCGGTCCCTATTACCAGTTCCTGCCTGCATGGTTAAAGCAGCCTCCTGACAGGTCTGCCCAGCCTCATCCCTCACCCCTTAGCCCCCTAGCCTGCACCACAGCAGCAGAAGCGATCTTTAACAACACCCTCTTTTCCTCTGCTCACCCCATTCCTGACTCACTCAAACCAGACCAATACTTTCAACAACCGGCTGGAGTAGTTGCTTTCTTCCCAGCTGTGACCAAACACCTGATGAGAAACGCTTTATTCTGGCTCACAGTCCATTTTGGTGGGGGTGTCATGGGAGTGGGAGCATGAGGCAGCTGGTCACGTGACGCCCACAGTCAGAGCAGAGAGAGGTACATGCTTTCTTCTTTTCATTCGTTCTGGGTTCCAGCCCCTGTTAGTCCTGCCTGTCTTCAGGCAGGCGCTTGGGTAAACCTTTCTGGAAAGATCTTCACTGACATACCCAAGAGGCATGTCTCCTAGGTGACACTGAAGATCAGCCTCCAGGCCTGCCCTGCCCTCTGCTCCCTCCACCTCACATTCTACAGCCCTCCTCCTGAGCCCAGCCATACCTTTTACCTCACAACTTCTGACAGACCACTGCTCTGCTGGGGTAGGCATCCCCAACGCTCCAGAGCTCTCTCTAGCACCTCCTTCCAAGATGCTTCCCTGGGCACCCCACTTACAGTCCTATCCCTGCTCCGACTTGGTAGGATTATTTTTTTTTATAAAGCTCACCAGGGGTTGGGGAGATGACTCAGAATCTGAGAGTGCTTGATGATCTTGCAGAGGACCCAAGTTCAATTCCCAGCACCCACATCAGGTGGCTCACAACTGCCTGGAACTCCAGCTCCAAGGCATCTGACACCCTCTCCTAGCTTCCACAGATACCTACCTACAACTCACACACACACACACACACACACACACACACACACACACACACTATTTTAAGAGAAATAAAGTTCACCCAAACCCAGCTGTTTTTTTGTTGTTCTGTCTCTGTATCCCTTCAAAGCAAACATTGCTGGGGAAGGAACAGACGTTGAATATCTAAAAATCTAAAAGGACACACCACCTTTTTTCAAGAGTCAGTTCAAAAAAACTCAAAGACTGGGAATGTAGTCTCTTTAGCATCCAGTGTATTTGTAAATCAGGAGATGCAATACCTGCTCTTTCTTTAAGCATGTTCTTATTAGTTGTTGTTGGGTTCTTTTTTCCTCCTTCCATTACTGAAAAGTTTCTCTTCCTTTTTTTGGCTGTAAATGGCACAAACCATGGGATCCGATTATAATGCTATGCTTTGAACAACCTATAAATGACTGGGTGGGCGAGGGGCGAAGGCTTTGCTCCTGAGAGCTGAGCGCTCCACGGGGGAAGGCTGTAGATATGACATGGGAGGAGCTAGCTTTCAGGAAAGGAAGGCAAAGTGTGGCATTTACGGTGACACAGAGGTGGCCCGTGGGTCTGGACAAGGTGGAAGAACGGGAATACCATGGGTTATGTTTGGACAGGAGGATTGCAGCCAGAAGAACCCTCCCACCTTTTTCCCTTCCGGGGCCACAGCCTCAACCTCATCCTCTCCCTCCTTAATATCGTGTCACCTGCACACCAAGCAAGCTATGCCACTCTTGGTGGCATCGTGTGTGACTGTGGCTGCTTTCTGTGCTCTGTCTCAACATCTGTTATTAAACCTTCCTGGACCAGGTACTGGGCCGAGGACAGCTTAGCAGCACGCATCGATCTCCTCATAGGTGGGGAAACTGAGGCACAGGGGAACTAAAATCCTACCCAAGTTTTCACATGGCTCAGGCAGGTCTGGAACTCAGGATCCATTCCAGAAGGTTCTGCAGCTTCCCTTCAGCCCACACTGTCCCCCACACTGCCCTCCCCCGCCCCCAGCCAGAGAGACATCCTCCACCCGCTGTGGTATATTTAGTTACATGATGCTGAATTTAGACCCTGGTGGTGTCACCTGAGCCTGACAAGTCATGTGCAACAGCTGACCTCAGAGCTGCGAGCCGCTGACGCCTCAGTGTGAAGCGCTTCTCCTGTCATGCCCTCCCCGCCTTCCCCGGGCTCTGAAGGAGGGAAGTAAGCAGCGAAGGAGGGAGGGGGCCTCCATGCCTGTGGGGCCACTTGGTCAACTCTTTCCAGATGCCTCCTCTCTGGTTGCCATGGTACCACTCCTCAGAGGCCTGGGTCTGATGGGGACCTGTGCGTGGAGATTCCCTGACTAGGCCACCAGCTCTGACCAGGCCCAAAGTTGGAACCTGAGTCAGGAAGTTAGGAGCAGAGGAACCCTATGGTGATGGGTCCTCTTGAGCCATGGCTGTCCCCAACCAGTTGGCCATGGAGCCTGAGAAGACAGTTCCCCTCCTCCCTGTCCTCTATTGTCTACTGCTGGGCCCAGCTGGGGGCACTGTGGTCTTGCACCAGCCCAGCCTCCTTCCTGGCAAGGGTGTCCTGAGTGAGCGCACGCCTGGCACAGGGCCCGGTGCCTGGGAATGAGACTCTGGCGGGTGGCTTTGTGTTTTGTGAAAACCAAACCAACAACCAAGCCCGGCAGCCAAGCAAAGCCTGCCGGGAAGGCTGGCAGGCCTCCCTCCCAGCTCCCGACAGAGCCCCCCAGGAACTACGGGTGGCACCAGCTGCCGCCCTGGCTGGCACAGGAGACCCAGTGGACAAGGCCTGGGTCCAGCTCTGGCCTCCCAGCCTGACCCTCTTCTCCCTGGAATAAATTGGAATAGAAATGAGAGGGAATCGCTCTCCTCTGTTTGAACAAATTGCTATGGATCCCTCCCTGTCTCAGGTCAGGGCTCGCGATGGGGGATATTTTCACTTGCCGACTGCTAATAGACTCAGGAGAAGCTGCCGGATCGATTGTGGCCGGGAAAATTAGCCATGAGCTCCGGGCCAGCCTTGGCCTGCCCCTGCCCCCCACTCCAGGCCTCTTGGTGGGGAGGAGAGGAGGCCTGCGCCCAGCAGGAACCAAAGCCAGGAATAGACAGATTGAACCCGGGATACTGGGGCTGAGTCTGGTGGCTGCCAGGAACCACAGTCTGCTGGAGGGCTCAGAATCCCTGCGGAGGTCCCCAGGGCACACCCCGGGGCACACATGCATTCATCTGTGTGCGCCACCAGTATGCGTGCTTGCACCTACTCATGCATGCCCACCAGATTTCCATGTGCCTGAGAGACAGATCAGAGGCGCCCGTGTAAGCAGCAAGGGCTGTCAGGGTCCACGGTGAGAAACATTTGCCAACCTCATGTTCGTCTCCAACAGAATAGGGAAGAGAGATGGCCAGCTCCTGTCCTGGCTCCCAGCGAACTCTCCACCTGCTCCCTCAGCTCCCCCAAAGTGAAAGGAAGGAAGTGAGCCACACCCACACGGGGGTGTTCCCATTAGGAGACCCAGGAACCAGAACCTCCTGGTCCCACCATGAGGCTAGCGCTAGGGACCACATAGTCTGTAGAAGCTAAGGGAAGGGAAGGTGGAGTTTGCTGTAGCCTCTGAATGTTCCAGGAGTGAGGTGGTTTGAAAAGTCACTCGCCTGCTGGCTATCCTGCCGTGTCAAGCATGCACACACATGCGCTCATACATGCACACACGCACTCTAACAAGCACGCGCGCACACACACACACACACACACACACACACACACACACACACACACACACACTTCAGGCCATCCATGTTAACCCAGGTCCCTCTGAGGACACAGAGAAAGGCCGCTGACTTACACTGGTCACCAGTTTCTGCTTCTGAGGGATAGAGTTAATAGCTCACCTCTCAGCCGTCAACCACTAACCTCTGTGCATTTGAGCCGGGTCTAGCCCTTTCTTTCACCCAGCAGGCGATCCCTAAATGCTAAATCCATCTATCTCAGGTCCCAGTTGTAAGCACCCCAAAAGGCCAGAGGTGTTCCTCTCTGGTCCCTGAAAAGCTTCTGTTGTTCAGGGCTGCAGGCAGCAACCTCAAGGGCACAGACAGAAAGAATTCCACACACCTCAAAACCCTGCCAGCAGGGCAAGTTGCTGGGCCCACCTACTTCAACCTTGACTTGGAATTCTTCAGAGCAAATATCCACTCATAGCCTTGCCCAAAGTACCCTGGAGAGCCCTCCTTCTCCTCACTACTCCCCTACCCTGTCTCCTTCAGGGACAAGCCCCGCCCCCACCTTCCAGAAGGATCCAGGGCAGTAGTCCTCTCACAGGAGAGGGCTAAGACCATCCGCAGATCAGGTATTCACATTACGATTCCTAACAGCAGCAAAGGCTCAGTTATGAAGTAGTAATGAAAAGAACTTTATGGCTGGGGTCACCACAACACGAGGAACTGTGTTAAAGGGTCGCAGCGTCAGGAAGGTTGAGGAGGTTGAGGCCTAGGGATTTGTGACTTTGTGAGTAGCTTGTTCTGGAGAGAGGCCTGAGCCTACGGCCCTGCAGCTCTGCAAATCAGGCTGGTTCCATCTACAAAGGAAGATGGGGTGGTACCTGCTGTCAGCCCCCTGTGTCCCTCTACCTTCTCAGTGGCCAGTGGCCATCCATCTAGCTCCTAGCTGCTAGCCCCTGCCGTCTTGTGGAGTCTGACACCACCCTGGCCACTACAGCCCATGTTCCTATGTGCCTGGTGGGCTCAGAGGGCAGAGTGAATAAGACCCACCATAGGGGAACAGCTTGGCCAATGAAAGCAGGAGTGGGTGTGTCCCCACCCCAGGAGCAGAGAGCCAGAGCTCTCCTGAAGGGCACAGAACTGGTTTAATCAGGTTCAAGGGGGAGGGAGTCCCTCATTTTCCTAGCTTACTTCTCTACTTCCCAACCCAGGCCACCTAAGACCACAGGTCCACGGGAGTTTTGATGATCTGATCTATGGTGTATGAGGAGGGGGTCCACTCCACCCCCTCCTCTGCCCCATGTCATGTCCGGGTTGTCGCCCTGCACCCCAAAGCACCATGACCTTAAACCAGAGTTCACACTCTGCCCAAAATCTCCCTCCCTTATCCTAAACAATGTCCCTGGATACTACCATACCTAAACCCACCTACCCATTAGTCCTGAGCCTCAGGGCCTGGGTTGTATTGCAGCCTCCAGGCCTCCCTTGCTAGAGGTGGCACTGTCCCCTGCTCTTGTGGGAAGTGTGACAAGACCAAAAGGGACTGAAAGCAAGCCCCCACACAAGGTCAGTGCCTCCCTGACACTTCATGAAGGGCCCTGGCATCCAACCCTCAAGCGTCTCCTCCTGTCTGGGGGACACTAAGGCTGTGGGAAATTTAGGACTGCGGCTCTAATGGGGTGGGGAGGGAAAGGAGCTTATCAATACCATAGTGACGTGCCTACGGTGACGTGGGACACTGAAAGAGATTTGACTTTGGAGTCCCTGTACATGTACGGCTTTTGACTTCAGCCCGGGCACATGACGGCTGTGTGGCCTTCACAAACCACTTGCCTTCCCTGGTCTCAAGTCTCTTCCTATGCGGAATCTCAGAGATCCCAATGGGCTGGGTCACATGAGACCAGAGTGGGGTGGCCGAGTCCTGCCCGCCACACTCTCTGGTGCTTCTGCAGCTGCCTTGTGGGGAACCAGGCCTCACTGGGGCAGGAAGCTAACCCGACCTTCCCTAAGGTCCCCTGTGTTTTAATGGAGCATTAAAACCAAACCCAAGGGACCAGGCCACTGGAATTCAGTTCCTTCCCATTCTGCCCTCCCGGGATTCCACTCAGAGACAGAAAAAGAAGCCTCCAGTGAAAGGAGAGAAGAGGCTCAGGGCCAAGGATTGATTCAAGTTCAGCATGGCAGACTCAACTCCAAGTCTCTCTGATGTCAGGCTATGCTCCAGTAAGTTGATATAAAGTCAGACAGTGAGAACTTCCCCAGATGAAGAGCCAAAAGAAAGACACAGCAGATTGTAGCAAGGCCTCCTGATCTCACAAGAGAGTGCGCTCCCCCAGGAAACCTGATCACCTCAGAAGAACTTCACATCCCATAGCCTTCAGGGTCTGAAAGCTAGGGGGCTGCTGCTCCCCAGACCACAGGCTGAAAGGAGACACCTGCTCTTGGAGATAGACTTCCTGGAGAGCCTCCAAGCCAGAGGAGAGGGCTGAGAGGGATCAGAGCCACAGGCAGGCAGGAGACCAGGCAAGACTCTCACAGGAATGTCTGGGTGACTCCAGGCAAGTCACATGCCCACTCTGGTCTCAGTCTTCTCCAAGGCCCCCACCCCACCTGAGCGAGGTTGGCAGAGGTGAAAGAGGGCCCAGTGTGGTGGCTCACAGCAGTCAGCCCTCCTCAGTCAGCAAGCAGCAGGTGGGGGAAAGACAATGGTTCCACGGGTGAGGTACTTGCTGCCCAGCTCCAGGGACTTGCCTCCTCTAGGCTCAAGTCTCCTCCTACACTGAATCTTGGAGATCCGCATCTGGGTCACAGGAGACCACAGGGGGACGGTTGAGTCCTGCCCTGCCATGCTCTGTTGGGACCCCTGCACTACTTGAAAAAGCCAGGCTTGGATGGGAAAGAGGGTTTACTGGTTAGGAGTACCGGCTGCCCTAGCAGAGGACCCAAGTTCAGTTCCCAACACCCACACCAGGCAACTCACAATCACCTGCAGCTCCAGCTCCGGGACATGTGATCCCCATTCCAGCTTCCAAAGGCACCTGTACTTGTGTGTATACACACACAGACACATAGTTAGAAAATTAAATCTTTTTAAAGAAAAAGATAAAGCCAGACATGGCCGTGGTCACAGTTATGGGGAGGCAGAGACGTGCAGGTCATCAGGACTTGCTGGCCAGTCAGTTTAGCCAGTCTCCAAGTGAGACCCTGTCTCAAAAGTTAAGGTGGAGGGCAGCTGAGGACACCTGAAATCAGTCTCTGATCTCCAATGCACATGAACCCCAAGATGGGACAGACAGCTGACTAAGAGGAGACTCACACCTAGCCTGTCACCTGTCCACCTCCAGTCCTGTTTTTTTGAATTTTAGGTTTTATTATGTGTGTGTGTGTGTACGGGTGTGTATGTGTGTCTATGTGTATGCACTTGTGTGTGTGTCTGTGTGTGTGTGCGCGTGCGTGTGTGTGCACGCACGTGTGTGCGCATGTGTGCGCGTGTGTGCACATGTGTGTGTGTGTGTGTGTGTGTGTGTGTGTGTACACTTATCCCAACGCAAGCTTGTGGAGGCCCAAGGGTAGCTTTCCAGAATCCATTCTCTCTGTTCTCTCATTCCATCACACGGGACCTGCAGATGGAACTCAAGTCTTCAGGCTTGGTGGCAAGTGCCTTTACCTGCTGAGCCATCTCGTTGCCCCCATGTGTGTCTGTCTGTGGAACTCCTGTACTTCTGTGGGCAAAAAGTGCCCCCCTCAGCTTCCCTTACAGTTAAAATGGCCAAGGAGCTCAAGCCTGCCCAATGTAAACAAAAGCCACCCAAGGGCTTCTGGGAATTCTTACAGGAAGGTGGTTGGGCCAAAATGTCAGATGTACTGATTTAACTGCTTGATGCAGCGTGGGCACGGGGAACTGTTGAAGTGTCCCGCGTTATCTTCTGTGCAGGCAAATCTGAGGACTATTGCTGAAGCGGGGCCCCAAGGTGAGAGGAGCCGGGAGGACCTCTGCACCTGAGGAGCCAGAGACGGAAGCCTCAGCGCATCACAGCCAGACCGGGTCCCTGGAGGACTGGAGGCTCCTCATGCTGCTTCAAGAATCAACTCAGCCAGGTGGTGGTGGCATATGCATTTAATCCCAGCAGAGGCAGAGGCAGAGGCAGGTGGATCTCTGTGAGTTCAATGCCAGCCTGGTCTACAAGAGCTATTTCCAGGACAGGCACCAAAGCTACAGAGAGGTTTCGAAAACACCAAAAACAAACAAACAAACAAACAAAAATCAACCCCCTGACCCTAAGAAAAACTAAGAAACAAACCAGCCAGGTAGCTCAATTACCCTTGGGGTAGTACAGGCAGACATGAAGCTTGGCACTGGGTGGCTTTGAGTTCAAATCCCGGATCTACCACCTACCTGCCAACTGTAGGACCTTGGTAAGCCACTCAGCCTGACCTTGGTTTGTCACTCAGCCTGACCCTCAGCCTTTGCCCTTGGAAAATGAGGGTTTGGGGGGGGGGAGATCCTTAGGGACATCCAGCACCCATCAACCTTTCAACCCTTGGCTGGTTTGGGATGAGGAGGCCCTGTGGTTAAAAGGAAGGATAAAGTGTGCTATCCCAATCCCCTGGCTGAGCCTTCTGTGAGAATCATGCCAGCAGAAAGGCTCCAGCTGGTGGCTTCAGGGATTATAAGTGACCTGCATTGAAGTCCCCAGGACCCAGCAGAGCTTGGCTGAAACTCAGCTTGGGCGGTGGCCTGGAAGCCTAGACAATGCCCTGGAGACATCCCAGGGAGAAGATGCAGTTCAGCCTTGCTTATTCTAACATGTCTACAACCGCTGTGTTGATCCAGCTAGCCTCTGAGTCAAAGCACCAATGTCGGGGCTTCCAGCCACAGCTTCCATCTGCGGGGCTCCTGCAGCGGAGGGTCCAGGCAGAGCGAGGTCTGCACTGTGGATAAGCTCCCGGATGGCTTTAATATGCCACCTCATGGCTTCCAAACCACCAGATAATCCTAGCATCTTGGCTGGCTCTGGGACTGGAAGGGAACCAAAGAGAGCTTGGGATAGCCTCTCCCAAGCTACAAGGTCACCCATTCCAAAGCCCCAACATCTACCAGAAATAGACAAGCGGGACTCAGGTTAGAGCCACAGCCACTTCAGGCCTCCGAGGTCTCGCAAATTTCTCAAATGTGCAGCCACTGCTTCAACACCGCCCCATGCAGCACACACTGACTTCCCTGTCTGATGCCCCCGCTCTGCTCCCACAAGTCCCTGTAGTTCACCTCAGAGCTGGCAAAATACTCACATCACCTTGAGGGTTTCCTGTGACCCCAGCCCCTTCCAGACAGGGAAACTGAGGCTCTCCTTAAAGAGAGTGTATTGCCCTTGCTAAGCCAAGAACAACCCATGTTCCTCCAGAGTCTCCGTCACTGTCATGAGGGCTCTGCTAGAAACACGGCTGAATCTGCATTTTCCCCAAGAGACTTTCTGGGAGAGCTGGGGAGCCCCCATCCCTCAGTGGACCCTGAAGCACCTCCTCTTCTCCCTTACACAGCACCTCCAGTCCTGCCCACAACTATGTCCCTGGCTTCCAGGTCCCCATCTCTTCTCAAGCCACCTCTGACATTCCCTCCCTAATGACATCTGCTTTGTCTCCCCTCTCTCCTCTCTCTAGATATGGGACCCTGGCCTCAGCCCAGTGCCCCCCACAGACACATACCTGAATAAAGTCAACCTTAAAACCACACTCAATGACTGGGCCGTGGTGGCACACGCCTTTAATCTCAGCACTCGGGAAGCAGAGGCAGGTGGATCTCCGTGAGTTCAAGGCCAGCCTGGTCTACAAGAGCTAGTTCCAGGACAGGCTCCAAAGCTACAGAAAAACCCTATCTCGAAAACCAAAACAAGACAAAACAAAAACCAACAACAACAAAAATGCAGCTCAGTTGGTAGAGTCCTTGTCTCGCTTGCATGAAGCCCTGAGTTCAGTCCCCAGCATAAATTCGGCATGGGATACAATTGTAACCCCAGTACTCCCAGTCCTGGGAAGGTAAAGGTAAGAAAAGCAAAAGTTCAAGGTCATTCTTGGCTACGTAGCCAGCCCGTCTCAAAATAAAACCTCCAGTCCTTAAGCTATTTGTCGAGGCCTTTGTTTGCCTGTCTGCCCTGACAGAAGACTGGCCCAGGACAGCGCCTTCCCAGGCTTCATTCTGGGGCAGGAGCAAGCAGCAGTTCAGAAGCCCAGGCCCTAACCCTCTCCACTCTCCTGCCCCAAATCTGTCTAATCAACAGCATTTTATTCTGCCTCTTCCCACTGTGAGCCCGTTCCCCAACTGCCAACTGCAGGCCATTGTCAGCTTTTGTCCCCAAGGGATCTCTTTCCCTGCCCTGCTCTGGATTTCAGGATAGAGTTCTGCAGTCTCTAAACTCCCCAGCTTTGCTTCCTTCAAGAGACTCCGTGAGAAAACTGCCCACTGTGCTCCTCATATGCTCAAAACCCGATCCCCCTTAGACTCAGAAGTCCTTACACAGCCCTCAATATGCCTGTCCTCACCCACGGTCAGACCTGGTCTGCACTGTCTCCATTTATTCTTTCCCCACAGTGGACTCATAACAAGCCAGGTCCATCCTTACGACAGGGCCATTGCACCACCTAGTCCCCTGCCTGGCTACTTCCTGTAGACATCCATGAGCTCTCTGCCTCGGGGGCACCTCCACAGGGAAGCCCCCAATCCCAACCACCATGCATGAACTGACCCACAGTCTCTCTACTCAGTCCCCTGGTCCACACAACCCTCCTGTCAGTGAGAGGCAGTCTCTTCATGCTCTCCTATCTGCAGCTGTCTCTCCCTCCACAGCCCTGTAAATCTTAGGAGAAACAAGAGCTGACCCCCCTCCCCAATCCTGCTCCACAGTCAGTTCCTCCCGCCCCTTCTCCCAGCAGCTGAGCCAGGCCAAGCCTCTGCACCCTGCAAGAGTTCCAGAAAGTCCCTCCACGCTGCCCCCTCAAAACCACTAAACACCACGGCGTCCCCAGCCCATCATTCCGACATGGCCTCCATCACAGGCTTTGCAATCCACATCTCTGGGCCCTATCCAGGGGCTGCAACTTCATCTCTCTCAACCTCTTGGCTTCCTCAAGGGTGAAATGGGCTGCGGAGTCTATCTCTCCAGGAGGCTTGCTGTAAGCTAGAGACAGCAATGCATATTCATGATCTCGGACACTATTATTATTCCTTGGCGTTTCCAGTCCTCACAGCCTTGACTTCCTTTCAACCAATGCCTGACCAACTGGGGTCTTCAGCTCTATGCCCTCTGCCAGGGACAGCCTCGCAGGCCTGGTTGTTGATGACCATGGCTCTTCCAATCTCTGTCCTCCCAAGCCCTAGGAGGTGACTTTTCCAGCCTCAAGTTGGCTTTGCCACGAGGGATTTATTGAATCTTTGTGGAACCATTTCCTCATTCCTCTGACTCACGTCAAGCAGCCCCATGATGCCCAGAACCAGATCTTCCCGAGGAAAGACTCGGTAGGCACCACAGAAAACCATCTCTCATTGTCCTTGTTCTCTACCCAGAAGACTGTGCTACTCACGCTGGGGTCCCCCTCCTCACCAACAATGCCACACTAAGAAGGTCACCTATGTCCTTGGAACCTCGGTTCAATGGCGAAGATAGGCACCCCATGGACTGCCTTCTCAGAATATCATTGGAAATAAAGGCACCGCCAGACCAAAGACTTGGCAGGGCACGGGGTACCCCCATGTTTGTGAGAGACTCTCAACTTCACCAAGGATGTTCCCTGAACAGGGGTCACCCTCCTATATACTAAAAGATGTAGAGAGAACCATACCCAGTGCATAGACACTGAATCTTACCTGCTTTTTAAAAAAATTTATTTTATGGTTTTTATGCACATTAATGCTTTGGCCATGGGTGCTGTGTCCCCTAGAACTGGAATTACAGACAGGTGTGAGCTGCCATATGGGTGGGAATTGAGTCTGGGTCCAATGAGCCATACCTCCAGCCCCTGAATCACACTTTCTCATACTTTCATGTATACTTTGGTTGTTTTGCATGCGTTATCTAGTCTTAGGAAAAAGGAAGAATCCATTGTAAAGAAAGAAATAAAGAGAGAGAAAGAGAGAGAGAGAGAGTCATTCCTCTGAGCTAAGTGTTGCTCTTGCCCGCCTCCTGCATCAGCTATTAAATGTCATGTGGGCCTTTAGTTTTGTGACAGGGGAAAAGACAATGCTGGCCAGGGACCGTACCTAGGTTTGCAAAGAGGCAATTGTGCAGAGGTGTCAGACTCCTCCCCACACACAGCTCCCTGGAGTCAGAGCCCCACAGGCTCCGCTGAGCCCCCTCAAAGTCTCAGCTGACCTAGAGAAGAATTGAGTTATCTTGGAAAGGCAGAAAGTGTGACTTTATCTATGGTGGGTGCCCTTGGATTCTGAGGCAGGTATGTGAGAGTTGGAGAGAGAGCCCCCTTCCTGCCACCTCAGGCTGGAGGGTCAGAACAAGTCTGAGGTAGGGCGAGGAGGCAAGCACTGGGAAGACACGATGTGGTGGCCAAGCCCGCCCCCTGCTGGCAATGTCTGGAAGAGCAGCAGCAGTTTAACACCGCAGGGCCCAAAGGGATTACATGCCCCACCTCTCCGACACACAGGCACCAAGGACCTACTCAGATTGGGGTGTCTGGGCAGGGAGAAGGTGAAGTGGAACCATTGCTAGACTGAGAAACTCTATTCCATCTCTAGTCTCCCAAACTTTCCTAGGTGGGGTTCCTTCTGGTCCAATCTTCCTGAACCCAGTCACAGGAAGAGGCGTCAAGGTTGCCGTGGGTAACAGGTTGAGAGGGAGGAATCCTCCATATCCTACCTGGGCCTTATACTACTCCCAGGTCCCTCCGTGCCTCCCGGGCAACCAGGAGAAGCCAGCCTTGCTTCCACGGCCTGATTTCCACTCCCACCCCGGTATTGATCTTCTACATCATTCACTGGCCGGGCCTTGGCGACTGTGATTAGCTCCCTCTCCCTCCCCACGGAGCTCCCCGCCCATCCCTCCATGTTCCAGCAAAGCAAAACTAATACGGGGCTCTAAATGAGGCTTTTCCACCCGGCCTCAGCAGCTCAGAGCCAGACCTGGCCAATTATATGTAGGCCCCTCAGACAATCCCAGCCTGCCCCTCAAGGATGCTTACAATCCCTTCCAATCTAGCTTCCGGACCCCAGAACTTCACCCATGTATAAGGCCCGAATGCCCAGCCTGCAGGCTAGAAAGGAACATCTGCCTAAAGCGGGACTCTGTGTGGAGCCCCCAGGCAGGCTTGGGGGGTTGTCAAAGGCAGCACAGTTAAAATAGCCTGGATTTGTAGACACAAGACAATCTTTCCCTCGGGCAATGTCTATAACCGAGAAGGAAAAAGGAAAAAGGAACGAAAGTAGGCGGGGACCTTCTTGGGGATTTAGGGGAACCTGAGCCTGCTGCTGAGTCTGGATGCTTCTTCGGGGAAAGACCCTACACAGACAGCCACTTTCAGTGCAGGGGTGTGGACCTCAGAGGGAAAAGTCCCAAGCACTCCCACCCACATCAACACTCAGAAGCCCCACCCTGGGAAACTCGCCTCCCGAAATCCCTTCCCCACACTCCTCCCCCCTCCGAGGAAAAGGGGAGCTGACTTGGTGATAATTCTGTGAGCGATGTTGCTCTTGTCAAATTATTCAACATCTGTCTTCATGTTCCCACAAAAATTAGCATAGGATAGTAGTTTCTGATGACACCTTTGGTGAAATATTTTGACTTCCCCCAGTACGTGGCAAACAACCTGTCTTAAGGAGAATGTCACTTCCCACTCCTGCATATTAAATAATCCAGGGGTTTGTTGTGTGTGTGTGTGTTTTGTTTTTTTTTTGTTGTTGTTGTTTAGTTTTGGTTTTTTGGTTTTTTTTGTAAGGAGCTGAATCCTCCTCACCGGCTCCTGCCTGGAAGTCTGACTGCTTTAAAACAGGGGACAAGAAGCCAGGACAGAAGATGGGAAGCCTTCATAGAGCACGCCACCCCTCCTTCACCTACCTACTGTCTTTGTCACAGAACTAGACCTCTGGGGCCAGCCTCACACACACACACACACACACACTGGCCTGGCAGAAAATAGATTACAGGATCTACTCTGTAAACAACAAACTGGGCTAGAGATTGAGAATCAGGGAAGGAGGAGGCCCTGCTCCAAATGGACCATCTGGTCCCACACACGGCCGCTGTAGCATCTGTGGCCCCAAAGAAGAGCAAAGCCACCTGGTCAGACTGAGAGGGCCTTCCCAGTCCTGCTGCTGATGGCAGGCTTTAGAGCTGGAGGGTGGACCCAGCAGGATGCAGGGCTTAGGGCTCTGATCAGCTCTCTCCTACTAGGATGAACTGACCCTCGCCCACCCCAAAGGCCGCCATCCTGTCCCTCCTTCTTCCCTTGCCTTCACCCTCCTTATGAGACTACCCCTCCATCAGTAGCCTGGGGCGGAATGACAGCAGCAGCTGAAGTCTATCCCCGCACATACTGACATACAGCCTCCCTCCTGGATGCTAGCGAAACCCAGCACTTCAGTCTCTTCTCTATAGGATTACAAGCCTAGGGCCCCATGGCTCTCTGAGCAGAAACCTTCAACTAAAGCCCTCTGTCTTGGTGAGTGACAAGCTCTGGGGACACCTGAGAATGTCATAAAGTATTTTCAACCTGCAGCTCTTCATCCACTCGACAAGCCTCGTCAGAGTTCCTACAGGACGTCAGGTAGCATGCTAGGGCTGGATGCTGCGGTGGATGGCCAGGGGGGACGTCTCTATCCCTGTATACCACCACACTCCCACTCATTTGCTTCATTTGTTTTGGGGTGCAGAGGAATGGGTGGGGCAGAACAAACCCTAGCTCTCCACCCTACTTCTCAGTCCAGTCCCAACCCTGTTGAGGTGTCACCTGTGCTTGTAACATCACAAGGGACAGTGTCCCTCAGCTCCTGTTTCCCTCACTTCCTATCCACCACCAAGAAGATTTTCCACACAGCAATCTCCCTGCAGCCCGGCCTTCCCTGGAGCCAGGCTCTCCAAGAGCAGGTGCAAAGAATGCCGGAGAAAAGCCAAGGACCCGGTGGACCCACCCTGCTTTTATTTGTAACAAGAGCAGCTGGAACCTGGGCATGTAAGAGCTGAAAGAAACTGAAGAAAGGAGAAGGGGACAGAGGAGGGGAGGCACAGAGGGTCTACAGAGACCGTGGCTCTTGTCCCCTAACCTCTGTCCTCATTGTCCGGGTTCCTGCGTGGTGCCAGAGGGGTTTCCTTACATGTACATTGGGCCGCCCCAGTGAGGGAAGACGGGAGAAACCCAAACCACACAGCCATGAGATGGGGTCATCAGACCAATCCAAGAGCTGGTGGTAGACAGAGATCTCAGGAGGGTGTATGAGCAAGTTGCAACAGCCTCTGTGGGGTACTCCCTTAAAGGTAGCCGTGGCTAAACAGCTGGTATCTTTGGTGATCCTGGAGAAAGAACTCTGAGGCCTCTGGTATCTTCCTGTCCTAGAGGGAGGACCTATTTCACACCCTCTGCCCTGTACATACAACCCAGCCTCGCAGCATCCCTCCTCCTGCCTACTTTGTCTGGCCTATGCCAGGGGCCAGACAGTAAGAGACACACAAACTAATTAAGAAAAGGAGTTTGGCTGGAAGCCTGGGCTGGCCTCACCAGGGAATTAAGCCCAAGCCAGCTAGCTTTCCAGATACCTACTTCCCAGGATGCTCCTTTCCCTTGCCAGGCACAGGCAGAGACACGGGACCTAAAGCTAATAGCTGGGGACATGGGCTCTGCCACCCAAACAGTACAAGTCCAACTCCTTCCACTCTCAGAGAGAATAAATAGATTCTCGACCCCAGAGAAAGAGGGAGAATACTGCCTACCATGGTCACACATCATTAAAAAGTAACTATAAAGCCCACCCTGCTGTCAGGAGAAGGCAAAGTCAGAACTATAGGCTCTGGGGACCAACTCTTTGTGCTGTGCACGTCGGCAGGACCACCCTGGGTAGTATTGAACCAAGGAGCCTTTGCTGAGAAAACCCCGCGGCATGAAGTGGAGAAAATGTGGCCAGAATACTCCTTGGCGCAACGGAGCGTGGCTTGGGGATGCGGGAGTGGAGATGCGTGGAGGGAGGCAGAGTTTAGACACGTAGCCGGATGGGTGCAAGCCCCGTGTTTGCGTTTCCTGAGGACGGTGGCTGAATGTGTCTGTGTGTGCAAGCCGGCATAAGGAAGCTGGGGCTGGGGTTCTGAGGTTGGGAACCAGGGACAGGAAGAGCTGACTCGGGAGAGATCTCTGAAAAGGGATGCCGTGAACCCTAGGCGCCAAGGTTAGGTGATGTCCATCATCGGCTCAGACCGATACCAAGCTAGAAGAGGCAGCCGAGCCGTGGCTACTGCCGAGAATGCGAGCCAGCGGCCCGGCCGCGGTGCTGGCGAGCATCTCGCCCGCCAGCCGCACACAACTCCGGATTGCTTGCTTCCATTCGGGAGGCTGAGCCAGGGGAGGAAAAAGATTCGGTGGAAATCGCTGCCCCAGTCCAGAGCTTGGGCTCTTCCCGGGTCTCCTGATCCCACTGGATTCTCCCAATACTTCCAGATCACTCCAACCCCTGGCAAGATTTCGGAAAGTCGAGACCTCACCCCGGCACCCCCAGTTTCATGCCATACCCTAGGACCCGCTCCTGGGCTCGGGAGCAGACTACTAGGTCTCCTGGCGCCCAGGCGAGGGCGGGGACGCGGTCATCCACTCCAGAGTGCAAGCCCAGGGCTCCACCAAGGCCCAGCAGCGCGCACTTTGAGCAAGATCTTGCAAAGTTTCCGCGCGGCTCCGCCAGGGTGGAGCTGGACGAGGGCTCTTACCGTAGACTCCTTGTCCCCGACAGTGGAAGGGGATCAGCGCCAGAAGTAGAAGGCAGGTCACCTCCATCTTCACGGCCAGTGCTTCATCCCCGCGAGGCGGCGCAGCCTGAGAGGCAGCGGGGGGCGCATCCGCCGGGGCACCGCGATGCCCTCTGCCTTCCCTCCTTTTCCCTGAGACGCGACAGAGAGCGAGACGACCGACAGCAGGAGTCCGAGCAGGAGGCTATTGGCTCTGTCTTTTTCCCACAGGGAGGCTGCCCGGGTGGGGTCGCTGGGGGCGCTGGCCCAGACCGTGGTGCCTCTGTGCACCAGGCGCAGCAGTCAGCTCCCTAGCCCAGAAAGCTCGGCCACCTAGTAGCCTTGAGTCCCCAGGACTGTCTGCCGAGGGTGCTGAGCGCAGGGGACCTCTCTGCTGCGGTGGCCGAGCTCCAATCCAACAGGCCACCGATGCCTGACAAACTTGTCGTTCCCCGCCCAGGGGACACCCCACCGTGGAGCCCGGCCGGGAGGTTAATCCGCTGGCTCCGGTTCTGCAGTGGGTGCGGAGGGCTTGGCAGCACGACCCAAGGGATCGGGGCTAGGCGCCCTTCTCGGAGGCGAGGTCTTCCCGGGTCCCGGTCCTGTCGAGCACGGGAGCAGCGAGGACTGAATTCGGCCGCCGAGCGAGCGCTCCCGGTCCCCGGGTCCACGAAGTTGGCGGAGCCGCTGCCGAGGAATCCGGGGGAGGCGATCGCGTCCCAGAGCCCCCGCGGGATTCCGGAGAATGATTCCAAAGCAAGAGGGACCGCAGCCAGCAGGGAAAGGAGGAAAGTTTGAGTCCTTTGAAAATAATTCGCGCTCTTGCGGAGGCCGGGGCAGCAGCTCGGGAGCCGCCAGCCGCCTCCTGTCTCCGCGGTCCGCTCCCGCCGTCTGGCCGCAGCCGTGGCGCTCCCGGGCTCCGCGATCTCGGGAGAGCGGGGCTGCGCCGCGCCCCAAGTTGGGTGTCCCCGCCCCCCTCCCGGAGGCCTGGGCCCGAGGGGGCCCCAGCGGGCGGGGCCGGGCCGGGCTCCCGGGCACGGCGGCCACTCGGGCTCCGGGGCCGCGGGAGCGCTCCGCTCGCTCGGCAACTTGGGCTTCGCTGTGCTGCTTTCTGGTCCCTCCGAGCTTTTCATTCCGCGCTTCCTCCACCTCCCCACCACCACCACCCCGCCTCCCTCTCTCCCTCCTCCCTTTCTCCCTCCTCCCATCTCCGCGATCGGTCTCTCGCTCTCCCACCCTTTGTCGCTCGCTCTCCTGTTTGATTCCCCTCCAGTTAAAAAAAGGAGCCAATTAAAGGCAGCCCAGCTCGCCTGGCCCAGCCTCTGTCCAATTTCCTTGCTTCCCCCAGGACCAATTAGAGAAAACAAAACAGGGCTGGGGGAAGCAGCCTCTCTCTCTCTCTCTCTCTCTCTCTCTCTCTCTCTCTCTCTCTCTCTCTCTCTCTCTCTCTCTCTCTCTCTCTCTCTCTCTCTCCTCTCCTCTCCTCTCCTCTCCTCCTCTCCTCTCCTCCCTTCCATCCCTCTCTCTCGCTATCTCCGCCTCCCCCACCACCAGCCCCCTGGCAGAAAAATGTCAGAAAGCAGCAATGGATCCATCTATCCCGAGGACAGTAGCGGGAACGTGGGTTCGGCGCGGGCTCCGCAGCCGCGCACTCGCACACGCTCTCCGCCCGCCCTTGCACAGCCCAAGCTGGCAAGCCTGGGCCGGGTGCAAACAAACGGTCGCTGCACGCTCGCGGGCCAGTCACTGGCGGCTGGTTGCGGGGACCCAAGCCTGCAGGGCACTGGACACTTAGGAATGTTTTGTACTTTGGAGAAGGCGAGACTGGAGCCTAGAATCAGAGAGAAAGGCCGAGATGTCTGCTTCTCCTAGACCAGTGCTGGCGCGAGAACCGGTTGCCTGCTGTCGCTCTGCAGGGATGTTGGCTCGGTTTGGGAATCCCGCCACCTCCACCACCACCCGCCCCTGGCAGAGCCCCGGCCCCTTTCCAAGCCTCCTCGGCCTCTCCCCGTGTCGGCGCCGAGCCACTGCAAGAGCCACTGAGGAGGAGGACGCGCTTGCTGCTCCTGTCCTAGCCCCGGCCCACAGGTTGCCAACAGGTTTGCCAGCAAGACCCCAATGCCGCTCCACGGGGACACCAAGTGTCCCCTTCAGCCTGCTTCTCTGGCACCCTGCCTTCCCGTGGGACCTCAGGCGTGACCCAGTGCCTCTGGGGTACACGCCCTTTCCGTAGCCACGCCGGGGCCTTAGTACAGCACTCGCGGTCTCCCCAACCCGGCCCTCCCCAAAGACGTAGTTCCTTCCAGAAGCCCTTGGGGAGGGGCGTGGGCTGGGGAGCGAGGCGCGCGACCTCTCGGGCGCCTCCAATCGCATCCCCCTACCCGGGTCCTGCTAATCTCACCTGCTCCACCTGTCGCCGTTATTTATCTCGGCGTGAGCGCGGGGATTGTCCTAGAGCGGCCCGTGGGAGCGCGGACAGCCGCCGCAGCTAATAAGCTCGGAGACTGGATCCTGTTCAGGATCTGCGATGGTGGATCCATGACTCCAGGCATCTGTCCAAACTCAAAGACCTGTTCACCCAAAGAGTTGATTCTCTTGCATGTAAATTCACGCATAAATTAAAAATATTAATAACAAACCCCTCCTTCTCCAAATCCATTTCCCACCGGGATCTTTCTCCTCTGGCCCCCCTGGGCAGACCTGACTTGCTAAGGACGCGTGAGGTGGTAGGTGGGGAGGGGCTCCATCAGCCTACCCTTTCTCAACTTCCTTTTGATTCATCCAGGTTATCAACCCTTGTTTCTGCCCTCCTCACTTCTTCCCTCCTTCTGCTGTGGGGGTTCAAGGCTCAGTTAAGGTTGTCCAAGTCCAACTCAGCAACTGGAGATTTGTTAACTGAATGAATGAATGATGCCCATCACAAGCCAGATCCCGCAGCCCAAGGCAGCCTTCAAAGCACCATCTCCCTCCTCATAGCTTCCCGTTAACCCAAAGGAAAAAATGCGTGATCTGCTCCATATATATCCAGTGTCTGCCCACCCACCTCTCCCACCCAGCCTGAAAGGGAAGTGGCACCAGCTGAGGGGGTGACGGTGAGTAGCTCACTTTACTGTGGTGTTACCATTATTGGAAAGCTTCCAGAATCCCCCAGGAAGCTACCAGGGAGTCATCCCGATGACTCAGGCTCTCCCTGGCTTTGCCTATTCTGGGAAGCTGTTGTCTTCTTTTCCAGTTAGACACCTCAACCCCAAACAGCATCAAATGGCTCCTCTTTGGCATAGCAGAGAGAGGACTGGGATATAGTCTGAACATACCCTGGCCTACAGAAGAAAGAGGCCTTGTGAGGAAGGAGGGCTGGTGAGGGGGGGGAGCAGAAGTCCAGAGCCTGGCAGGCTGGGATTGAACATTTGCTGTGCTAATCCACTTGTGAATACTCGCTGCGTGTAGTGTAAACACCTCGACAGCCTGTTCATATGTGCCTGTCAAGTCAATCGTTTCCTCCCCCAGTGTTCTAGGCCTGCTGCCTGGGACAGAGCCCCAGAACTGACAATGGCAGGCAACCTCAGAGACAGCAAAATGCCATCAGTCTTATGCTTCAGCCCTGATCTCTCTGGTCCTCAATTTCCCCCAGATGTCAGGTAGGTGGGATCCCTACCTAAGAGAGTGGTGGAGAGACTGGGTGCCCGCCGCAGAGCCAGAGGCTTTGCCGCAGGTACCGTCAGGCATGCATCACAGAGCTGCTGAATAGTCAGGTGCTCCTGACTTAAGAAACCAGGCTAAATGGCCTTGCTTTTTCCTCCAGAGCTACCGGTGCTGCAGGCATGCAAGCCCAGAGGTGAGTAGCCACACTGTCATAAGAATCATCTCACTCTCTACCCATACCAGAACGGCGCTCTGAACCCCACGTGGGGCTGCCGAGTATGGGGCATGATAGCTAGACCCCCAAACCACCCTGAGTGGAACCATGGAACCCTGGGATCAGACTGTGGAAGGCTACTTGGGACCCACCATCACTCCTCACTGAAGAAAGCCCTCCTTCCTTTGTCTCAGAGAAAGCACAGCACTTGGGCCCTAGCAAGTGCTCAGAACTAGCTAACAGCTGATTGAGTGCCCAAGATAGGCCAGGGAAGCAGGGTCCTGGTCAGGGCTCAGCCAGGGCAGCCAGCTGCAGGCTCTAATGACGTCACTGTTACTAGACAACTCTCCATCTCTCCCAGCCGCTTGCTCTCCTCCTGCGAGTCAGAGCCTGGAAGGGAAGAAAGGGAGCGTGGAGAGGGATCTGGCCTGGCCCCGATGGTGTCCTCGTTGCCTTGCGAGGCAGATTGCGTCTGAAAATCATACGGTGGCAGGTATTGATCGAATCGCAGAGCAGGCTGAGTTCTGGTCAAGGGAAGGAGGCTGGCTGGGAGGGGGTGATGAACGGTGAGAGTTATGACCCCGCTGAAAGACCAGTTTATTAATTCGAGCTCTAACAAATAGCCAATTAATGGTTCCAGCTGCTAATTAGTAAGCAGTTAACTTCTGTTATAAATTGTATAGCTCAAGACTAAGGATAATGCAGTCTTTCCATGATACTCTTGGCAAGGGGAGCCTCCCAAATTTTGTCGCCAAGGCTGTAGCCCCTGCCACTCCCTTTCTCCTCTACCCTCAGGCAGGCTTTGCTGAGAGGAGGCAGGCTTCATATGGGCACACCATCTTTGTGTGCACCATTCACTGGTCACCCTGGGCGTTGTGGACTCAATACAGAAACAGAATCCCTTCTGGGGCCAGTGAGAAGGTTTATCAGGTAAAGGTGCTTGTACCAAGCCTGAAGACCCAAGTGCCATCCCAAGGACTCAGATGGTGGAAGGAGAGATCTGACTCCCAAAAGCTGCCTTCGGCCCACAGGCATGTTGTGGCACATGCATGCATGCACGCATACACGCGTGCACACCCCCCCATAACCTCAGCACTCATGTAAAAGATTTATTATTGTTACTCTTATTTATTTATTTTGGGTTTTCAAGATAGGGTTTCTCTGCATAGCCCTGGCTGACCTGAAACTCGCTCTGTAGATCAGGTGGGCCTCAAACTCTCAGAGATCCTCCTGACTTTGCACTGTTGGGATTATAGGTGTGCGCCACCACCACCCTGCTTGTGATTTAAAAAAAAATAAAAAGATAAAACACCTTCTTTATGGAGGTGTGAAGAAACACACAATAAGCCAAGCACGTAAAGAAAATATCTAGTGTTTAGATACTAAGTGGAATTGTTAAAGCTAGGGAGAGGTTTAGGAAGTACGAGGGTTGTATGATACAAGAAAGAATCTAGACTCTGCCTAACCCTGGAGCCATGACACTAAAGAGTAGAGGGATTGAATCACGTGAACACCTGGTGCGTGAGGTAGCAAGGGCAAAGGGCCGGTGGTGGTGCGTTGCTATGGAAGCAACTGAGGAGCCAAGGCAGTGGGATTGCTGAGGTCAAAGAGGGTTGTAGCAGTTTGAAGGAGAATATCTTCTAGGGGATTATGTATTTGAATAATTGGCTCCCAGTTGGTGGCACTGTTTGGGAAGGTTCAGGAGGTGTGGCCTCGCTGGAGCGGGGGCGGTGTCAGTGGAGGTGGCCTTTGAATGACCACACCTGCTTCCTGCTGCCTTCCACCTACTCCTGGGGCCAACCACATGCTATCTGCTGCCTGATGCGATGTCTCTCTACCATGACAGAATCTTACCCCTCTGGAGTACAAGCCAGTAAGCAGTGCTCCTCCAGGGCCTCTGCTTCAGTTCCTGCCTCCAGGTTCCTGCCTTGAGTTCCTGCCCAGCTTCCTTCAATGACGACTAAGACATGGAAGTGGAAGATGAAATAAACCTTTCTTCCCCAAATTGTTTTTGGTCATGGTGTTTTATCTCGGCGCTAGAAACCCTAAGATTTGAACTTGCCAGTAACTCCCACATCAACCATACTATTTTATCCTCACCTTCTTCTTGGGAGGGAAGACAAGTGGTCCACCCATTTTACAGATATGAACAAGGAGGCCACAAGTTACCTCTGTGCCATGACTGCACCCTGCCTCACTGTGTGAGCTTCCTCTCTATGGGCTCCAGAATTTTCTATTCTATATCAACGTGACTGGGCCACCTTTTGAAATTCCTCAGAGCATCAGACTCTGAGGCCTGTGAGCTGTGACTGAGGCCTGGCTTCTAAAACACACCGTTTCCCATTGGAGAGTCACCTGGACTGTCCCAGCCTCCCTCTGCTCACACTCTTGTTGAAACAGGGGAGGTTTCGTTTAACCTCTTTTGAACCGATGGCTCAGCAGATCAGAAATAATTTTGCTTTAACACCAACTTTAAAAAATTGAAGGTGCTCTGAACAGTGGGATACCAGGCTCTGTGTCCCCACTGAATGGGTCAGGGAAGACGACAACAGGCAGAAGAAATGAGCAATTTAGTCAAGTTTCACACCTGTATCTTAGTAGACAGCCCATCGTTTAGAAGAAAACCAGCAAGTGGAGACCTGGGAGGCCCATCTGAGGGAACACAGCCTGTCCACAGGAAGCCTGGGTCTGAGGGAAGAGGCACAACCCTGGGCCCTGCCTCCTGCCTGAGAGGGTAGATGGGTTCCAATCCTGATGCAGAAATGGATACAAACACACATTTAAGGATGGACCCTAGCAGTAGAGAAAGGCTCTGGGCTGGTGACTCTGCTCTTTTTTTCTTTTTCTTTTTTTCTTTTCTTCTTTTTGGCTTTTTTGAGATAGGGTTTCTCTGTGTAACAGTCTTTGCTGTCCTCAAACTAGCTCTGTAGACCGGGCTGGCTAGGCTCAAACTCAGAGATCCGCCCACCTCTGCCTCCTGAGTGCTGGGATTAAAGGTGTGCGCCACCACCGCCCAGTTTACTCTGTGTTCTTAATGCAAAATTGCTTCTTGCCCTCTGCCTGGCCAGCTGCAGCTTACCAGTTTTAGCGCCCCGGGAAAGCAGCCTGTTGTGTTTTTCTCTCAATGCAAACGTCTCTCTAGACTCCTGGGAACTGGACCTGTTTGATGGTGAGTCTTTGACGCTGGCAGCTGGCAACACACACAGGGAAGAGAACCTGCTCTCTCCACAGTGCCAGGCTCCACTCAGGCAAGAAACCTCCAATAGCCTTCCCAGGGAAGCCATTTCAGCTTCTGGGACTGCCGGGTATCTGCAGATCAGCTCCTCCTGGAACCCCAGCTGCCACGCAGTCTCGGATGCCACCCATGTCCTAGGCCTTGAACAGGCATCAGTGTCTTGTGCTCTATATTTCCATGTGTCCTGCTCATGTGGAGGCCACTCACAGCACCCAGGGCGTGGTCAAACACACAGCAGTCACCTGTGTGCTCATGAGCCAAGCTGACCACACTGACCAGCAAAAACTGACTTTGGATGAGGCCTGACTCACCCAATCAATAGTTGGATGGGGCAAATGCAAATGCTCAGGTTCTCAGAAGAATCACATGCACCTTGGGAGAGTCGATTCTTGGAGAAAGGAAGCTGCCAGGTGAGGGCCAGGTGGCCACAGGAAGTAAGTCCCCCTACAAGCAGGTTGCAGACAATGTCCCCATGGCTTCCTGCTTCTGAGATGTGACTGGGCCAGAGGTCAGGCCAGGTACTCTTCCTATAAGAGTCTGCCGAGAGGGCCTGTCCTCCGGCGTCTGGGGCCCCAGTGGAAGTATCCTGTTCCGCTGAGCTGGCTTTTCTCGCGCTCCCAGCAGCCTCTGCCAGAAGCTGGATCAAATGTTCCCCAGCTTGAGGAGATGGCCTAGGAAGGGGACCAGCGAAGCTGAGGTCATAGCCTGGGGGCTCAAGGTCAGGCCCTGAGTGCTCCTTGCTTCTTTCTGTTCAACCTTCTACCCAATTGTTTTCTTTAATCACCCCCTCCACACACACACACACACACACACACACACACACACACACATGACTGCACCCTGGGTTTTCACTCACAGTGGGCCAGCAATCTGCTACTGAGCTACACCCAGGCCCTTTTTTCTTTATTTCAAGACAGGATCTTACAAAGTGGTCCAGGCTAGCCTTGAACTATCTCTGTAGGCCAGGCAGGCCATGACTCAAGTTTGTGATCTGAGTATGGGGTTAGAGGACATGAAAATTTGCCACAAATGTGGAGGGGCAGTTTGTATGCATGCACAGACATGTACACACACACACACACACACACACACACACACACACACACACAGTGATGGGGGAAGGCATGGCATTTCCTGCAGGGGGCGCCATTCACACAGATTCCACGGAACCAGAACTGTCTCTGGCCCACTAAGCACCAGAGTATGTGGCCACTCCCTCTGCTCCTATGTGACCCCAGGCTGGCATCTCCATACCCAGGTCTTCATTTCCCTTTCCTCTCTCCAACCTACATCAACCCTAGGGCCACGTGGGCCTGTGCCTCCCCCAAGCCCGACCCTGGCCACCTGGGCCTGTCCCCTGACTCCACAGGATGTACTCTGATTGCTCTGAGTATCCAGGGAGGGTTGGAAATGCCAGCATTCGCCACCACAGGCCGAGCAGTTCAGAAAGCCCAGAGTCCAGGGGATCCGCTGTCCCTTTGATTAACTAGTCTCATTGTTTGGCCCTTATGGGACCTCCAGAGACTACCAGCGGGGGCATGTAGCATCAGGATCCAGGCATGGGGGCAGGGATAGAAGAGACCAACCTCTCAATCCTTTGAAGATAATCCAGCCTGTTTATTACATGCCCATGCCCTTTTTATCTCCCTACTCCAGGGCCTTCTGGGGACGGGAGGCTGTGGTTTCAAATTTCACAGCCTAGATTAAAAACCGCTTACCTTCACAGACCCCCTTCCTCAACTATTTGGGAGATGAGGACACCGAGGAACAGAAAGGTGTAGTCACATCTCCAGTGCCACACAGATAGTTGTCACACAGCAAAGCTGGCATTCACACCAGAGACTATCGAATGCCTTTTTTTCCTTCACTTTTTAAAATGTTTATTTATTCTTTTATGTGCGTGTTTTGCCTGTGTGTATGTAAGCACGCTACATGCATACCTGGTGATGACGGAGCCAAAGAAGACATTTGATCCTCTGAAGCTGGGGTTACAGAATGTTGTGAGCCCCTGGGAACTGAACGGAGGGCTTCCTGAAGAGTAGCCAGGGCTCTCAACGGCCTGAGCCATCTCTCCAGCCTCAAATCTTTAAAAAGAAGAAAGGAGAGTGAGGAACTAGAGGTGGAGGAGGAGGAAAACGAGGAGGAGGAGGAAGAGGAGGAAAAGAAGGAGAAGCAGCAGCAGGAGCAGCTTTAAAGTCATATGGCAAATTGAATGCCAAAGCCCCGCCAATTGTTCTTCCGCCACCACCAAGGCTGGATGGCACCGTGACAGTTATTAAAGACACTTCTCTATGGCGCTCCTCAAAAATGCTGTGCGGTATAGATTCTGAAGTTGAGGCATGGAGGGTGTGAGGTCGCGTCTTCAGGATCACCATACTGTTTGTTGGCAGGGTTGGTATCTGTCACCTCTCCCATGCTCCACCTCTCTGCAAATTAAGATGTGAGTATGGACGGACGAGGGACTGTGTGTGTGGGTTTCTCATTTGTTTACTGCACAGAGCTCAGGGATCTGATGTCCTCTATAGATAGAATATAAATTATATAAATAATATTAATATGGCCTCAATTATGGGAAGAGCCAGGTATGGAATAAAGACGAGAAGGTTGGATAATACTGTTTTAATGACTATCGTGGGTGATAGAATTAGGGGTGATTTGCAACTCTGACTTCATATATTATGGTTTCTCCCCAATTTTCCACAAGCAGCCTGTGTTATTTTTACAATCAGAAATGAAGAATTTTTTTTTCCAAGTACATTAAAAGCAAAACAAAACATTCCATTCCTCTGCCCTCTCCTTAGCGGCCTCCATACCCCCCTCCTCTGCCCCCCACTTCCCACTTGGCCAGGGCAAGCCTTTCAACCCAGACCCTTCCGCCTAGAGGCCCCAAGGGCCTCCTGCACTGGAGTGGTCTTGAATTTACACTGCCACATCCTCCTGCAATAAATGTCATCCTGTTTTATTTTTCCAAGTCAAATAAATTCGGATCCCAAGTCTCCAATTGCCGCAATGCTGAGAAACCAGCCTTCGTTATGTTTGATTCTCCAGGGTCCAGGAAAAGAAACCTTGTATTGCCACGTCGCTGACTCTTGTCCCTGTGGCTGCTGAAGGTTGTGTCCGGCTGCACCGTCCTGGACACACCCTGAGAGGCGCCTGCCACTGAATCCTCAGGACCTCAAGTGGCCTGGACCTGCGGAGGGTCTGGCTACTTAGTTCCTGTGTCCATACAAGTCCCCATGAAGCACTGCGGACAAGCCAAGGTGAACCCCCACTTCTCAGATCAGTGTGCCCAACTGCCTCTCGGCTCACCCCAAGACCCTCGGCTGTCCCTCCCCTACCTGTGGGGCATTCTTCTGCTCAGAAAACAACATCTAAAGCTCTGGTTACCCAGCTGAGGCCGGAAAGCACAACACTCCAGCATAGGTCCTGGGAGAACAGCTCATCCCGGAAGGAGGCTTTACAGGCCCCGTGGGCTAGGCCAAACCAGCATAAGCCAAGCTTCCAGGATATAGATGCCCTAGCTCACGATAGTGATTAGTGGGAGGAATCAGAGAGACTGCACTGTACCCAAAGACCTGCTTCCTGTATGACTGGATCTGATCTCAAACTACACCATTCCCCATAGGTTTTATTTTATATATATATATATATTATATATATATATATATTATATATATAATATATATATATATGCTTGTGTGTATGTGTGTGTGTGTGTGTGTGTGTGTGTGTTAGGAACACATGCCACAACAGTGTACACACGGAGATCAGAGGACACCTTCAGGAGTCAATTCTCTCTTTCCACCAGGTCACGGGGATCAAACTCAGCTCATCAAGCTTAATGTCATGTTCCTTCACCCCACTGAGTTATCTCAACAGCTCAAGCCACACCATTTTCATCAGGAAGACATTCCTTAGGAACGGCTCCTAACCTTTGACTCGCTGAGCCTAGGGCCTACCCAGCTCCCTCGCCACTCAAGGGTGTCTCTGAGAATGTGTCCTGTAGTTCCCTGTTGATGTGAGCTCCAACCCCCCCACACACACAGACAGTGACAACTTCATTCTTTGTGCTCCCATCACCCCCCCCCCTTTTTAACTGTTTCATAGAGCCAACGGATACTGATTACGTTCAATTTTTCATCTGGGTCTGCTTCTAGAAAAATCTAGAAATTTCTATACACTATGAAGCCAAAATTAAAACAGAGTGAGGGGGGCTGGAGAGATGACTCAGTGGTTAAGAGCACTGGCTGCTCTTCCAGAGGTCCTGAGTTCAATTCCCAGCAACCACATGGTGGCTCACAGCCATCTGTAATGAGGAGATCTGGCTCCCTCCTCTGGCATGGAGGCAGAATGCTATATAATAATAATAATTAAAAAAAAAAAACAACCCAGAGTGAGGGCAGGACAGTGGGAATGGAGAACAACGTTGTGTTAGGCAAGGTCACCAGGGAGGGTGTCGGGGAGGAAGTGGCGTTCAGTCAAGGTAAAGCAAGGGTGTAGCAGGGATGAGATCTGGGGCAATTGCCAGTGCAAAGGTCCTGAGGTAGCGGCCTGGCTGCGAGCGATTCCCTCAGTCTGTGTGAGCTGCCGTGCTCCAACAGACGATCTGTGGGAACATTTAAATTCCCTTTCCCACTCTTCAGAGACCCCCCTCTGCCTCCTGGCACCACCCCCTCTCTGTTTGCCGCATCTCTGACGTGGAGCAGGGCTTGGTTTTTCCAATAACTCATTAATACAGCTTTTGTCACGACTGAGGAAACAAAAGGCCCAGTGAGAAACCTGCATTCAACATCACCCGGATCATTTATGAGAGAATGCTAAGTCGTGGCCAGAGCTGGGGAAGCTGGGGGTGGGGCTGGGGCTGACACCCCTTGCCAGCTGGGTCCTGATTTCTGAGGCCTCTGTCCCCTTTCACCATCCTTCCCAACCTGCAACAGCCTCTTGACTCAGCTCCCAGTCAGCCAGCTCTTCATTCATTCATTCATTCATTCATATATCTGACGACCATTTACTTGCTCATTTAAACAGATATTGACTGAAGGCCTACTATGCACCAGGTGCTAGCTGACCCCAGCTGTCACAGTCTATAGAGTTGCTGCCACAATTGTGTGGCAAACTAGCATATCCCACTCCCAAACTGGTGGGCTTCTTCACCCAGGGTACCAAGAGGACCCTTCCTCGAGAGAACCTGCTGTTAAACTCGCCACAACATTCCCACATTGGTCCCGGGGTGCTAGCCCCACCAGAGAAACCCAGTCTAGCTTGAGAGCACATTCACCATGTCTTTGACTCTCCCAGAGCCCCAAGAGACTTCTACCAGACACGTCCAACCTGTGGCCGTGAGATAGCTGTGCATGTGACCCAACGCAAAATCATAAATTCACTAAAGATGAGGTGCGTGCGTGCGTGTGTGCGTGCGTGTGTGTGTGTGTGTGTGTGTGTGTGTGTGTGTGTGTGTGTAAAGCTATTGAGTGGTTCTCAAGTATAAACTCTGGATGACTATATGATGACATCCTGTCAAATGGCATAATGATTGGTGCCCGGTGTGTGTGTCTGCAACCTAGAACACTGTGAATGGGAACTGATAGTCCCCTAGTCTCCCCGGTCTGTGTACTCTAACTCCTCCCCAGGCCGTGTGCAATTAGGCAGAATTGCACACATCAGGTGGCACGGGAGCACCAGATCTGTAGCTAGTGTGAGGGCCTTGTGACCCCCTCCACCCTCCCACACAAACACGTGTAAACAGTCAACAAGCCCGGCTGGGAGGATCTTCTGAAACAGGCACAACTGAACTCCCTGAGCTTAGCTCAGAGGACAGTCACACACAGCACACACAAATCACCCACCAGGGTCACAGTCACAGCTGCTATAGGAAAGCTGGCTTTTGGAGCAAGACATTGCTATGACAAGAGTGGGACCCCGGGGGTGGGGGTTGTTTATTGAGCCAGGGCCCATTGAGACACTCAATGGTTTTCCCCTTCCTCCCTCCTTCTTCCAGCACCCCCCCCCCATCACCTTTCCTTCTCAAAGAAAGTTCTGACCACAGGGGCAGGAAGGGGGGCTGTCACACACAGAAAGAGCAGCCAAGAGGCCACCATCCAGTGCTCTCAGTACCACCAGGGTGCACCTTGGTAAACAACTGCCCTTTCCACTGACCCATGGTTGCTCCGTGGGCGGCTGGCGGCACCAGACACGTGTGCGCATGCTTGGCTTACTCACAGTGCACGGACACCCAAACAAACCAAACGCTGCAAGCGCTCCAATTATCCCTGCTGCTCGGAAGAGGGTTCAGCAGAAAAGTCACCCGTTGGAGAGGCTTGCTGCTCAGAGAAGTCATCCTACCTACACCTCTCTGGGGTGTCCTCTTGAGTGTGGATCCAAGCTGGGGGGGGGGGGCTTCGAGTGTGCACACGTACACTTGCTCACACTACATCCTTGCACTCAGGCATGCCCGCATCCCCCTGCAGCACTCCTGAGCATGCTCCAGGATAAGCATGGAGGCGGTCACAGCCCATCAGCCTCGACAGTCCCCTCCTGGGTCTGAGGAGCCAGCCCACGCCTGCTCCTCTTCAGTCCAACCACACTGACCTTGCTCCACTCCTCTGCCAAGCCACAGAGCTGCCCACGAGTCCCAGACAGCTTTCCCACGCTCTTTTCCCAGTCTGTCACCAGCTACCTCCAGAGGTGGAAGTCACAGGATTGTGACAGAGCACTGTTTGTATACACACACACACACACACACTCCCTGCAGCCTTCAAAGCAGTCACACAACCTGTCATTTAATCACGGGAACCCTGCGAGCCTGAGATTCGGGTGGCCAGTCTAATGATGAGGGAACATATTCTGAGGTGACTTTCCGGGTTGGGGGGGGGAGCAGAACCCAAACTGAGGCGGTCTCTTTCAGCCACCCACTCCACAGGGATTTGACAAGGTTGTAAAGTTGGGTTACCCCCACCCCTGCCTCTCAGCCCTACCCCCATCACCTGCCCGTGTTGTCTCATTGTGTCTTCATTCTAGCGAGGAGCCGGGACCATGCTGGGGGACTGGCCATGTAACTCAGTTGGTAGGCACCTGCCTAGAGTTGGAAAGCTCTGGCTTCCATCCCCAGCACTGAGTAAATAGAGCATCAGAAGTTGAAGGTCACTCTTTGAGTCACTGTTTGAGTGGGAGGTCAGCCTGGGATGCAGGAGCCTCCGTCTGGAGAGAAACAAACAAACCGGAACCGTGTTTATCCTCACATCTCAGTCCTTTGTACGCAGTCTCCTTCCTGTGTCCAAGCTTCCTCCATCTTGGGTCAGGACCTTGGCCCTTCCGGAATGACCGAAGCAGAGGCTCATGGGTAGGAGGCAAGAAGAAGGTCAGTGTATCTTCTAAAGGTTCTCCAGGGATGAGCAGCGTCTATAGCCAAAATCTGGGCTCTAGAGAGGCCTAGAGGACACACTTTAGCTAAAGAAGGGTTTCCCTTGGCCTCTGTCTTTACTTCTTTCTTGTTCCCTGTGTGACCTACCCACCCTAACCTCTGGTCACCCTCCACACTCGGTTTGCTGCAGGCAACATGGTGTGGGACCCTGAGTAAGACTGCAGTGATCCTGTGACCACGTGACCCTGGCCGGCTCCCTGAGCCCTCTGCCCCAGTTTCCTGCACTGTGAAACAAGGCTAACAATAGTCAAATTAATAGCAAATTCTTTTAGCATGCTTGCTTTGTGGAGAGGCACGATTCTCAGCCCACTGTGTGTATTAATTCATTTAATCTTCCTGCATCCCTGGGAGGTCGCCCTTTCTGCTGCCTGCCTTCGTAATTGTCCGCCATCATTAGCTGTATCTTCGGCCCAGCTCCCCGGGGCGGCCACCTCGCCGCTTAGAACACGGCCTCATTCTTCCTCCCGTATCTCTCATATCTCAGCGTAGGCTCAGCAGTACCCCCATCTCCCAGGCAGGCTCGGGGGACCTCACCCTGAGTGCTTCCTCTCCTCTTAGTATGCACGATCCAGGCCTGCGGCTCTCTGCCTCCCTCTCTCCGCTCCTCTGTCCATTTCCTCTTCCCACCAGCGGGGCTTCATCCTGGCCCTGCTCGTTCTCACCTGGATTACATAAAGGGCTTCGCAACTGCTTCTTCCTCCCAGCCCACACACCCTGCCAAGCTGCAAGAGATTTCCGAATTGTAAATCCACTGAAAATCCCTTCATGGTTCTACAGCCTCCAGGATCAAGTTTGGCTTCTTAGGCTCAGCCCGCCAGAGCTCAGTGCTTGGTGATGGGAACAGGGAGGTCTGGGCTCTGCCTGTCTGCCCTCCCTTCCTTGCCCCCACACAGCCACAGGCCACCCCAGTCACATAACCTAGTGCCTCTGGTCCTTTGGGAACACACTTTCCACGGTCAGAAGTGCCCTGCCCTGCCTCAGGCCAACCAGTTCTGTGGGGCACAGGGGCATCTCCTCAGATGGTTAGGAGCAGGCTCACTGTAGGCAGAGGCCAGTTGTGTGTCTCCATCAAATTACATAACCTCTCCCAGCCTCAGTTTCCCTGTCTCCAACATGGGGTCAACGACAGCAATTACCACAAGAAGGACTTGTGAGAACCATAATATTGGGGGGTTGGGGTACACAGCATAATGTCTGTCTCAGTCCGTGTGATCATAGAATGTCAGGCAATGGTTTTCTCTTTTTAAATCTTTTGGCTTTTTTTTTTTTAAAGATTTGTCAATTTATTTTATTTTATGTGTATAAGTGTTTTGCCTACATGTATGTAAGTGCACCGTGTGCACACCTGGTACCTGTGGAAGCCAGAAGAGGGTGCTGAATCTCCTGGAACTGGAGTTACATATGGCTGGGAGCCACCATGTAGGTGCTGGGAACTGAACCCAGGTCCTCTATAAGAGCAACAAGTGCTCTTTTGTTGTTGTTGTTTTGTTTGTTTATTTTGTTTTTCGAGACAGGGTTTCTCTGTGACTTGGAGCCTGTCCTGGAGCTAGCTCTTGTAGACCAGGCTGGCCTCGAACTCACAGAGATCCACCTGCCTCTGCCTCCCGAGTGCTGGGATTAAAGGCATGCGCCACCACCGCCCGGCCCGCAACAAGTGCTCTTAACCTCTGAGCCATCTCTCCAGTCCCAGCGTTATTTATTTACTTTTAAATTTTCTTTTATCTATGGTATGCATGTATGTTTGTGTGCTTGCATAAGTGTGGGCACATGTATGTGCGCGTGTGTGTGTAGGCCCAGGGTTCATGGCAGCAATCATCTCTGGTCACACTGCCACTTGGTTCATGGAATCAGGTTCTCTCAATCAAGCCCAGAGGTAGCTCATACAGCTAACCTCCTTAGTCAGCGTGCGCTGGAGATCCTGTCTCCATCTTCTGAGGCAGGCATCCCAGGTAGGCCCACATGGCATTTACACAGGTTCTGCGGAGATCCTCATGCTTGTGAGGCAAATTTTGAACTGCTGAGCCATCTCTCCGGCCCCATCATTTGGTTTGGTTTTGTCTTGAAACAGTGTCTTGTGTAGGCCAAGTTGGTCTCAAATTCCCTACATAGCCAAGAAAGACTTGAACTCCTGATCCCCCTGCCTCCACTTCCCAAGCTCTGCGATGACAGGCATAGAGCACCATACCCAGCAGGGTGAGCTGTTATTATCTAATAATATGAATCTGTCTCGTACATCTTTGTCTCAATGTTGCCTATGAGCCAGCCAAGGGGCAAGTACTCGGTGTGCGTGGAACTGATTCAAACGAGATAACCTGGAGCCAGCTACATTTGATCAAACTCTCTAAACTGCAAACAGCTGAGATCACAGCCACTGTTTTCTGCAGAAGAGGAATTCACAGAGGAATGGGGAGACGGCTCAGTCAGAAAAGTGCTGGTCACACAAGCATGAGGACCTGGGTTTGAATCCCCAGCAACATGGGCCTGAAATCCCAGCTCTGTTGAGGCACAGACAGATGCCTGGAACTCACTGGTCAGCCAGTCCAGCCTGGTTCCAGTCCGGCACGGTCGTATCTGGTGGGGATGGTAGAAATCATAACATCAGCACAGCTGTGTGACAAAGATCCAGCAAAGCTGAGCCACGTGAGGGCCGCTGAGCCACCTTTGGTTTTCATCTCCACCTGTTGCATACTTGAGAGACTTTTAATATTTGTACAGTTTGGGAATATTGGATTGATGGAAAATTTCTTATGAATCATGTATGCCTTCTCCCCAGCACAGCCCTGAACAAACTATCTCCCATGCCTTGGGGAGATATTCTTATCTACATGAAGGTCTTCTTTATGCCTTGGAGGTTGTGACAGACACAAAGAAGCCAGTGGTCTCTTTTATGAGGCTATGAGACATTTTTGAAACATCTGTATTTATCCGGGAACAAGGTAACCAAAACAAAGTAAAAACTAAAAAGGTCAACAGGACCGGTGGGCTGGAGGAGCCGGCCACAGCTCAGATCCCAAGCCTCTTCCCACTGTACACCCAGACAGCTATGGGCATATACAGCAATGAGGTTAGACCAGCTGAAGTTACCCCGCCCTGCACAGAGACATAACGATGGGCAAAGCACGATGTAAAAAGATGATAAAAGTATTCTATAAAGGTATAAAGTATAAACATTGTATTATGACCGAGTTTGAATAATAACTGCAGCAGCTTGGGCCTGAGGATATTTCTTGGGCACTCTGAACATTAAGAGTTAATAACACCCTGCCTGGGAGAGCGAGTTCCAGAACAGTCAGGGCTACACAGAGAAACCCTGTCTCAAAAAAACAAGAACAACAGCAACAACAACAAAAACCCCACAGGTTCATGTGTTGAAGCCTTGTTTCTTGGCTTGTGGTACTGTTTTCGAAGGTGCTAGAAACTTTAGGAGGCAGGGTCTAAGCAGAGGGAGTAAGTCACTTGGAGGTGCTGTCTTTGGGGGCTCTATCTTGCCCAGGTTTTTTCCTGTGTTTGTCTCTCGGCTTCCTGCTTGCTGGGAGGTAAACTCCTTTCTTTACCCACACAGTCCTCTCTGTGGTGTTCAGCTTCATCATAGACCCAGAAACAACGGAACAAGCTGAGCGTGAACTGAAACCGTGAGCCAACATGGACCTTTCTTTGATACTTTTATCAGTAGGATGTCTTCCCTTGGAAGACAGGCCCAGGAACAAGGTCCATCCCCATCCTGAAAGAGGTGTATGACCAGGGACAGGGAACTCGGTGTCTAACCAGACAAATAAGACATATGGGCGTTCTCGATAAGGAAAAAGTGTTTTAAAGTCCTAGGCAGGCAGAGGGGCTGGAAAGATGACTCAGATGTTAAGATCCATAGCTGCTCTTGCAGAGGAGCTGGGTTCAGTTTCCAGGGCCCAAGTGGTGCCTCACAACTGTCCAGGGTACCTGATGCCCTCTTTTGGCCTCTGAGGGCACCAGGCACATACTTGGTACACAGACACACATGCAGACAGAACACACATATTCATTAAATAAAATTAAATATGTTTTTAGAAGTCCTAGGCAGAGGCCAGCCATGGTATCTCATACCTGTAACCTCAACATTTGAGAAACAGAGGAACCGTGGAGGCCAGAAGAAGGCATTGGTTTCCTTGGAACTGGAGTGAGCTGCCTTGTGGGTGCTGGGAACTGAACCCAGGTCCTGTAAGAGAGCAGCAAGCACTTCTAACCACTGAGCCACCTCTCCAGCCCCTGTAGTCCTTTCTTCAACTTGCCTGTCATGGCCATCACCACCACCTGCTCTACCTGACAATACAATTTCCCTTCTAGTGAAAATTTCCTCCTCCTTTCCCCCAAAGGGAACCAACCAAATCCCTGCAGGTCACTGGGCCAGGCTAACAAAGGAAGTTCATTCTCTCCTTAATCCACCATGATCCCGTCTCTATAATCTATGTAGTAGGTTCTAAATCTCATCCTCAAAATCAGCCCCTTATGAGTACAATGGGCAGTGCAGGCAGAGAGCAAAGGAAACTTCATCAAATAGATAAATACCTGTAAGAAAGCCAGGAGTGTGACACGGATGCCTACAAGAGCTCTTGTTTCTTCAGCAAGGTTGGTAACTGGCACTTGTTTGTCCTTTCGTCCCCTGCTCCATTTATCTTCATAAGTACCCCAGCTAGTCAGTTCTTCCTCTGGCAGGGTAATTTTAACCTTTAATCTGAAAAGGGCTGAGCATTTGCTGGCATTGCCTGTTGGGGGTTGCTAAAGTCTCCCACTAACCTCTGCCACGCTTGTTAGCACTTTTCTTGTGGCTGTGGCAAAACACTTCACCAAAGCAACTCAAGGAAGGAAAGGTTTGTTTTGGCTTACAGTTTGAGGGATACAGTCAATCGTGGCAGCAGAATTGTCGGGTGGCTGGCTTTGTTGCATCTGCTGCCAGGAAACAGGGATTCATGCTGGTGCCTAGCTGGGTTCCTCTTTTTCCCCTTTTTATTCAGCTCAGGACCCCAGCCCATGGGATGGCACCACTGACACTTGGCATGAGTCTTCCCAACTTAGTTTAGCCTCTCCGGAAACACCTTCACAGACATGGCCAAGGTGTGTCTCCTAGATGTCTCTAAAGCCAGTCAGTCTGACAATGAAGACGGACCATCGCAGGTCTAGACTGAAACTTGACCTCTGGGTTTTCCAATACAGTGACGCCAAGCTCATGGGTGCCCCAGAGGTCACGGAGATGAAGGCAAAAACAAGTCCTTGAGAAACCAGTGTCATTTTATGTGAGCCTATCAGTCCAGGTAGGAACAGGGGCACCATTGAGGTCAGGGGGTCCTTCTTCCTGAGTCCACCCTTTCCCAGTCCCGGACCACGGCCACCGTTCCTGTGGGGAGACGGGCATGCTAAATTCAGTCTCCCCAGAGGAAACCCACACCCTGCGGTCATGCTACAGGCCTGGTAGGACAAGTAGTGCCCTGAACATTTCCTGCCTGCCCCCATGGCTTTCCTAACAATCTCAATGCCACAGTGCAGCAAGATCTCCCTAGCATTTCTCAGGAAAACTATCTTTTCCCCAAATCTCAAATCCCCAAAGTTCTGAAAAATGGGGAGAGGTAGTGAAAGTTCTCCTTGAGGACTGGAGCCTCATAATCCACACAGGGATGTTTAAAACTCAGAAGAATTCCGTTCTTTTGAAAGTTGAAAACAGGAGTCAGAATCCTGGATGTGCGGAGTTGAAGATTAATGCAATATTTCCGGAATTAGGGGACAAGCGTCCATGGGGGGAAGAAGTGGCCACCTCATCCTCCTTACCGTGGTAAGGTGTTCCTCCTTACCACCCTTGTTATACCAGTGCATGATTGTGGCCCTGTCTACTGCCGATGGCGAGTCAATCTTCCAAATAAAATAAATATTAATAAGTTTATTTGCATAGCATACATTATGCAGATCCTATGGGCGATATTTCAAGAAATAAGTTTTAGAAGCAGAATAAGCCCCTAAATTGGCAATTTTTGTATGCATAGTACTGCTAACCTTACGGGGAGACCCAAATGTTACCATTCTTCAAATACCATCCTGTCACGGGCGCTGCCTTTTTCCAGTGATTGAATATTAACTATGAACGAAATGCAAAGAGAAAAAAAAGCTAAGGATGTTGTGGATTCTCGGCTGCAAACTCAAAAGCGGATTCAATATATGAATGAGCAGAAGCAGCATCGATTTTAGTGACAGAAATGAAAGCCCGGCTAGCAGACAAAGTGCTTCATTGTTTGTGAAGAGTCTTGGGTATCAGAATCCCCACACTGAAGATGCTCATAGACCCAGGCTTGGTCAGTACAGCAATGTCACTGCCAACCCCCCCCCCACCACACACACACACGACCCATCCTCCCACCCCCAAGCCACCACCAAAATCTTTGCTATGTTTGGAATATTTGTTTCAAAACAGAGATCATGACTTCCAGGCTAGCTAATGAGTGCTCTACGGGTTTTAAAGTTTTCATTTTACGATAAAAAATAATCATTAACTTGGCGTGATGGTGCATGCCTTGAATCTCAGCACTCAAGAGGCAGAGGCAGGCCATAGTATCTTTGTGAGTTCAAGACCAGCTTGGTCTACACAGAGTGTTTCAGGACAGCCAGAGCTACACAGAGAGGCATGTAGTTGTGGTATATATATTTCCTTATTTTGATGGTTTTGCTTGTCCAGCATCAACACCAGGTAGAGAACTATTTTGTATTTTATTAAAATATAATCTTGTGAAAATAGAGTGGCTCTTAGCAATAACAGTCCATGCATTTTATATTACGTCTTTTTTTAAAAAATGACCTCTGAGATTTTGAGCACGTCTTTGAAACCTGATGGACTGTTTATTATTTGCAGTCACACATCATTGTTTAAAAACAGTGTGATACTGGAAATTTCCAAGAATTCTCAGGATTTCTACTTTCCTGTTTCCCAAATCTCCCAGATTAGGCTCCGTCAGGAAGTTAGAAACACATCCCTGATTGGTTATGATGCCTGAGGTAGGGGCCTTGGGTTTCTCTAAGCACTGGGATGCTGGTTTAGGCTGAGCTGATTGCCCTAAATCAGTCCCAGGAAAGTTGCCTGAAGGTAACAGCCCAACACCCTGCAATACTGGCATCAACCTGGACCCTAAAGAACTTAGGAAGCTTGAAGCAGAGTTACAAGAGTCTGCCTCCCGCTCCCTCTTCCCTGGTCCCCAGGAGAAGAAAAGAATAGCATTTACCTGTCTCCTAATTTAGTCCTTTGCAAATGTCAACAGGGAAGGGAGGGGACTCTGCGCTTGTCTCAGATTCCCAGTGGAAACCCACGTTCCACATCGCTTCACCTTGTATGTCCTGTGGAGGAGGGTGAGCTGGATGCCACCTGGGATCTCTGCAAGTAGGTGTGGCTCCAGGGCAAACAACCCTGTCCCATTCACAGGCTCCTCCCTTTGGGCTTTCTGGACCCTCAGGAACTACAGAAAGGTATGGGAGGCCACATAATGAGGAAACCAGGGTGTCAGGACTGTCTGGTTCTTCGTCTTAGAGACACATGATGGTTGGTTCAGCTGTCTATTGCTGTAATACAGCGTACCCCAAACTTCCTGGTTTAAAACAAGAGTGTTTTATTTGATCGTAACCCTGCAGGCTTACAGCAAGGATGCGCTGACTCCTGGAGTGGGTGCAGTGTCTATAGCTGCTTCTTTCCCAGGTGATGTCTGTCCCAGGTAGGAGGACCATTGGGTTGCAACCAGCTGGAAAGGCTCAAGTCAGATATATGGATTCCTAGTTGTCACCTGGGGAATCTCAGGGCCTCTCTCTGTGCTCTGGGCTCTCCACAGGGGTAGTGGTGGGGCTGTTGCTGAAACCACAGTGAAAGTGGGAAGGAGGCCAGCACAGAACTGCTCAGACGTGGGTCAGCCTCACCAGAGCTCAGAGTGGAACTATTAGATAGGGGTAGGCCGGTAATGGGCCCTTAAGGACAAAAAAGAAGAGAAGGTAGGTGTGGTGACTCACTCCTGTAATGCCAACCCTTGGGAGGCTGAAAGAGAAAGGTCTCTGTGAATTTGAAGTTGTCGTGGGCTATACAGAGTGTTCCAAGTCAGCTGGGGCTGGAGTGGGACTGAGAAGAAAACAAAGAAAATGGAAGGAAAGAAGGAAGAGCCTTTGGTTTAGAGTATTCACCAAATGTGTTGTAAATTCTCTTGTCAAGGCTCATTCCAAAGGCAGATTCAGAAGGTCAGGAGTTCAAGGCCAGCCTTGGCCACTTGACAAACTGGAGGTGAACTTAAGCTACCTGAAACCCTGTCTTAATAACAACTAAAGACTCGTCAGTCAGCTCATAAGATTCCTTCAGATTTACCAATTAGCTCTAGCCAGTTGGTACCAGCCAGCCAGCAGCAGCTCACCAGGCTGCCAGGCCTTCCTACGACCCAGTCTGAGATAATAAGGCAGGACGTAAAAGCTAGCCCAGAGTCGCGTGGGATGGGAGCACCTAGAGCCACGACTGGGTGTACTCCGTTAGAAGCTGTCAATGTAGCAGATTTCCACACACAATAGAACTAGTGACAGGCCCTGTGACACACCAGACGCCTTTACCAGGCGTTGCGCAATATTACCCCTTGTCAGCCTGATGGGAGAACTTCATTTTAAAAATAATGACCCTGGGGTCAGGCAGGGTGACAGAGCACTTGTGAGCCAGGAGGGACGGGACACCTTACATATCAGATGGCACTAGGGAACTCGAGGAGAACAGGCACCAACAGTGTTTGTTGAATGAGCGCTTGTCAAGCCCAGGCCATGGGAGCGATGGCCGCATGCACGCACGCACGCACGCATGCACACACGCACGCATGCACCGCTCACGCACGTACGCGCAGCACAAGACAAGCGCAGGGATTAAGAACTGACTCACACCAACCGAGGATTAGCAATGATAAATGGAACACGACGTTGGTTGAACACTTGCTGTGTGCAAGAGACTGATAAGGATTTTGCACACATTATGCCATCTAATCCTTCCAACCCTATGTAAGACACCAACCCATAAGGCAGAGTTCTCAACCTTCCTAAGGCTGCAATCCTTTAATACGGTGCCTCACGCTATGGTGACCGCCAACCATAACATTGTTATGTTCATGGCTACTTCACAGCTGCGATTTTGCGATTGTTTCAAATCATAATGTAAACATCTGATGTGCAGGATATCTGATATCTGACCCCACCCCCAGATGGGTCGTGGCCCGCAGGTTGAGAACCACTGCTGTAGGGAAAAGGGCACAGAGAAGTTACCAGACTCTCAGGGTCACACAGAGTAGAGCCAAGATTTGAACTCCAAACTGCCTGATCTTAAAGTTCAGGATTTTTGGTCTGTTTGGTTTTTTGTTTGTTTTGTTTTGCTTTGTTTTTTTTTGGGGGGGGGTTGTTTATTTGCCTATTCTTTCTTTTTTGTGTATTTTTGAGACATCATCTCATGTAGTTCAGGCTGGTCTCAAACTGACTTTGAACTTCTGTTCCTCTTGCCTCCACCCCTCAAGTGCTGGAGTTACAGACATGCACCGTCTTGCTCAGGGTATGACATGCTAGGGATGGACTCAGGGCTTTGCGCATGCCAATCAAGGACTCTACCACCTGAAGCTCACTCCAGAGGCCCTGACTGACTGCCAAAGACCTGCAGGACAGAGTAGGTTAAGAATAATATTCAAAGATTTGTAATACAGTTGGGGTGGTGTGCTGTGGGAACCCCTTTAGCCACTCTTTTGTGCAGCAACAGTGGGGGTGTACACCTGTAATCCCAATATTGGGGAGTGAAGGCAAAGGGCATTCAGAGTTCAAGGGCAGCCTCAGATACACAGCTGAGTTTGAGACTAACCTGGGCTACATGAAACCCTGCCTTAAAACAAGAGAAAGGCCTGTAAGGGGGTCAGTTTCTGTCAGCACGTGATACCCAGAGAGCTGGTATTTGCTGGGAGAAGCCCAGTGAAATTCGGAGTGACAGATGAGTTCACAGCCACCCACCCAACACTGAAGCGAGGCCAACGCCCTAGTGTCCCCAGCCCTTGCCAGAGACCATGAAGTTTCTCCGACGCTTGTGAGTGACCTGCTAGTGTCCTGTTGGTCTGCAAACTGGAAGGGTCAGATGTGAAGAAGAGCCATCCCCTTCTTCCCTCTGTGTGCAGCCATGTACCTCTCTCACTGATTCCGGCCTCTTCTCTGCCATGTGTGGGCAGGCTGGGCATCGCCGGAACCAGGTGCCTGCTGCACCGAGAGGCAATTTATGAACTGTGGGTATTTTGTCTGTTTACTTGAAAGCACAAAAATTTGTCACTTGTGTGGGTAATTTGCTACTAATTACGAGCTTACAATCTGCAGATAGGAAAATCAGGGCCAACGTGCGCTTCTTGAGGAACAGGGAAATTACCCCAAGTACCGTGTAATTATACACTTAGCGGGCACCGCACTCCCAACCCTTACCCTTCCCACATGGGCTGACGGTGCAGGGTGAGTTTGCACACACGCCCATGGAGACTCCTTCCCCGGGAGGGGCGAGCTGGCCTGCTGTGAAGCCCCGGGAGGGAGCCACAGCAAAGCCTGGACACACCCTCCACATCCCTTCCAGACGGAGGTGCAGTAGGTCTTGGGCACCTCCCTCAGGTGACACAGACTTGAAAGACAAGGAGGAGGTGTAGTTAGTCTAGACCTCAAGAAGCCCTCAGTTTAACAGAGATGTGATTCAGGCCTATTGGGACCTCACTGTGATTGGGGGGGCAGACACCAGTGTTGCAAGTGCCCCTAATCAGATCATTCCACACTGTTGCGGACTCCCGGCGTTGTGGGCCTAATGTGCTGGAGTTGGGCGTGGGGGGCGGGGAGCTCACTGATGAAAAAGGTCCAGATTCAGTGAGGGCAGACACAGTTTCTGGCTACAGGAGACAGACCTGCCCATGGTGCCTTTTGGGTGGAGCGTCCCCACATACAGCACCCCTCTGTTGGACAGGGAGCTGGTGCCTGGGTCTCTGATTTTCTCTGGTTATCTTTCTCTCTGTGTAAACCGGACAACTTGACCATGCTAACTGAAGGCTGATGTGCTATACCCTCAAACCTGCAATGGAAGGTGTGTCCTTTCTATTTAGTAACTTTGACCGCTGTGATTAAATACTGGGCAAGAGGAAGCTGAAGGAAACAGGGTTTCTCTGGCTCAGGGTGAAGGGACATGGTGGCAGGGGAGGTGTGGCAGCAGTTGTGAGAGAGGTGTGCCCTCTCCGGGGCCAGTGGAACCTTCAGGAGGTGGGGCCTATTTGAAGGCCTCCAGATAGAACGCTCAGCAGTTAAGAGCACTGGTTACTCTTCCAGAAAATGCAGGTTCAGTTCCCAGCACCCACATGACAGCTCACAACTGCCTGTAACTCCAGTTCCAGGGGATCTGACACCCTTACACAGACATACATGCAGGCAAAACAGCAATGCCTATGAAATATAGAAGGCCTCCAGTTGCTGGGGATGCACTGTAGGAGGGGACAACAGAGCCCCATCCTCTCCTGGCCCTGTTTGTTTCCCGACTGCCATGCAGTGAGTGGCTTCTTCTGCCTCTGGCTGCAGCCCCAAAGCAATAGGGCCAGCTGCAAGCCCCAAAACTCAGTCCAAACACAGCTATTCTCCTAATTTTACGTTTAGAATTCTTTTAGATTTACTCATTTTATTATTGTATGTCTATGGTGTTTTGCCTGCATGAATGTATATGTACCACATGGATGCCTGACACCTGTAGAAGCCAGAAAAGGGCAGCAGATCTCCTGGAACTGAAGTTACAAAGCCTCCATGCGGATGCTGAGACTCAAACCTGGGTCCTCTGCAAGAGCAGCCAGTGCTCTTAACCACCGAGCCAACTCCCCAGATCGCTTTCTTATTTTTGATGCCGAGTCTTTTGCAAGAGCTGGAATTCAGTATGTAGCTCAGGGTGACCGCACTATTGTAGCAATCCTCCTGCCTCAGCTTCTCAAGAGCTGGGATTACAAGCCTGTACCATCATATCAGGTTTTTTTTTTCTTTCTTTTCTTAAAAAAAAATTTAAAATTTATAAGCCAGGAGACAGTGGTATACCCATTTAATCCCAGCACTGGGAGGCAGAGACAGGCAGATCTCTGAGTTTGAGGCCAGCCGGGTCTACAGAGTGAGTTCCAGGATAACACAGAGAAACCCTGTCTCAAAAGCAAAAACTAAAATTTAAAAGTTTTATGGATTTGTGTGTGTGTGTGTGTGTGTGTGTGTGCGTGCGCGCATGAATGATGTTGAGGGTGGGGCAAGTGAGTGCCAAAGCACATGTGTAGAAGCCAGAGGATGACTTTGTGGATTCGGTTCTCTTCCTTCTCCTTTATTTGGGTCCTAGGAAATTAGCTCAGGCCATTACATTTGCACAGCGAACACTTTTGCCGCTGAGCCTTCCTACTATCCCTCTTTGTTTATATTTGGTTTGCTATATCCTGTTTGAGACAAGATTTCACGTAGCCCAGGATGGCCCCGAGCTATGTCGTAGAGGATGACCCTGAAGCTCCAGGGGCACGTGCCACCCATGCAGTTTCTGCAGTGGGGGACATGGAAGCTGGGGCCGTATGCTCAGGCAGGCTCTCTACTAACCAAGCTGTCTCCAGGTCCCCGCTCTCCTCTTTCTACACTGATTTATCTCCAGTGTTTTGTTATGGTGACAGGGGTCTGTCTGACACACCCTGCAGAGATGCCAGGACCCTCTCCGCCCGCACTCCGAGTCTGTCCATCTGTCCCCCATGGCGGGGCAATGTGTTAGACGATTCTGGAAGCCCCTGTCCTCTCTTCCAGATCCCCTTTATTTGCGGTCCTAAATCATTCATGACTTGCAATAAAGGCCTCCTGGCCCCCTCCCAGCCCCCCCGCAGAAAATATTATTTAACAGAAAGGTGACAGTTATGTAATTTAGTCTCGGTCTCCATTATTGATGAATTTGACCATGAAATATTTAGGCGCCTCTGTGCTCTGCCGCTCAGGGTCTGGCAGGAACAATGTCACATTCCACTTCATCCCCATGGAGGAGGAAGGCTCTCCCTCTCCCTCCCCCTCTCATGCCTGCACCCCACCTCTCCTCACGGCCCTTCTACCCTCACATCGGCCTCTACTCAGCATTGGTGTCAAGGGTTCCCTTGGCACCAGCGACCAAATGGCCACAGTCCAAGAAGGAGCCTGTGAACCGAAGGCAGAGTGTGATGCCAACTAATGGATTCTCTCTCCACTCCACAACAGAGACAGGAGGAGAATGCCTTTGCATTTGAGAAAGCGGAGGCTCAGAGAGGTTGAGACAGCTTCTCGGGGTTACCCCGAGAAGTGGGCCTACACGGGATGGCACCTTCAGTTTTTAAACATCTTCTCTACTCTGTGTGACACGTTTTCAGTGACTCCTAGACCAGAGTTCCTTCCATCTTGGAACACAGTCCTGAGCTGGGAATTCTGGGAAAGGTGGAGAAAAGAGAGGACACGAGTCTGTCCTCAAAGGGTCCCCAGCCTGATCGGGGAGGGGGTGTCCTGGGCTGCTTTACTAGCAGGAAGAGGCATCCACTTCTGCTGGCCCCGTTGGCGGTTAAGCTACAGCGGGGAAATGATGACGGGGCATCGCGTCCCTGCCACGGGAAGGCTTTTGATCGTTTGACTTGGCACAACCCCCAGGCAGCCCTGTAACTTCTTGGGAGTGGGGAGTCCCCCCTGAAAAGTCGCCAGCAAGACCTTTTTCTTCCTGGCTCTGCAGGCCTACTGTCTGTCTGTCTGTCTCTGCCTGCCTGGCTGGGGGATGATTGATGAGCAACTCTGATGTGATGTTAAAATATGCATTAGGCTAATTGCATGCTAATTAGACAGACGAGGCCATTAGGGCTGCTTGGGGGCCCATCTGTGCTCTGGTGTGTCCCTGTGTGCTGACAGATCTGGGGTCTGCTGACACTGGAGACCCAGGCTGCCAGGGGGATGGCCAAGGTGACCTTTGAGGTAGCTACAGGGATGCCAGGCTGAGCAGGGCTGGTGAGTGGAATGTGGGTCATTTTAAAGCCAGGGACCACTTACTTTCTTGCCCTCTCTTCCCTCCATTTTTTTCAGGGCGAGAAGGATGCTGTCAGGGCCTCTCTACATAGCTTAGACTGGTCTTGAACTTACTACAGCTGGCTTCGAACTTGGGATCCTCCATGGGTTGGGACTGCAAGCCTGTGCTACCATGCCTCCTTGCAAGGAAGAGCTTTGGAACTGTACGTTAGAAAATGATGATAGCAAGATCCCTGTGGTTGGGGTGTAAGCAAGCAGGCAGATGAATTTCCTCAAAACACTTGGGGTGGAGGAGGAGTAGATTTGAGGTTCCAGTGATGAATAAGAAGCCCCTGGGTCCCTGTCACTTCATCCCCCCGGATGTCCCCTGCCAATCTGAGGCCAACCTGCCCCAGGCTCCCTATGGGGAGCAAGGAGGAGGCTGAGAGCTAATGCTGTGCCCGCACTTCACACCAAGAGTACGCCCTTCACACCCAGAGTACGCCCTGGGCGCCCAGAGCTCTGGGTGAGAGAGAAGACTCATGGAGACCGCCCGGCCCACTCTCCCCCCTCAGCACCATTCAGTCCCTGCAGGAGAGAGGTTTCTGTCAGGGCTGGGGACACACTCGTTCCATCGTCTAGTGCCTTGTGTGTAAATATTTCATATCCCCATTGAATATTTTGGGATGATTATGAATTCTTGATGCGGTAAGAACTTGGTATGTATAAGATGTGAGCAGCCGGCAGGAAGGAGGCACAGGGGAAGCAGATCCGGTCGCCATTCCACACGGGAGCCCCACGTACCTCGCTCTCCACACCACGTTCCTCCAGTGCAGCGGCCACACCCCATCCCCGAGAGGTACCATGCACACCCCCATCCGGTTACTCTCTTTATATAGTCAGCACTGTCACCTTCACCATCTAGCCCAGCCAGCCAGCAGGTGGCCATTCCTAGGGGAGGCCCATGGCCAGTATCTTATGTGCGGTCATAGGGCAGGGGTCATGACCATGCCTTCGCTACAGAAGAGAAAGGGGCAGCCACTATCCCAAGGCCACATGGAGCCAAAGTGACCCCTATGATGGAACAAGCTCTCTGTTCGCCTGTATATATCAGTTTGATTATTAAGTGCCTTGTCCACTAGGGGAAAGGAAAAAAACATGGGTGCAGAGGAATTAAGGTTGACCCCACGCTGAGAACCTGATGTCTGGAGCACGTGACTGTGTTCTGTTGACCTGGAAGTCTACCGGAAAGTTTTTAATCCTGCCTCCTCTTTCTGGAACATCCCTCGTTAGTCATATTACTGTGACCAAATACTGGGTAGAAGTGACCTAAAGGAGGCTTTCCTGTTGAGAGACTATAGTCACATACAATACACACACACACACACACACACACACACACACCCCAAATAAAAATAGGAGTATGGTTGGCAGGTGCCTATAGACCCTGAGTAGAAGGAATCTGGTCTCACCTTGTTTCTTTTCTTTTTAAAGTACTATTTTTATTTTTTATGGATGTGTGTGCACTTGCCTGTATACCTGTACCTGCTTCCCACAGAGCTCAGAAAAGGGCATTGTATCCCCAGAACTGGGGTTACAGACAGCTGTGAGCTGCCATGTGGCTGCTGAGAACTGAGCCAAGGTTCTCTGCAAGAGAAACGGTGCTCTTAGCTGCTGCGCCATCTCTCAGCCATTCCACCGTCCTGCCTACCCACGAGTTACCCTCGTGGCCTGTTTCAGCGGTTAGATTTTTTTTTCTTGAGGTGCTTTGTTTTGCTTTGCTTTTAAGCAGGATCTCATGCAGGTGGCCAGGCTGGCCTGAATTTGTGATGTGCTCAAGGATAACCTTGAACTTCTGCTCCCTTTTCCTCCAGCTCTGAGTGCTGACCTTGCAGGCCGGCACCACTGTGCCCAGTTAGACAATGCTGAAGACTGACCCCAGGGCTTTGGGTAAGCCAGGCAAGCACTCCACCAGCCAAGCAACACACCCCAGTCCCAGCATCCAGTTAGCGGTGCCCTGGAGGATGGCCAAGGTCAGAGGAAGATGTGAGGGGGCTTTTGGATCCTTTGCATGTGGGGACCAGACTCAAAGTGGGAGAAGGACCTGAGGTTATGCTTCTAGGTGACAGCAGGCCTGTCCCCAAAGCTCTGTGCTCTGAGCCTGGTCTCATTACCAGTTGTCTTTTTGATATCCAAGAGCACCCAGGGTGTCCCCCAATCATTCCCCTATTCAATGACAAGTTAGCACTTCTCAGAATGATATCCACATGGCCCCAATGATGCCCACACGGCCCTAAGCCAGGTAGAAAGGGTCTAGAAGATGAGACCTCTCCCCTGCCTAGTCTCTGCCCCATAACCAGGTCCTTCACACCTTCTCCAGGGCTGCTGTGATTTCAGTCCCATATCTGACCTGTGCCCTCTCTTCTCCCTAGAGATGACACCCCCCCCCCCCCCGCGCAAAGCTGTGTTTATCAGATGTGACAACTAGCTTTCTGCTGGCCTCAACTGTTGTGGTTGTCTTGGGGTATGGAATGGCTTCTTGCTTCTGTCTCTGTAGTTTAAGGGGACAAACCAGCAGTCTCTTCTTCCCACCAGCCTGAGATATCTCACCATTCTGTGTCTGACCAACTGTCTGCTTGTATTTCTTATACTTTGAGACATCTGGACTGGTGTCTACTTCCTTCTTGGATGCTCTCTGGCAGCTCAGTAGAGTCCCTGTGCCAGGAGAGGGAAAAGGGGCTTCTCCCCTCTGTATTTTCCATCTCTCTCTGGGCTCTCTTTCCACCACTGTTGCTTCAGCCACTCAGGGGGCTCAAGCCCCTTCCATGTACCCACCAGATTCCCAGTTCCCAAACCGTAAACAGAGATACATGCGCCGGGCACCACAGCCTTGTTAGGTAAGTTACATTCTCATAGAAACGCATCAACATCTCAGAAGCGCCAGGCGGGAGTCACGCTCATGGTAAACGTTATAATGTGCTGAATCCTTTTGATAATGTCTGTGAAGACACGTTTCTAAGATTTTAAAAGATCAGAAAAAGTTTGAGTCACAGGCATATGTGTGTGGGAGTTGTGTACTCAAGTGAGGGCAGACACCCGCAGAGTTCAGAAGAGGGACTGGATCCCTGGGAGCTAGAGTTGCAGGCACTTGTAACCACCCAACCACGGATGCTGCCACATGAACTTGGGTCCTGGACAAGAGCTACATACTCTTAAGAACTGAGCCATCTTGGGGGCTGGAGAGATGGCTCAGAGGTTAAGAGCACTGGTTGCTCTTCCAGAGGTTCTGGGTTCATTTCTCAGCACTCACATGGTGGCTCACAACTGTCTACAATGAGATATGGTGCCTTCTTCTAGTGTGCAGGCATACATGCAGGCAGAATACTGTATGCATAACACTGTGTACATGATAAATCTTAAAAAAGAAAGAAAGAAAGAAGAACCAAGTCATCTTAAAAATCTCCATGGAATAGAAAAGAAGGGTGAACATGGAGGGGCTGACCTAAGGCTAGGGCTTGAGAAACCATGACCCTCCTCCCTTATGTGCAATTTCACCTTCTATGGCATCCAAAGACACAAAGTGTGGGGCTGAAGAGGTGGCTCAGTGGTTAAGAGCCCTGACTGCTCTTGCAGAGGACTGAAGTTTGGATTACATCGCCTACAGAACTGCTTATAACTCCAGTTCTGGGGCTCTGACGCCCTCTTCTGGTGCCTGTGGATTCCTGCACATGCATGGCACATATAAACTCACATGGACACACACATACACATAAAGATTTTTAAAAAGATATTATTGAAAAATTCTAAAACCAATGTAATTTTAAGTATTTTTACTATAGTGTTATAATTCATGTTTTTAGTTATTATTAATCTCCTACCAGTCCCAATTTATGAATTATACTTTATCATAATTATGTATACAGAGGAAAAACACACAATGCATAGATTCTGGGCACTGTCTTCAGTTTCAGGCACCTGCAGAATGTCGCAGTAGCAGGCTGGCACAGTGGGTAAAGGTGTCTGCTACCAAACCTAATAACCCGGGTTTTGTGCATTGGACCCGTACGGTAGGGAGGGAGAACCAACTCCTGCACACTGTTCTTCGAGCACTTTATCTACCAAGGCAGCTATGTCCACACATTAAATAAATAAATGTCATTTTTAAAAAAAAATTAAATAAAACTGTATGTAGTCGTGCATACCCGCAATCCTTGCTCTTGGAAGGTAGATTTAGAAACATCAGGAGTTCAAGGTCACTCGTAGCTACATAGGGAATCTGAGGCCAGCCTGGGCTACATGAGATGCTGTTTCAAAACAATTTTTAAAAAGAAGAAAAAAATGAAAGAAATAGCCCTTACAAACCTCTGAGTCTAAAGGGAAGGGCGGATAGATGTATTAGCTACACATGGCTGAATAACAAACGACCCTATACTTGGATACTTAAAAACAACCTGCATTCCTCATGTTCGTTTCTGTCATCAGGGTTTCTAGTTCCTCTGTTCAGAGCCCCACACAGCCACTCAATCCTGTCAGAATCAGCTTTCTTGCTTAAAGACTTGCTTCCAGGCTATCTCAAAGAAGGTCTCAGCTCCTCTTTCAGAGTCTTTTCTCTGAGTATAAGTCAGGCCTTCCAAAGGGTAGATACATTTATTTATTGTTAAAATAGAGTCTCACTATGTAGCCCTGGCTATCCCAAAACTCACTATGTAGATCAGGCTGGCCTCGAACTCAGAGAGATCCACCCCCACCCCCACCCACCGCCACTACCTTCTGGGTGCTGGGATTAAAGGTGTGAGCCACCATACCCAGCTGTTATCTTTAGTTATGTGCATACACATGGGTATGTGCACATATACATGTGCACCTCCTGCGGGTGACTGAGGCGACCGGAAGAGGACATCTGCCGCAGCTGGAGTTGCAGGTGGTTCCAGGCATCAGAATGCAGGTGTTGAGAACGGAACTCGCGGCTTTTTTGAGAGCCACCTGAGCGGTCTTTTTTAATTAATTCAAAATTGGCTGGCCGTGAGCCTTCATTAGAGCCTTCATGTTTAACATAATCGATTGACAGGAGCAGGCCAAAGGTCTCACCGTTAATAAGGGGTTCTGTGTGGGTATGACCCACTGGGGGCTTATGCTTGAGAGCATCCACCACGGCGGAAATTGTGCAAGCACAGGAAGAATGGCGATTTCACAGGGCAGCGTCCAAGGTTCTGGCGGGAGGGCAAGACCCTAAGATGGCGTCAGGGACAGCCAAACAAAGAAGCAAAGTTTGGACCCAGATGGAGAGGCACAGAGGATCAGGGCCTTATGGGGATGCAGAGTGAGCCTGGGAGATGGAATGTCCAGTACCAAGTCCCTGGGGCTGGAGAAAGCTGAGTGACTCAGAGGAAGTTAAGGACGAGCTTGACTGGCACATAGGAAGTTGGGGAAGACTTGGAACCGAGAGAAGGAGGCACTTCCCTGCCCCAACTCCTGCTTTTTCACAGCCCCCGTGCTGCCATCTGTTTGTACCAGTTCATGTGAGCATTAATAAAACCCAGGTGAATGCAGGGGATGAACCGTAGTTACCTCTGCAGGACTGTCACTAGGAAAGGATACAGTGCTCTCATGCTCAGAGGAGTGGCTAAGCAGGACATTTATTAAAAATTCATTGAACTTAGACATGATTAGCGAAACGTAAGCTACGTAAGCAGCACCTCATGTACTGAAGCCTGGGGTTCAAGCCCCAGCCTGGCATAAGCTGAGATTGGTGGTGAAAATGTAATTCCTGCATGGAGAGATGAGGATAAGAAACCCAAGGTCACCCTCAGCTATAGAAGGAGCTTGAGGGCAAACAGGGCTACATGAGACCCTCATCTCTCTCCTCTCTCTCTCTCTCCCTTTCTTTGTCTCTCTGTCTCTCTCTCTCTAACACATGCAAAGATTTGTACGTAAGAGCTAGGTATAGCAAGAGTTGGGTATAGGGGCTCACAGATGGAATCCCAACACATGGGAGACTGAGGCAGGAGGATTACCACATGTTCAAGGCAAGACTGCCTAAACTACACAGTAAGTTCAAGGCCAGCTAAGATACCTTGCCTCAGAAAGATATGCGGCTGTGTGTGCTGGCACACATCTTTAAGCCTGGCACTGAGGAGGCAGAGGGAGGTGGATCTCTGTGAATTCCAGGCCAGTCTGGTCTACAGAGTGAGACCATGTCTCAAGAAAAAAAAAAGAAAGAAAGATATGCTATTAAACCAAACCAAGGAGTCAGACACACAGGGCGGCTTCTTATGTCATAGCAGCCAGGAGCTGCCAAGGGTGCAGAGCCCTGGAGTCCAGGGAGGAAGTACCTAGGTGGTCAAGGGCTGGGCCACTTCCATCAGCATCACATCTTCTGACCCACATGTGGTCAGCCACAAGGCAGCTCGGGGTTGTGACATGTGCCTCCCAGGGCCTTAGAGTCCAGGAGAGACCAACTAGCACCGGCTGTGGCTAATTAATACTGCCAGCAAGAACCAGGGAGGAACTGATTGATTCTGACTGAGGGCCTGAGAAGCCACTTGAAGGAAGAGATGTTTGAGTGGTCCACAGTCAGTCGGCATCAGACACTTCTAGACGCCCCCTACAAAACCCTCTCACCTTCTTGAATAATACTACAGGCAGGATTTCCAACCAGTTACACAGTTCAGAGCAGAGATTAAATGTCATATCCCTACCCTGCAGCTGGCCAGCAGCATGAAAGTGGGAATACACCCTGAAACTCCAGACAGATGTACATGCCCTGTTGTTCGCTTTAATACTTAGAGCACAGAGGTAGTGGCTGAACTCAAGCTAGCGTCCTGGGTTGTGAGCATTGGACAAATGAACAAATTGAAATGATCCTCAGGATTTTAAGTACGAGAGCTCCATCTGGACATCGACAGGGATAAGAAACGGGATGTACTTTAAGTTACCATGATGTGGAATCTCTATTATTGAAGCCCAACCTAACCACCCCCCCCCCCAATAAAACCAGGTAGGGGCAGGAGTGTGGCTCAGAAGTAAAGTACCCCCCCTCAAAAAAAAGATTGAAAAGGTAAAACATGGGTAGAGATGAGTGTGGCTGAGGACCCTGTTCCCGAGTGCCGAGTAGCAGGTCCTTGTTTGTACCCAACTGTCCCTCCCCAGAAATGATTCACCAGATGGCTCAGGAAGAGAGGAGTAGACAGGAGAGAGGAGGGAGCTGGCTGAAACCCATGATGGAGCGCTCCTGAGTTGTCGGGACTTCAGATCCCCATCAGGATTTCGAGGGTAGACAGGAGGGGAACCCAGCAAGAGGTAGAGATCCTGCAGGGAATGAGGGCTCAGCAGGGTTTTGGTGTGTTCAGGATGTAGGGGAGGTATCTATCAGGAGCTGGAAGTCCTCAGAAGTGCAGAGTGTGTGTGTGGGGGGGGCAGATGTGGTGGCTACATTTCTTGATTGAAGTTCTAAGATAATGGTGGTACCCAGTGAAGGTGTAGAGATCAAAGAAGGATAATTTAATCTGCAGAAGAAGACTGACAAATTGAAAAAGACAAATTGAATTGGAATTTCCCGCAAGGGAACCTTGAGAAAGGTGTCCGGGACCCACAGAGAACTGCAGCCCAGAGTCCTTGGGAGAAGAACAGATGGAGACAGCATTGGTTTGGAAGCTGATGGTAAAAAGCCTAGAGAGCGAGCCAGGCATGGTGATGCACGCCTGTGTTCCAGCGCTTGAGAAGCAGAGGCACGAGGATTGGGAGCTCAAGGCCAACCTCAGTTACACTGTGAGTTTGGCCTGGGCTACATGAGACTGTCTGAAAACAATAAACCAAGGGGGCGGGGATGTGGATGGGTGGTGGGATGAACAAGCAAACAAGAAGCCAAAAGAATGAAGGGGATCACGGGAGAAGTGAACGGTGGGTTCAGTCTCAGGGGTTCCAGGCGCTAAGAGAGAAGACAGAAGCAGCTGGTGGAGAAGATGGAAGAGGAGCCTTGAAGCCAGGAGACGAATCCAGCACCCCAGTCCAGAGCTTCAGGAAGGTAGGAGTTGATTGCCTACAGTGGGAGCAGGCCAGACCAGTGCCACACACCAAAAGTGACACCTACGCACGGTGGGAGTGGGGTGGTACCACCATCTACTCCCGGGAAACTGGCCAATGGGAGCAGCAGAACACAAAGAATTTGATTCTTTTAATATAAAGTCCATTTTTAAATTCTTTTGTGGTGTTTAAATGATTTTTTTAATGTCTCTAGTCACACAGTCTCAACTCTTTGACAGAGAAATCTTTCTAAATTAACTTCTCATTATTTCTCACCCTAACAAAGACTTCTCTATGACAGGTGTTCTTTGACAATGTGCGCACAGGACCGCTCATTTGCAAGTCAGGAGCGTGAGGCCGTGTGTGTGTGTGTGTGTGTGTGTGTGTGTGTGTGTGTGTGTGTGTGTGTTTTAGCGCACGGATGCCCACGTGTGAGCGTGCATCAGCATGTATGCACAGAGGGTCCAGGCCCTAGCAGGCCAGGTCAGGTCTCTTGATGTGTTCCAAAGTGCATCACTTCCTGACACGGTTTGTCTCGTTCTTTTTTTTTTTTTAAGATTTATTTATTATGTACACAACATTCTGCCTCCATGTATGCCTGCACGCCAGAGGAGGGCGCCAGATCTCAGTACAGATGGTTGTGAGCCACCATGTGGTTGCTGGGAATTGAACTCAGGACCTCTGGAAGAACAGCCGGTGCTCTTAACCTCTGAGCCATCCCTCCAGCCCATGTCTCGTTCTTGTTTAATTCCTCCCGTTCCCACCAGGTGGTGAGAACCTTGCAGCAAAGCCACCATCATTTTGTTTTGGTCTTTTTCCTCTCCTCTGGACTCACTCAGCAGCGCCCCCTGCAGCTCCGAACGGGCAGAAGCCCCAGCACTCCCTGTACAGGCAAGGTACTTGGTGATTTTAGATCTTCCCGACTTAAGGCAGTGAGAGAATAAGAACTCTTTCGGGGTCCCTTGTCACCTGCCTATGTTTTGTCCCAGTTCTTCAAATGGAATAGAACTGGAAACAGAGGTTGGTACTCCATGAACCAAACAGCAACCATGGAGCCACGGCTCAGCTCCAGGGACATAACCCCCCAACACGATCCCTTTAGGACCCACTTGCAGGCCCCCAGGTAATTCACATAAAAGGGAAAGACCGATGCCCAGGGGCCAGGGTTGTGTCCTGAGTGTAGCAGCCCTTGTCATCTTAAAAGCACTTTGACTACACACAAGAGACCCTCAAATATTCTGGTTTGTTGCTTTCCCTCAGAAGAAGGGTGAGGCAGGGCGTGTCCTCACGCCCACATCTGAGGTTCTAACTCTGTCTTCTTATACCTTGTGCTTGTACCTCCCTCCCGACTGTGATTCAGGGTTTGCTGCGTGTGGTCCGCGGTCTCGATACAGAGCGTGGAAGGTTAATTGAGGCGAGGCACATTCCATCTATGCAGCTATGGGGAAGTCATCCATGTTGGGGTGGGACTTCCTGATGCTGTAGCTGTTTGGGGGTCTCCTGTGAAGTCATTGTCTCATCATGGCGAACTACAGTGCAGTTGTCACTGTGGTCTGTTTGGCTTGGTCACCTCTATCTGTGGCAAGTAGACATTTGTTCCCACCTCCCTTGGAAAAGCTAATGCAACGGTCAGCAGCGGTGAATGTATGAGGCCCTGGGGTCAATCCAAATAAAACTACAAAACAATCACACGTGTGTAAGTCTTGCACCAGCAAGATCCTCACACACACCCCTCCTGCAGGACAGTGCCCCAAGAGGTCTTAGATCCACCCAGTCTCCACCTTCACTTTCTTCCTTGTAGCTCTCAAGAATGCATGCATGCAGGACATGTGCCTGTATTCTCCTGCAACAGCCCGAGTGCACAAAATGGCTCATTTGCAAGTTAGGAGTGAGGCCATGTGTGTGCACACACATACACACATGTGCACAGACATGTAAGTGCCGAGGGTCAGGCCCCACACTACTTATTGGTAAATCTGACTTGTTACAGTTGGTTCTTTAACCCGCCCAGCTCCAGCAGCTTGTGTGCCCCTATCGTCTGGGCAAAGCTTCCCTCACCCTCCCTCACCTTTCTTACCTCTGCGGTCTCCCGGCAGTGAGTTCTTTTCCAGCCCCTCCCAGGGGCAGATGGTCATCAGAACTTCAGTCCTTTGGGTGTTATCCCTGCAGTCTATTTCCCAGGGTCCCCCTGCTCTGCTGCAGGTCAGCCACACATAGAAGGGGCTGTCCCTCCAATCAGCTTTCCCGAGTCTCGGGGGACCAGCTCCCCATAAAGCCAGGCCTCTTTTACCTAACCTGCTGCCTGTCTGTGAGTAATAAACCTACTTGGTAGTGTGTGTGTGAGAGAGTGTACGTGTGCGTGCGTGTGTGTGTGTGTGTGTGTGTGTGTGTGTGTGCATGTGTGTGTGCGTGTTCTGACTTAGCTGACTGGAGCACAGCCCAGTGTACTATAATCCTCCCTCATTCCCCAACTCCGTTGGATGCTTGTCTCCTGGACCCCACAGATTTCAACACCCAACCAAGCTACTCTCTACTCTGAAAAAATAATGATGTGCATCTACCTCACACCTCCACAAAGGATCTCATTAAACTTCCCAGCCAGCCCGAGAGGCAGAGAATGATTGCCGCGCCTCGTTTTACAGGGAGAACACTGCCATATTAGGAACTGGTTTAAAGACTTGGACACCAGTGCTAACGAGAATAGAGGGCAGATCAGATGGAACCGGATTAGGAAGACATTGGGTGGCATGAAGAAAGTGGGCGCTGAGCTCATAGGCGCTCATTATCCCAGTGCTCTCTGCCCACGTGGGACGTTTTCCTTAATTAAAAGTAAAATAATGAGCCGGGCGGTGGTGGCGCACGCCTTTAATCACAGCACTCAGGAGGCAGAAGCAGGCGGATCTCTGTGAGTTCGAGGCCAGCTTGGTCTACAGGGTGAGTTTTCCAGGACGGAAGGCCTGTTACACAGAGAAACCCTGACTCGGAAAAGAAAAAAAAAACAAAACAAAAGTAAAATTACGAAAAATAAAGGGTCAGATGCTGGTCCAGCAGATGAGCTCACTCAGTGGATTAAATGAGATAACGTATATAAAGAAAGCCAGGGTTTCTATACTGGGGATGTATGTGTGTATGGCTTAGGGGTACAGTGCTTGCCTGGATGAGGCAAGGCTCCAGGTTTCACCCCCAGAACCACAAGAACATAAGTAAATAAGTTGAATGTGACTGGTTTGCTATTGACACTGTTATTATTAGTACTACACCAATGCAAAGCATGTCCCTCTATCCTGCATGTCCAAGGCCTCTGTCCAGATCTCTATGGGCCAGCTCCATCCCAGAGGCAGCTACAGCACCCCAACCTGTCTTCCCTCTCCAGGGGAGCCACACTAGCACACATATTCCCCTCCCTCCAGTGCTTACTTGGGATCAGCCAGACATAGAACTGTGCCAGTCACCCACTCCAGTTACCCCAGACACTGGGGTAGAGGCGCCCCTGCCAGCCCGGCCTGCCACTCCCAGCCGCCCACAGCAGAGGGCGGCCTCCCCGACTCTAATTTTAACCCTGAGGAAGGTGCCAATCGTTCATTTTTCAAAGCTGTTTCAAAGTGACTCTGATAAGCAAATTGCTGGCAGCCCTGGCGGGTGATTATTCCTGCATTAATCAGGGGGAAATTATGCCAGTTACTGATTAACTAATTACGGCAATCAGATCGGCTGGGAGAGCGGGGCAGAGGGAGCGGGCCAAGGTAAACAACCTGGGGAAGGTGAGGCAGGCTATCTGGCTGGAGACGGAGGGCAGGGACAAGGCCTCTTCTCGCCCAACCCCCACTTTCCTACTCCCCCACGGAGTCCCTGAGGCCACAGCTGGATGTCCCACCCACTGAAAGAAGCAGGGCCCAGGCAGGGTGACAGAGGGCTTGTGCTTTTCCAGCCCTTGCAGGGGCGAGGTGTATCTCCATATACCAGAGAATGTGGGTTCTGTGGGCTCTGGCCTTCAGGAGGCCCTGTCCGATGGAGAAGGAAAGGTGTGTGTGGGGGTCTCTACTCATCTACAGAGGAGGCTGCAGGCAGACTCGGGTTTAGCCGTTAAGACAGACTTGGAAAGAGGCAAATGAGTGACAAAGAGTGAGGAGAGGCAGCCAGAACTTCAGAGCACGGAATCCAGCAGTCCACCTGGCCATCTGAGACCGCTCCTCAGCTGCTCCCTTCCTCCCCACTTGAGAATGATCTCAGCAGTCTCCACCCTCACCATCCCAGTGTTAAGAGGCCTCGTGGGCATGGGCACTCCCCAACCCTCTGTGCTCACCTACTGACCTCCTGCCTCCCAGATGGCTCACCTGTGTGGTGGTGTACCTGTCCGGAATTGGAACCTGCTCAACAGCATTCCGACTACCCACCCAACCCATTCAGATGCCACAGAATGGGAGACTGGCAGGCACTGCAGAAGCCAGGGAGGGAGGGGGGAGGGGGGAGGGGGGAGGGGGAAGGGGGGACAAGATGGAGGGGGAGACAAGGTGAAGGGAGAGATGGCCACTTCTCTCCTAGTGGCCTAATTTGGGAAAGCTATAGGGGAGGGTTTGGTGTTCTCTGACCTATCAGAGACCTGTGGACACCCCCCACACACACAAACACACACTGTTGGGTTTACAGGGTTCCTATGCTCAGGCTTCAATCTCCCAACTCTCTTAATGTGGTGTCCCCTGATCTTTGGTGGTAGTGGTGGGGAATGTCCAACTCAGGGAATGGTCCCCTAGTAAAAGATCCATTTCCAGAGTTTTGCTATCAGCATCACCCAGTTCTTGCAGCCCGGGTAGCTTCAGTAGTAGGATGAATTCCACAAAATAGGCCTGCTGAGGGCCAAAGGAGTGTGCATTTAGACCAAATGGAACCTTTGGGGCTAGACAAGCTGTAAGCCTTGAAGGGAGAGTGGGAGGCTCTCCTTTGAATAACTTCACAGTTTGGAGAAAGCTCTCCCCTTCCTTCCTCCCTTCCTTCCTCCTCTTCTCCCCTTCTCCTTCCTCTTCCTCCTTCTCTTCTTCCTTCTCCTCCTTTCATTCTCTCCTTCCTCTCTTCCCCCTCTTCCCTCTCTCTCATCTCCCTCCCCCTCCTCTTTCAAATCTACCTCCTTTCTCTCCTTCTGCCTCCTCTTCTTCCCCCCTCCTCTTTCTTCTCCCCTTCTTCCCCTTCCCTCCTTTCCTTTTATCAAGATAAGCATTGTTTAAAATAATGTTTTGCCAGGCAGTGGTGGCACATGCCTTTAATCCCAGCACTCAGGAGGCAGAGGTGGGAGGATCTTTGTGAGTTCGAGGCCAGCCTGGTCTAAAAGAGCTGGTTCCAGGACAGGCTCCAAAGCTACAGAGAAACCCTGTCTTGAAAAACCACAATAATAACAACAACAACAACAACAACAATAATAATAATAATAATGTTTTCATTAATTCTCTGAGGACAGCACATTAAATATTTTGAGTGTATTCACCATACACACATACACCTACACATACACCCCCCCACACACACACACACAGAAAGAGAGAGAGTGAGATCTATGTCCTCTAGGAGAGGAGCCATTGGGAGGCACATCCTCTTTGAAGCAGATGGTGGCATCCCCAGAGACAGTCCTGCAGTGAAGGGGTTCCTAGTCATAGGATGTTGGGGAGGTCTAAAGAGCAAACCTTCAGCCAACTCCAGATCACCAAATCCTAATCAGCATGTGGCCTTGAATGGACACCCTTTTCCCTGGGCACTGACCCCAGCTATAAATGGGCCATAGGGTTTTGTCCTCTTGGTCTGCCCAAGATAGGCCTGCCTCACTCAGGGCTGGGTCTTCCACCCCCACCCACCACTCTGCTACCTTAATGGTCTGCAATCCTCTCTACCTCGAGGCCTGGGAGAGGACATGCTGCGGCCCCTGCCTCAACTTCCCTCAGGTTAGAGGCCACTGTCCCTGGTGGCAGGGAACAAGCCGGGTAGAAGGCAGGAAGGAAAGCAGAGATGTGTAGCGAGGAGCCTGGTAGCTGTCAGGGGACGATTTAGGGCGATTGCTTTCCTCGGGGCACACGGTTTCGCTGCAGCAAATATTTCCTCAACGTTGCTACAAGACGTGCATTTGGCAAAGCGCAGCAGGCCTGCAGGCCCTGCTCTCGCTGGTAAAGAGGCGGGCGGGCGCTCACAGCTGATGGCGGGAGTAAATCTGAGCTCACAATTAAAATCTCTTTAGAGATTGCGGCCAAGTGACTGATGGATAGGACCCCAGGCTCCATCCGTCCCCTCCACGCTCCAGCGCCAAGACAGATATCGACAGGACATCATAAATAGCCTTGCACAGGCTGGCAGGAGGTGCAGTTGAGGGATTCAAAGAATAGGCTGAATGGGTCTCTGTTCTGCAGGGCCCTGGGCGAGCAGGGGCTCCCTGCAAATCACCTCAGATGAGCGGAGAAGGTGTTTATCATTCTTCTATAAATGAGTGAAGTCTCCTGCACTTGAATTTTGAGACCTTTTGAAACTGCAGGGGTCACTCTCAGGAGGTCTGTCTGGAACGTTTCTTCCTTTCCCCAACACGCAATGGTATTGGTGACCACAGGCTACTTCCTTCTGGCTACTTTGGTGCATGCCGATCCACCAGCGCCCTCATTTCTCTTCATGAAGGCTCTCTGGCCATCCATGTGGCAAACCAGAGCTGTGGGGGAACCCCATCTCCTGAGCACTGTCACCAATGATGGGTGACAGTTGACAGGAACACGAAACACCCAGCTACCTCCCTGACCACTTAGAGCAACTCTGATGCATGCTCTGCAGTCTCCCCCAAACTCCCAGAGGGGATGAAACCTAGATGCTCACAGGAGGGACACGCTCTGCTAACTTTCTTCCTACCAGACCTTTTCTTCCACCTTCCGCCATGATGGTTAGCCCTGACCACTGAGGTTGACCTCAGAGACATGGAGGCAAATACCCCAGCACACCTCTGGGTATCTGTGAGGCCTCTGCCCTAACCAGTAGTTCAATCCATTGGCTGATATGAAGTTCAGTAGAGTGGGCCAGTGAGATGGCTCAGCAGGCAAGGGGTCTTGCTGCAAAGCCTGGCAACCTGAGTTTGATACTTGGGATCCACATGGCAGAAGGAGAGATCCAACTCCCACAAGATGCCCCGTAACCTCCACCATGCATCCCCTCAACACATACACAATCAATCAATCAATCAATTAATCAAAACATTTTTAAAAATTGAAAAGACTATTGGGAGGGGTGCAGGTGTGGAAGGTGGGGGGCTCGTGAGATTGAAGTGTCACTGAGGGTGTGCCTTTGAGGAGTACATCTTGGTTCTGGCCCTCACCTGTTTCTCCATCTGCTTCCTGGCCACCACGAAGTGAGGCACTCTGTTTCTTCGTGCCCTTCCACCATGACATTCTGCCTTAGCACGGGCCCAGGAATGTGGAGTCAGCCAACTGCAGAGGACACTTTGAGTGATGAATCTTATTTCCTTTGTGGTTTGTCCCAGGGGTCTTGTCAGGGCAGTGAGAAGGGAACAGGCACATGCTACCTTAGTTCCCCGGGACCCTCCTAAGTCCACCGCTTACACACATCTTGATGTCTTAGGGCTGATCTGCCTCTGGGGGCCTGTACCAAGAGACTGGTTCATCTTTGCTTCTCAGTCCAACTTGTCTCCCTCCCAGAAGCCTTCCCGCTCCCTCCCTGTGTGCTGTATGTAACACTGCATACATTAACATGGCATCTTGAGCATTTTCTGTCACATACTGGTGTCTAGGTTCCCCAGCTAGATAGGAGCATCTGGAGAGCACAAACATTGTTTTGAATTATCTCTGGGGTCCCCGAGGTCCTACACGGTGCCTGGCACACTATCACTATTTGCTGAATAATTAATGGAATAAGTGAAGCCAATGAATTAAATGTTCTTGTCGATTTACAAGAATGGAGATGAGGAATCTTTTCTTCCCAGAGAGAAAGAAAGACACAAGGAAAAAAACAATTTGACTTAGCTTCGTTTTGAGCAGGAATATAAAGCGTTTTATCGATCTGCCTTTTAAATTAAGAACAGGAAACAGTAAAGCCATTCAATAAATAAAACATAATAAAAACAGCTCAGTCCCAGAGTGTCGCTAATTAAGGGAGACAGAGAGAACAAAGGGGGAGAGAGGAGGAGAAATGGGACACAAGGCAGCAGAATGAAGGGCGACGAGACAGGGACAAAGACTCAGAGATGACTACATGAGGCCAGGGGCCGCTGGGACACGGCAAGAGGAGGTTACAGTGTGCTTTCCTGGCAGAGGCTGGGAAACGGGAAGGCAGTGCAGACAGGGGAATTCTCCGCCAGCATTGGTCACCTAGAGGAGATAACCTCTTCACACGCTGAAGGAGGGAGTGGGGAAGCTCTTGGAACCCACGGAGGGAAAATTCCTACAGCTGATCTGGACCCATGGGAGAAGAATCTCTGAGGTTAAAATGGCACGCCTTTAATCCCAGAGGAGGCAGAGGCAGGCGGATCTCTGTGAGTTCGAGACCAGCCTGGTCTACAAGAGCTAGTTCCAGGACAGGCTCCAAAGCCACAGAGAAACCCTGTCTCGAAAAACCAAAAAAAAAAAAAAAAAAAAAAGGGTGAGACTGGCAGGATGGGGATTTGGCTCAGTGGTTAAGAGCACTGACTGTTCTTGCAGAGGACCCAGGTTCTGTTCTCAGCACCCACATGGCTGCTCACGACCATCTATAACTCCAGTTCCAGGGGTTCTCGTGCCCTCTTCTGACCTTCGAGGGCATAAGGCACTTACATAGTGCTCATACATACATGGGAACCAAACACATACACACAAAAAATAAGATAAATCTTTTTTTTAAAGGAGAAAAGACAAGGAAAGCTGGAGGGATCAAGTGGGTCAGAGGTGGACCAGGCACCCGCATTAGCCATTCTAGTGACCATGAGGAGCATTTCCTACCTGTTAGCCACACTACAGAGGCTTCTTGTACTTGGGCATGTGGCAGGGTTGTGTCAACTCTACAGGGCAGGGGGGTATCAGTGAACAAGGCTCACTTATTAATTCCAATTCATTAATTAACCCAAGGTGTCAAGGAAGTTCCCAGTTCATCACAGCCATGGCAACTGATTCCAAGCCCCATGCCTCCTGCCTCCCTGTGGCCATTTTGGAAAAGCCACATGGGGCAAGGGGACATCAGTTCTGGAGAGCATCAGTCATGAGCTCTCCCCCTGCCTCCGTTCATCCTCGAATCTCCTGGGGCTCCTGGACGTGACTGTGAGGAGCTATCTTGTTTAGCTTCACTGAGGTGGGAAGATTTGCCCACTGTGGGTGCCAATCCCTGGGCTGGCATCCTGGACTCTATAGAAAGAAGAAAGCATTCCAAAGTGCAGAGAATAAGGGACAGTTGAATGTTTGGATGCCAAGGGACACCAGTAACACACCCCTTTCCCAAAGGCTCAGGGACCATCTCCCAGGAAAAGATGGGAAGGTTGTAAGAGCCAGAGGTCAGGGAGGACCACAGCGAAACATGACAGGACCCCGACATGCAAGAATTCACAGCACCTGGGGTCACCTGAACAAGAACTATACAAAACTGAGCCGGTCAGCGTTCTAGCGTGGAGTGGGGAGGGCTTTTCAAGCCCTCCTCCCTAAATGAGGAGCTGTGGGGAGTGGGGTTACAGGGGTGGGGGGGGGATTAGAGTCAGTTGTCTTTTTTCTTTCTTTTTTTTTTTGTTTTTTGTTTTTGTTTTTTTCAAGATAGGGTTTCTCTATGTTAACAGTCCTGGCTGTCCTGGAACTTGCTTTGTAGACCAGGCTGGCCTCACAGAGATCCACCTGCCTCTGCTCCCTCCCCCTCCCCCAAGTGCTGGGATTAAAGGTGTGCGCCACCGCTGCCTGGCATTAGAGTCAGTTTTCTTTTTTTTCTTTTTTTGGTTTTTCGAGACAGGGTTTCTCTGCAGCTTTTTTTAGAGCCTGTCCTGGAACTAGCTCTTGTAGACCAGGCTGGCCTCGAACTCACAGAGATCCGCCTGCCTCTGCCTCCCGAGTGCTGGGATTAAAGGCGTGCGCCACCACCGCCCGGCTAGAGTCAGTTTTCTTAAATGTTTGTGACTCTGGTAGGTTGACTATGCTCCTCCAGGAGATGGCCCCACAATCAGGAGTGTGTAAGCAGCACACATTGGAATTATTTTATTAATTATTGGTTATTCTAAAAAGGGGAGACAAAGTTTTAGAGAGGGAAAAGAGGTGTGTGTTGGGGGGGTGGATCCAGCAGGATGCAAGGGAAGGAGTAGGGGTGAATATGATCAAATACATTATATAAAATTTTCACCGGGCAGTGGTGGCACACACTTTCAATCCCAGCACTCCAGAGTCAGAGGCAGGTGGATCTCTGTGAGTTTGAGGCCAACCTGGTTTACAAGAGCTAGTTCCAAGACAGGCTCCAAAAGTACAGAGAAACCCTGTCTCAAAAACAAATTCTCAAATAATTATTAAAAATATTTTTAAATTTTTAATTATATGTATGTGTGTGTCTGTATATGGGAATGCCAGTTCCCTTAGAGACCAGAGGTGTTATGAACTGCCTGACGTGGGTGCTGAGAACTGAACTCAGGTCCTCTGAAAGAGCAACAAACACTCTGACCACTGAGCCATCTCTCCAGTCCCTACATCTACATCTATATCTACATCTACACATATATTATTTTTTAAAGGAGAAACTGAGTACACAAATTCATTGTTTCTTGCTTCCTAACTATGGACAAACGTCACCAGCGGCCTCAAGCTCCTGCTGTCTTGTCATCCTGGATATGAATTGTGTCCCTGGAAGCATGAGGCAAAACAAATCCTCCTTCCTTACGCTGCTTTAGTCGGGGTTTGTTATCAGAGTCACAGAAGAGGACTGGACCCAGTGCCAGGGGAATGGGAGTTTGAGGAGAATCCTGAAGACAGATAGGCGCCCACTGAAGCCGCTGAGAAGTCCTAAGATTTGTGGCTACTGAGGGAATGTGAACTGGGGACCTAGACAGAAGGGTGGGACCTCCTAAGGGTGGGGTGGGTCTGTCCTTCCATGTCAGCTTAACTAATGAACCTGGAGACTTGTACCTCCAAAGTCATCAAGACCCCAAAGTCTGAGGCTCCTGCCTCCACAGCTCCTCAAGTCCTGCTCTGGCTCCCAGGGTTCCCCTTCCCTCTCTTGCTCCATCTTAGATCCATCAGGATCTGTCTGGTCATGTGCCAAAGGGCTCAGACCTCAAGTAGAGGTCTTGGAAGAGAAGTCAAAGAGATCCCCTCCCCTATCTCTGGTGTCCTCCCCAGACTTCCTGTATTAGCAACCTAAAAACAATGCTTTTGAGACGGGGAGGGCCATAAATGAAGAAGTGGAGATGTTAGGAGGGTTTTGTGAACAAGCATCTTATACCCCAGCCCCAAACCTGCACCAGCCTAACACACAGAACCCCTCAGCACCCCCAGTGTTACACCCACCTTATGTCGCCTTGGTTCCATCACTCATTCCTTCCTTTTTTCTTTAAGAGATTGTGTGTGTGTGTGTGTCTGTGTCTGTGCGCACGTGTGTGTGTCTGTGTGTGTGCGAGCACGCGTGTGTGTGTCTATGTGATTACCACGTGCTTGCAGGTGCCCACAGATGCCAGAAGGCGGTGTCAGGTCTCCTATAATGGGATTACAGACAACTGTGGGTGCTGAGAACCAAACCCAGGTCCTCTCCAAGGGCAAGAAGTGCTTTTAACTGCTCAGCCATCTCTCCAGCCCCTCCACAGCTCATTCTTGGCTCAGGCCAGGCCAAGCTTCCAGATTCTCCTGGGACCTCAGCCAGTCCCCACCAGTGAATTTTAATTGCCTGAGAAAAGTAACACCAATATTTATACGGGAACAAACACGGATACCATAAATAAATACATTACTGACTCATTGAATTAATTAGTGTTTAATTACTCGAAATTACCATCAGTTACTACCAATTACCCGAACAACGAATGCATTCTTTCTCCCTTACAGATGGCAATTTCCAGGGCCAAGCCCAGAGACCTCAGCTGCAGGAAGCAACCTCAGGCTGCGTTCGTGCTTTCTTGATCCTCCCCCACTGCCCACCTAGGAACCGTCACACAGTGTGCCATACATACATTTATCATAATACACAAGGCTCTGGACTCGGCACCAAAGATTCATCTGTAGACTAAAGAGATAAAGTCCTGGTCCTTGTCGAACTCACACTACAGTAGAGGATGAGGGGGAAAAAAAGCTGGGTACTTTAAAAGATGGTTAAGTGGTAAGCAGAAAAATAGGCAGGAAAGGTGATGGCTGTGGAGGCTGGTTCAGGGGCAACAGGTGACAAGGGCATCCGCTCGTCCCTCACTCTCCACCTTGACCTGTGCTCTGGAGGGCTGCTTTGCAGCCGTAGTGTCCCCTGATCACCCTGACCTCTGGCTTCTGTGCGTTTGGTCCGAGGGTGGGGACCTCAAGATGAGCAGAGACAAGGAAGAGAGTATATGGGCTGGCTGCAACTGGTTCTCAACGTTTCCACTTAATGCTCTCCCCGTTTTATTTAATTTTTGAAGATTTATTTTTATGCATGTATATGCATGTATGTCTGTGTATGAGCATGTGCACATGACCGAAGTGCTTTCAGAGGCCAGAAGAAGGTGTTGGGTCCCCTAGAGCTGGGGTCACATGCATTTGTGAGCTGCCAAACATGGGTGCTGGGAACTGGACTCAGATCTACAAGAGTAGCAAGTGTTCTTAACTGCTGAGCCATCTCTCTAGCTCCAAGCCCTTCTTATTTTTGAGACAGGCTCTCGTCTAGCCAAGGCTGGTCTTGAACCAGCATCACGCAGTCTAGTCAAGTAACCCTCATCCCCCCCCCCCTCCTTTTTTTTTCCAACAGCTGCGTCTGCCTACCCAATCACAGCTCTCCTCATAAAGCTGCCATTAATAGCCTGGGAGTCCCAGCACCGTCCCCATGGTCTCCAGAGATTCTGACTGCTCAATCACTCTTGGAAAGATCTGAATTTGGGAGCGCCATCTATTGTCTCCTGGGTCCTGGCAAGGAAAGATGGCCTCTTTGGTAAAGTGACGTTTGAGCGGAGATATGAAGCAGGTGAGTGAACCGTGTGGACATCTGCAGGAAAGCATCAAGGGCAGAGGGAGCCAGAGACAAGACAGTGCCTACGTCCTTGCGAACCAGAGACTTGTGAGCTTGGGCAAAAGTGACAGAGAGGGCAAAACACATGGCTCAGTTCAGAGTGTGTGCCTTGCACCCACAAAACCCCGAGGTGCTCCCGAGCACCACCTCAAACAGCTGCGGTAGTACACATCCGTAGTCCCAGCAATCAAGAGCCAAAGGCGGGAGGACCTGAAGTTCATTGTCATCCTTGGCCACATAGAGATCAAGGCCAGCCTGATAGCCTTTTATTAAGTGACGACAAAGATTTATTTTATGGGTGGCTGCTTTTCTAGAGGACCCAGGTTTGATTCCCAGTACACACATAGTGGCTCAAAAGCAACTGTAACTCCAGCTCCAGGGGGTCTAATGCCCAGCACCACGTGTACACGGTGCACATGCATTCATGCAGACAAAACACTGATGTGTGTAAAATGACCTGATACATATCAAATGACACTGAGAGCCAAACCCCAGTTCTCTTAACCAACGAGCAATCTCGCCCAGGCCCCTCAGGGTCATCTTTCACCCCAGGGACCCACGGAGCTTGTTTTGGATTTAGTTTTAGTTTTTAATTTTTTTATAGTTTACATGTATGAGTGTTTGCCTGCATGTATGTCTGTGCACCATGTCTGGTGCTCTCAGAAGTCAGAAGACAGCACCAGGGTCCCTAGATCTGGAGTTACAGACAATTGCTGGCTTCCATGTGGGTGCTGGAAACTAAACCCTGGTCCTCTGCTAGTGCAAGTCTTCTGCTGAGCCACCTCTCCAGCCCCTGGTTTTGTTCGTTTGTTTTATTTTTGAGACAAGGTCTGGCCTCAAATTCCAGAGCCTCCTGTTTCCAGTTCCCACGTGCTGAGATAACAGGTGTGTGCCACCAGGACCAGCCTTTGCAGCAATTTCTGAGCACTGGTTGGGCATACTACAAGAAGGTAACAAAGGCTCCGTGGGAGTGAGCTGGAAGGAAAGAGGGGGTCAGTGAGGAATCAGCTGTAGACATGTAGGCAGAAGACGGTGGTGGCTGGGCCCAGGGTGGGTACTGTGGTTTGAATGTAAAATGTCCCCCAACAGGCTCATGGCTTTGAATACTTGATCTCCAAATGGTGCTTTGTGCGCCTTTAGGAGTTAGAACCTCGTGGAGGAAGTGTCACTGGGGAGGGGGTGGGCACTGAGGTTTCATTGGTCAGCTCCATTCCCTGTCTACTCAGTGCCTCCTCTACCTTGACTACCGATGTGCGGCTCATGCTCCTGCCTCTCTACATCCCACCAGGACGAGCCGTAGCCCCTGAAGCTCTGAACCAAACCAAACCCTCCCTCTTCTTGGTTTTTATTTTGTTTTGTTGTTTTTCGAGACAGGGCTTCTCTGTGTAGCGCTGGCTGTCCTGGAATTCACTCTGTAGATCTCGAACTGAGAGATCTTCCTTCCTCTGCCTCCCAAGTGCCGGAATTAAAGGCGTGCGCGGCAATGCCTGGCTTACACCCTCCCTCTTTTTGGTTGCAGCCGTGAAAGAAGAGACTGATACAGAGGCTGCTGTGCAAAGAGCGAGTGTGCAGACGGATTGGAGTGAAAGAAAGAAAGGAATTGTGGGAAAGGCCAGAGTTTTTCACCTGAGCAACTGCAAAGAGGTTTTTTTTTTTTTTTTTTTTTTTTTTGAGATGGGCAAGGTTTGGGGAGAAGCAGCTTCTCTGGAGAATTGAAGTTGAACTTGGTTTAGCAGAAGTACAGACTAGAATGGAGTCTCTGGTGTGGGGAAGCTAACCCTCCACCTGGACTCCAAATGCAGGCTAGGCCTCCATCTATGCTACAAAGGCAAGGAGCCAAGTCTCCTTAATTGGGTAAAGACACTAAATCTCCCTTCAGTCTCTTCCTTCCTGGCTCCCTGTTGAAAGTTCTCCGTTCTCGCTAACCAAGATCCTTTCCCCTTGAATGGCAGAGTGCCCGGGAATGGCTGCATCTGGGAGCTGGGAAGGAGCAGAAATAGTGAAGCCTGGAAGATTCCTGCCAGGGTACAGCAGCGAGGAGGGAGGCTGTTTTTATCTCTCCGAACCTTAGGAAGCCTGTGCCAAAAAATAAATGTGGATTGAGAGTAACCCCAATCTCACTTGGGTCAGAGCAATCAAAATGTAATTGGGTTTGTGAATAACTAATGTTTACACTGATGTTGTCCTAATAGGACGATGAGACCTGTAGATGTGACTGTCATCTCCACCCCATGAGAATCTTGGGTTTTCACAGAAACTGGGTCAGGCAGGGGGAGATAGAGAGAGAAGCTACTGTCCCAGCCTAGGGGGCCAGGATAGAAGGAAACAAGTTCTCTAGGCAGAGGCAAGGAGGCTAGAGAGTAACAGTATTGATGGTAACTATTCTATGTGAGGCTTATTAGGCCCCTACTGCATACACGGCATAATGCATTTCCCTCCTGGGGCCTCAGGAGGTGATCTGAACTATTCCTATTTTTACTGACGAAGCCACGAAGGCCCTGGGGAGATGTGAGAGGCTCTAGCCTTCTCATGTGGTACAGACAAGTCCAAGGGCAGGCCTGTCTAGAGCCAAGCTCTTCCCATGATGCCATCAGCCTCTAAGGAACCAGGGGAGTCACAGGAGCCTCCGAGAGGACGACACAAGTCCAGAGCAGAGGTGGACCAGTTGTGACAACTCTCATTCTCTTGTTTCTGTAAACTAAACGACAAGGGACAATCTGGGGGCTGGAGAGATGGCTCAGTGGTTAAGAGAACTGGTTGCTCTTGCAGAGGGTCAGGGTTCGAGTCCGAGCATACTCACAGAGGTTCATAATCATCCATAACTCCAGTTGAAGGATCTGACGCCCTCCTCTGACCTCCATGAGCGTCAGGCATGCACGTGGTACACAGACATATGTGCAAGCAAAATATGCATATACATAAAAATAATAACACATCTAATTCTTTTCAAAGATTCATGAGATATCTAAGGAAGGAGACCAAGTCTAAACATGTAATTCATTAGTGTTTCCTGTATGCCTTAGGCACCCAGGCTGACGATGTAATTTTATACAATATCTTTAGTGCACCTGTGTTTTGACTAGGACCTGTCACACGAGGTCAGGTGTAGAATTTTCCACTTAACACCATTATGTCATCATTCAGACTGTTTCGGAGGAATATTCGTTCAGCCTGACATCACCTTCCCAGGGGTGATACTGGCACACTTTGATGACTGGGAGTGGTACAGGGGGTAATGAAACGAGTGGCTGTTGGGATGCCGTCTATGGCCCTGTTTGTGCTAGGGTAGCTCAGCAAGGTGAGTGACACTGGTCACTGAGGAGTGGCAGTGCTGCTAGAGACCTCCAGAGAAGCTGAACCGGGGTCAGCACTGCTGCAGAGCCGTGAGCCACCCCCAGCAGACAAACCACTGGTGTGGGGAGGGCGGGGCTCAGGACTTCCGTGGAACCAGCTTTATTGCATTCCCTGTTCTGGACAGTGTAAGCGATGACCCTGCCTCTCCAGAGGGACAAATGTGATAAATAACCAGGGAGGACAAGCGGGAGGAGGCGGCCCAGACACCAGAAGTCATAAGTCTCTGTCCAGCTGTATGGCAGGCTCATTACAGAAAGCCCGAGGGCCATCCCAGGCTGTGGGCCCTGGGACTCGGGAGACCCTCTGGTGCGGGACTCCTGATGGCTCCGCAGCTTAGTACTCAGGGCTTAGCAGCCTCCTTCCTTTATGCCAGGCCATGTATCCCCACTCTGTCTGTCTCAGTATTTAAAGATCCACGCCTCTCTTGACTCTCTAACCCCTGAGAAATCTAGGATGACATCTGATAAGGGGTTTCCTGATGTTCTTAAAAATAAGCTGGACACAATGAACATCAATCAGATTAGCTATGCTAGATTGCAACCCATCCACGGAGCTCTGGGTACAAATTTGGCTCTGCTACATATATGGTCACATGGCCTTGGCAAGATGCACAACCCATTATCTTATCTTCAAAATGGAGCCAGCACTCCCATTGCCTCACAAGGCTGAAAATGTGAGATGAAATATGTATATGCGTACACACAAACCTCCTGGTAACATATCAGTTAACAGGTGCGTGTCTTCTGGGCGTCTAGCAGGGGTCTATTATACTTTTAATCGTCAACTTGAAATAGCTGGGAGTCACTGATAAGAGTCTCAATGAGGGATTATCTCCATGGGGGTGGGCTCTGGGCAGGTCAGTGGGAGACTGCCTTAATTGTTGCAGGAATAACCCAGCCCACTGTGGGCAACATCACTCCGTGAGCGGGAAGAAGGAGCCAAGCACAAGCGAGCAACAAGCGAGCACATCTGCACTTGCTGCTCTCCTCCCTTGACTGTGGTAGGACTATCTGTTTGACGCCCCTGCCTTGACTTCCCCACAATGGTGGGCTGTAATCTGGACATGGAAGCAGATATGAGTCCCTTCTCCCCATAAGTTTCCTTTCATCGGGTATTTTTGTTACAGCAACAGAAATGGAACTAGGATGGGGGTCTTTACGTAAAGAACTGTACTTAATCCTCACACCCTCCGTGTGTGATCAGGTACTATCCTGTCTCTCTACAGATAAGATACTATGCCCACTGGGACCCTAGGGAGTGGTACAAGTGGTCTTTGAATCCAGATGGTCTTACATCAGCTTTTTACCATGAGATTGCTTACTTGGTGTACATTAGGTGCTCAACAATGCATATTTCTCGATCCATTACCACATTAAGCTAGACTTGTGGGTTTTCTTCAAACTCGAGAAGGATCTGACATTTGCATGAATGTTAAATCCCATAACTTGCTTTCTTGTTTAACCTCAGATGAGATGGAGACTCATTATGTTTAAGGATATAGTTACATTTATTTACTTGTGTTTGAACATGCATGGATAGCCATGTGTCCATACCTTAGCAAGCACATAGAGTCGGCTCTCTTCTTCCACCATGTTGGTCCTGCTCTTCTGGCTTAGCAGCACGCAGCAAGCTGGTGAGCCATCTCACCAGCTTGGGTATTTGTCTCTGATCCCGAAAGAGACAAGGGATGCTTAGAAAGGCTTGTTGGCCCACAATGATATACCCAGAAGTGGGGAGGTCAGTGCTCACACTTATGGTTGCTCATCATCAAATTCAGAGTCCTCAACAACACTGGGATAGCCTTCCCTGCCCTCCCGCCTCACCCAGGCCTTAAGGCTGCCCTCAGTGTATCATTTCTGACCGTTCATTATTCCCATCACTTTTTAAGAAAAACACGGTGTCATGATAAGCCATAACAGCTGGTTCACGGGCTCCTTCGGTTTCAGCTTTCCACTAAGGGGAACTTACCCCCGTCCCTGCTGCCTCCTGGGACCTGATACACTCATTTGCACAAATAACTGGTGGAGGTTAAGCAACGTCTTGATGTACATAGGGAGCATAAAAAAAGAAACCACTACAAATCAACGAGAAAAGGGCAGATAAACGATTAGAGAAATGAACAAAGAGTTGGCACAGATAACTCCCCAAATTTGCCATCTGATTGGCTGTGAGCCCGTGAATGAGTGCTATGCTTTATCACCAGGGAGACACAGATGCTGGGAGAGCTCCCTCCAAATCCACAGAATCCCTCGGCTGCTGGTGAAGATGCTCATGGGACTACACAATGGTGCTATTTGTCAAAACGACAAATTACGCACATTGTGACCTAGAGACTGACTCCTAGGGACTGACTCTGCATGGGACGTCACGTGTATGTGTGTCACGTGATAAAAAAAATAGAAAGTCCCATCGGAGCAGCTCATAAATCATCGCCCTGATGGTTAAACGGTGCTGATCAGCAGCAACGGGATGGATAAATACATTATGCGACATTCATATTGTGGAGCCATATGAAGCCATGAGAATGGAAGTCTATAGTGGCTTCCAATACAGATAATGCTCAGATACAATGTGAACAAAAGAAGCTAAACACAAGGCTGTACATAATGTCGCATGCCTGTATTTCCAGCGCTTGGGAGATGGCAGCAGGAGGAACAGGAGTTCAAGGTCATCCTTGGCTACATAGTGAGTAGGAGGCCAGCCTGGACTAAAGGACACTCTGTCTCGAAAAAGAAAAAAAAAATCCTGTACCTAAGGCTTGGGAACATGGCCTAAGAATGGCTGGAGAGACTGTAGGCTCCAGAGGACCAGGGAGTTTGCTGTGAGGTTGTGTTTTCCAGTGACACCAGAAGCTACACCCATGACCATCCAAATGAGCTGAACAGGGATGACACCAATGGTCATGCCACAATGACCAGGGAAAGGCCCACGAGGTCTCAAATGAGCCACAGGCAGCTGAGGAAATCTGGGAATGGGAGAGGTGGTCTTCCCCAGGGAAGAGCACACCAATTCTATGTCAAATGTTCACCCTGAAAGATTACATACAAGTAGCATTACATAGATGAACAGGGTCTATTTAGGAATACACACACACACACACACACACACACACACATATATACTACATATACTACATGCATGCAATAACAATTAGTGAAATAAGAGGCCATGAATTTGAATGAGAAGAGGTAGGGGTATCTAGGAGGGCTTAGAGGGAGGATAGGGGAGAGAAATGTAATAATATAACCTCAAAAAAAAAAAGAACATAAGTCCCCAAAATAATAAAATTAAAGCAATCAATAAACCAAAAGCAGACACAAACAAATTTATATGTGTATGCATTTCAAATACATTTCACAAATGAGAGAAGGTCTTCCGTAAAGTTAGAAGCCCTAAGAAGGTTCTTCTTAGTGGGGTGACCTAAGTGAGGTCCTGTTTGGTTTCTTGCTCTGGGTGGTGAGATTATACGGCGTGCTATTCTGGCAAGTTGTCAAGCTGTATGCTCGTGACCTGAGAACTGCTGAACGTATGGTTCCATAAAATGGCTTTTTTTAAACAACTCTTTTTAAAAACAGGTTTAAAAAAAAGGTGGGGCATATTGATACATACCTTTAACAATAGCACTCAGCAGGCAGAGGCAGGTGGATCTCTATGAATTTGGGGCCAGCCTAATTTATATAGAAAGTTCCAAGCCAGCCAGGGCTATACAGAGAAACCCTGTCTCAAAAAAGAAAGGAAGAGAAGGATATAGAAATTATACATATAATTAATATATGCATATATGTATATATGGTATATATACAAATGGTATACACACATACATACACACACACATATATACATATATTTATTTATTTATTTATTTATTTGTTTGTTTGTTTATTTAGTGAGAGAGAGAGAGAACCATTGATTGCTGAAGAACAAAATTGCCCCCAGTGCCCCCTCTCCTTGACAAGGTGACCAGACTGTCAGAAGGCAACAGTGTCACTCGTGGTGTGTCAGGACCTGAGGATGGTGACAAGGCTTCTTACAATGTCCTTGAGAAGATATGGCCAACACGGTCGGGTGACCGTGTAATGAGGTGAATTGAGCCGCTGTCCCCAAAGGGTGCTGATTAAGGAAGCCGTGTCTATCCGCAGGGAAATGTCTAGAGAGCCCCAGGGCTCTGTCCTCAGCCTGGGCAAGGAAGGCTGTTATCAGGGACAGCAATGAAGATGTAACAGGCTTATCGAGCTCACTGGTGACACAGAGCCAGGAGGGAGAGGGAGGATGGGGCATGAAGAAGCAAGATCCAAAGTGATTTTGGCAGGATGGTCAAGAGCAGCAAGCGTAATGAGATGAAATTGAGTGGAGGATGTGGGGACGGCCTCGAGATTGAGGCTAAAAGAGCACTTTGTAGGAACAAGACCAGGTGGTGATGATGTGGGGAAGACGGCGTCTCCAAACCCTCCTGCCTTAGCGTGTGGCTCCCCCAGGCCCGCCTCAAGGCCTGGCTCCAGAATGCATTGCCAAATTAATCCTAGAATAAAGGACAGCAGCACCTGTGACACCTTAGCCTCAGGGTCGTCTGATGAAGTCCGTGAAGTCCGTGAACAGTTGTATCTCCAGCTCCAGTGGGGGACCAGCAGGCTGTCACTCAGTCCTGAGGCCATCTAAAAGGACATAAAAGGGGTTTGACTCTGTTGGTGGGGGGTTTCCATAGCATGCACAAGACCTTGGTTTAGATCCCAGCACTCTGTGGACTGGGAATGGGAGGTAGATGTATGAGAATCAGAAATTCGAGGTCATCCTCTGCTACATAGTGAGTTTGAGTCCAGCCTGGGCAAGATGAAACCCTATCCCAAAATAAATAAAGGGATGTGAACAAATTGTCAACAAGTCAGGTAAAAACAGGACACTTTGTTTTTACATTTTATTTATTGTTCTGTCTCTGCCTGTCTATCTGTCTGTCTGTCTCTCTTTCTGTGTGTGTGAGTGTGTGTGTGCTCTCTCCTTCCACCTTTGTATATGTTTTGTGGGCTCAAAGTCAGGCCACCAGGATTGCTCTGCAGGTGCCATCTCCCTGGCCCAGAGAACTTGTTTTAAGGAAGGCAATGGTTCTGTAACCAGCATAAGAGAAGGCTGAAGACAGGACCGAGACAGAGGTTGAGAACAGGCAGTGTCCCCAAGACCCTGCACGCTCCTTTGTCCTTTGTGTACTCAGAGGCAAACCCAATGGATTCACCGTGTATCCGATGTGACTTGTGTTTCAAAGCCACTCACTTGCGTAGTTCCTTTCTGAGAAACCTCAGAGGGCCTTTGACAAACAGCCTCACACACAGGGACCTTGTAAACAGCCTGCATGCACGCCTATTGTGACCATCACCCGTTCAGATGTCTCTGCCTTCCTTGCTGCCCCCTTCATCTCGCTTGCTCTCACCTGCAGTGGTCACGGGCATTGAGAAGATCCGGCTCAGGGAAAATCAGAGATCCATGTTGGCTGAGTCTAGTGGATGTGTCTATTTGATTCTCAGTCCCTTTCACATCAGTCTTCACCAGCTTTCCTAGGGTGAGAATGACATTCAAGAATACTCCTAGGTTACAGAGATGGCTTATCTGGTGAGGGCCCCTGAGGATGTGAATGGGGTCTAACTCCTACAGAGTGTCCTCTGGTCTCCAGGTGCACACTGTGGAACATGTGTGTCCTCTCACACAAAATAAATAAACAGAAGTATAATTTTAAAAAACTAATTAGGGACTAGAGATGTGGCTCAGTGGTTGAGAGCACTTGCTGCTCTTCCAGAGGACCTGGGATTGGTTCCTAGCACCCATGTCTAGAAGCTCACATCCCCTGTAACTGCTACACTAGAGTAGCTAATGCACTCCTCCAGACTCTAGGGGTGCCTGCATGTATGTACACACCCCACACATACACACATATACACATAATTAAAAGTAATGTAAATAATATTTTAGGCCAGGTGTGGTGGAGCACACCTTTGATTCCATCACTCAGAAGGCAGAGGTGGATCTCTGTAAGAATGGTTTACATAGCAAGTTCCAGGCCAGCCAGAGCTACACAGTGAGGCCCTGTGTCAAAAGGAAAAAAAAATCTTAAAAAATAATAAATGACCTTTTTAAATTAAGAAGGAATATTCTTATTTCCCCACAAGGCTGACTTCTTCCGAAACAGAACACAGAGGTACAGGGTGGAGACCTGGTTTCCGTATTAATGTGACCTGTGTGATCTGGGACTGGAGGTGGTGCAGTCAGTGGAAAAGAAATAATATCTCAAATACATGGAAGACAACACACACACACATACACCGCACACATATACACACACACCACAATATACACACACACCACAATATACACACACATTACACCACACACACAAATAAACACACACATATACATACACACACCACATGAACACACCCCACACACAAAACAAAAACCTAGCAAATTAGTACCAGACCAAGTTATTACTCATGTTCCCATGGTCCTGAAGCCTGAAACAGGCACCAAAGGGCAGCACATGGTCTCATGCAAGTATAGACATTCAGAGAGCTATATAAAAGGACCAGGTGCTCTTTACACCCCTCGGCATCTTCTGAGCACCCTTATTAGCTGATGTTCCTTTAAGCCTAGATGGGAAGAGTACCGACCCCATGCATGCTACCAGTCAGTCGCACTAGAGCCCAAGTCCATAAACACAAAGACCAGGACTTCTTTGTCCCCCTCACTCTGAGGAGTGCAGTGTCCTAGGGGAGCAGATAGCAGAACCACCAGGAAGGTTTGCTAAAACCTGTGACCACCCCTGTGTTGGGGATGGGATTCAAGATATGTGGGATGAGGCTGGCAATGGGCTATTTCCAGATGATGCTGTGATGATGGTTGCTGGTCCAGAGGTCTTGATGCTTGCAGACCCATTGACTAAAACTGATAGATGCCTTTCCAAGGCCCAGGTACCCATAGAGGTGCAGCCAGCCCTCGGCATCTGTGGGGTCTGCTGCTAAGGGCTCCCAGCTGCTCCTTTGCTGGAGTTTCACCTTCTGTTGATGGAAAGCACCTTGAGGTACACACACACACACACACACACACACACACACACACAGAGAGAGAGAGAGAGAGAGAGAGAGAGACTCAAATGCTCTCGCATGCAAGCTCATAGCCAATGTCCACAGACGAGGAGGCAGAAAGGACTGTCCTCCTAAAAAGGGCAAGACAATTTTGCACTTTGTGTGTGCTCCAGGCCCTGTGGATTTAGCCAAGACTAGTGCTTCACTGAGACCACATCCTTGCCCACTCCCCAGGAATTCAGTAGAAGGGTGAGTGTGTGTGTGTGTGTGTGTGTGTGTGTGCATGTGTGCTTGCACACCCATGCATGTGTATGCCCTGAGCCCTGTCTCAAGCTGTTTCCAGCAAGTCTAAGACACACAGCAGGTGGTGCACAGCATTTGTGCAATCAATGAACAAGAGAAACACACCGGGCTTAAGTGAGTAAGCCCCTCCTTTCTGTTCCCCCAGCCCCCTCTCAGGTCACAGACCAACGGCCATGTGGTCAAGGTTGGCAGGGCCTCTGTGACCTCAACATCCTTGGAGTCGCTGCCATCCCTGCCCGCTGTGCCGTGTTCAGGAGAAGCTGTTGCTGAATCGAGAGCCTCCCGGATGGATTGATTAATTAATTACCGCCAGCCTGACAGCTCCAGGCTGCTGGCAGGGCCCTCGGCGCCCCTCCCAGCTCCTCCCGGCTCCGCTTGGCAGGTGAGGTCTTCATTTCTTAGCACTTGGCAGAGCTGGGCCTGAGAAAGGTGGAGAATAACGGGGAGGGGGAGTCAGGGAAAGAGAGGACACAGGCAGAACAGAGGGCTCCTGCCCACGGCCTCCTCACCTCCTCACGGAGGATCCATTCCACCATCCTGCCTAAAAGACAGGCTGAGAGATATGCCTCTAGGGTCACAGGTTTGGAGGCGGGAAGGCTCCTTACATCCCAGCTGGCTTTCTGCCTGCCTTAGATGGGGCTCCTAGTGACTTCTCTTCTCATCTTTCCTCCCTATTGTAAGCCCTCCTCACTAACCCATGCATCCCAGCCTGAAACAAACCAGGAGGGGAAAGGTCCATGTGTCTGCTGTGGGAGGGGCTAGAAAGGAACAGGCTGCTTCACTGACCCTTCCCTGGGCTTCCCTCTGTTCACCCTTGCCTCCCCTGGCCTGGAAGAACGGCTAGCTGGCAGGTAGATAGCAGCGAAGGGTGTGTGTGTTTCTGTGATTAATCACCCCAGGCTCACCAAGAAAGAGGGGGCTCTTCTGAGAGAGGAAAGGGTCTCCAGGCCCCAAAGCCACTCTGTGTGGCCATATCCAAGCAGATTCCGTCCTCCACCCTCCTCTTTGCTGCCCTGCACCCCCACATCTCAACTGTGGTTACTAGGCTACCACTGATATTTGCACAGCAGCTTATGAGGCTCCACGTTCTTTGAGAGCCAGATGAAAAGTCGTTTCCCTGGGTCCCAGTTTCCTCACCTGGCTAGGGAAGGGGGCTGGGATATGGCTCAGCTGGTAGAGAGCTTGCCTAGTATGCAGAAAGTTCTTGGTGAGATCTCCCGCGCTATGTAACTCGGGAACGGCGACACCATGAGATCGCAAATGCCGCACTCCAGAGGTAGAAGCAGGCGGATTTGTTTGAGCTCGCCCTTAGCGGCATAGAAAGTTTGAGGCTAGCCTGAGCTACACGACACAGTGTCATCTCCAAAACAAACAATAACAAAAGTCCTCTTAAAGCCAGGAATGTAATCACAGCATTTAGGACCAGAGACAAAAGAAGCCAAAGGCTAAAGTCACCCTTGGCAACATAGCAAGTTCGAAGTCATCCTGGGCTACCGGAGACCTGTTTCTCATGTAGCCCAAGATACAGTGGTGGCCAGGATTCCTGATTTTGGAATTGCTCCTACAAGCTAAGGGTCCTAACCATTACCCCCTGAGCTCGAGTAGCCTGGGCTCCATGAGACCGTGTCTCTTGCATGTACAACATTGCCACGTGGCTGTTCCCTCTGGTTTAGACATGGACACTGTGATCTTGAATCAGAGCAAATGTGACCACTTGGCAGGAGAGCCTGACACCCTTCATGGAAGACTGTAGAGGCTCATGATGCTCCCCGCCCCCACTTCTCGCAAAGGCTAGACAGGAGATGGAAAGTTGACTAGGAGTTGGAACTCTGGGTTCTGCTGTTTTAAGACAGGCTCTCATGATGACCTTGAACTCTGGATCCTCCTACCTCCACCCTCTGAGTACTGGGATTATAGACCTGTACCCCGCGCCCCAGTTTATTGGGTCTAAGGGATGCTGTTTGCCAGGCAACATCCCCAGCTCAGCAGTGTAGCTGCTTCGGTAAGTACAATGGCCTGCTAAGGTGGGCTTGAATCCTCATGTGTCCGTCCCTGACTTCCTATTTGGAACGAATTCGTTCCTATTTGGAACATCTCCCTAGGAAAAGCCAGACAAAAGCATTTAGAACAGAGCCTCTGGGGACCAACGGGATGACTCATCAGGCAAAGTTACACGTTACCAAGGCCGATCACCAGACTGGATCTCCGGGTTACATGCGGTAGAAGGAGAGTACCAAGTCCCAAAAGTTGTGCTGGACCTCCGCATTCCCACAGTGGTGTGCACATAATTAACCAATTAATTAACTAAAGAAAAGAATTTAGAACAGGGCCTGGCACCTTGTTAAGTGTCCTAACAGTGCATGTGGCTGCTGTGGTGTGAACAGCCCATGTAGTATGTCCAAAAAGCCAAAAACACTGCAGAAAATCTCTCTAATAATACTCAGGGTTTGTAAAAAAAAAAAAAAAAATTGCACCCTGAATTAAAAAACATTCAAATTGCCCCCGGGAGGGGGTGCTTTTTAGAAAGAAGAACTCCAACATTATTCTCTACTCTCATTGCTTCCCTAACTGAAGTACTTAGCCCCCTGCCAGCTGCACGGCAGGTGCAGAATAAACACTTGCTGAAGAAATGAATGAGTGAGGGTGGCCACATCACAAGTGTGAAGACACAGGGAGACCCGACCCTGGCAACAGCTCCACTCCCTGCACTATGGACCCAGCTCCAGCGTTTCAGTTCCTAGCACCTGGTCCAAAACCCAGGCCCTGTAAGAGCTGCCATAGGTTTCTCGAGTATGAGTCCATGGTCCCTTCTCCTACACACACTAGTTCTGGGATTCCCCTAGCCTCCTCAGTAAAACACAAGTCTTTGGGACCCTCAAAAGTGACCCCAGGGATGCCAGGCTGTGGTGGCACACACCTTCAATCCTAGAACTTGGGAGGCAGACAGAGGCAGGGGGATCTCTGTGAGTTTGAGACCAGCCTGGTCTATAGAGCGAATTCCAGGACAGTGAGGTCCTACACAGAGAAACCCTGTCTCCAAAAACCAAGCGCCCCCTACAAAAGGGGGGACCCAGTAAAGCGAGGTCAGGATTTTCAAGTTCCTGAACCAGTTACAAAGAACTGTTTGGGAGCTAGGGAACACAGAGAGGAGAGAAATTGTGTGGGTGGTGGCAGAACTTCTTTGGTGGAATCTTCCTGCTTCCCTGTCTGTGTAGGGTCAGATAGCACAGCCCTTCCCTGCGGTGCCTGGTGGAAGGGTTGGGTCAGACAGTGGAGTACAGGCAGTGAGCCCCATTCAGCTCCCTCCCTTAGCCCTCCACCCCCTCACCTGTTTCTTCCTCTTCCGCCTCACCCCAACCCTGCTCTATAACCTCCTTCATGCAAACCCTGATTAATTTCCTCCCAGCCGCTAAGATGCACTTTAATCCTGGAGGGAGAGGGGGAGGGAGGCGGGGCTCAAGGCCAGTGGAAGCAGGAGCTGGGGGCTGTCACACCAGTGAGGGGCCCTCCTCACACAGAGCCTCCACACTCCGGCTGTTCCCACAAAGATTTAATTTGTGTCTTAATGGGCCTCAGCCTCCTGCATAAAAGCCCTAAAGTGCCTTTTTATTTTAAAAAAAAAAAAAAAAAAAAAGGAAAAGAAAGAAGAAAAAAACCAAAAAAAAAAAAAAAAAAACCAAGTTGCTGATTGTATCTGCTGCTTCCTAGGGGAAAACGGGCAGGGAAGAGGGGGTGAACAGAAGAGGTGGCTGATCTTAGGGCTCACCCTTTCTCAAGTACTAGTCCTCTTAGGTACGGAGGATATGGGGTACTCCTTACGGGTCTTGAGAATGGTGAGGCTTCAAAACAGAAACTGTTTCCTGGGAAGAGCTTTAGACGCCTCCATTTAACCCAACCCAAGCACTAGCCCAGCAGCCCAGCTCTCTGACTCCATCTGGGCTGAAGATCTGACTGGCTGATGTCCCGGGACCTTATGGGACAGAAGGGGAGGGAGGTGCCACAATTTGCCCAGTTTATAGTTTGTCCTCTCTGAGGAACGGTAGCCACTTCCACCGCCCTCTCCCTCCCACACATAACCATCAGTTTCAGCTCCCCTGGAAGCCCCCTTCACAGTTCTCTGCCAAAGAGCAATGAGCCAAGACCTCAGGTTCGTTGAGACACAGCATTGCAACCGATTTAGTTCTGGGTCTGCTTGGCTTTTATTTGTGATTGGTGAACCAAAGCAGCCTCCATGTTGCAGACTGGGTGAGCTCCCACGTGCGGAACCGGCACAGTGGGTTTCTAAGATGGGATCAAGGAATGACAGCACTAGGGGAAAAACACCAAGTGATTGACATCAAATAACTTCAAGTCGCTTTTTTTGTAAGGGCTAAAGCGGAGGGTCTTGGGGCTGAAGAGATGACTCAGCAGTTAAGAGTACACATTGTTCCTATATTGGAGTTCGATTCCCAGTACCCACACGGGTGGGTGGCTCACACCGTCTCTAACTCCAGCTCCAGGAGGATCCAACCGCACAGACCCACATGCGTACACATAAATCAAAACAATAAAATCACATAAAAAAGCAAGATGGCTCGGCAGGTAAGGGAGCTTGTCACTTGAGGATAGAACATGCTGTACTCAGAACCCACATGGTGGAATAAGAGAATCGGCTTCCACAAGTTATCCTCAGACCTCCAGATACAGGCTGTGACATACACACCCCTCCCATGAAATAAATAAAAGTAATTTTCAAAAAGCAGAGGGTCCTTCCTTATCTCACTGACTTAGGCAGACTAAGAACCTCCTGTTTTCAGGAGAAACTTACATTTTTTTTCCCTTTGGATCAGTCTGTCAAAGTTTCTGTTTGGTTTTGTGCATTGAGCATGAGTGACTCCATTTTGGTTTGGCGAAGTCCACTGGGGCCTGTTGTGGTGCTCAGTCTAGAACAAGAGTCTCCCCTCATCTGGTCTAATAGCCGTAGCCGCTTCTGTATCTTTTACTCCTTCCAGAATCTCTCTGGATGCCCCTGTCTCTTCCGGGCTGAAAAGCTGCTGCAGCTCTTGATGCTAGCGGCAGATGGGTCAGACTTCTGAGCTCAGAGCGAGGCGGCCAGGTCTCCCTGCTGGGGAGGACCAATCCCAACAACAGGAGCCCTAAAGTACTTGTCTTAGTTAGGGTTTCTATTGCTGTGAAGAAACACCATGACCACAGCAACTCTTGTAGAGGAAAAACGTTTCACTGGGGTGGCTTACATTTTCAGAGGTTTAGTCCAGTATCATCATGGTGGGACAGGGTGATATGCAGGCAGACATGGTGCTGGAGAAGCAGTTGAGTGTACTACATCTTTACTTGCAAGCAGCAGGAAGTGGTCTGTCTCACTGGGCATGGCTTGAGCATATATGAGAACTCATTGCCCACCTCCACAGTGACACGTTTCCTCTAACAAGACCACACCTACTCCAATGAGGCCACACCTCCTAATCGTGTTGCTCCTCTTGGAAGCCATTTTCTTCCAAACCACCACAGTACTATTGCTTGATATCAAGATCTAACCTTCCATGATTTTCCAAACCTGTGAGGCCAGGCTGGCAGGCCCACCCTTCAGGGAGGAACAAGCATACCTGAGCAGGGGAGTTTCATGTCAATCAAAATGATACAAACCACCTACTATATGGGACAGCCCTCCAAGGCAAACTGCCACCATTGTCAGGAGTTCAGCTGCTCCTGCCCGTCAAGGATGATCACAGCTGGGCTGGTTGATTGTTTGTTGACTGTTCTCTTGGGGTGGGGGAGGTCATGAAACCCTCACCTGAGTATGCAGCCCCCCAACCAGATGTTTGTAATTCTGCCCTGACTACATGTGATCTCAGGATCTCTGGGAAGGGATGCAGTATGTAGGTGGGAAAGGGTGAGGGAGGGGGCTCCCTGTAACACAGCCGGGGGAAGCTATCATCCCTGCTGGGTGCAGACCCTCCACTATGGCTGTTTGAAGGTCATCTAGGCCCCTTGCCATAACTCCTCACCCATTGCCCTGTAAGTAAGCCTAATAAGCTCATTGCTTCCCCTGGGTGAACTTTGGTGGAACCGCACCTCAGTTTGTCATGGAGACTTTAGGAGTTGTTTACATGCTCAAGGAAAGGATTTTTAGCTATACAGCCACAGATTAAGTGAGAATAGCCTAGTGCCCAGCTCTCCTTCCATGAGGCTTTTTCTTGTCTTACCATGCCAACCTCACTCTAGTGGGTATGGATGACTGTGCCTACTGGTCAGGGTGGGGGTGGGGGAGCATGAGCCCATCAGTTATAAAAACAAGAAATCAGAACAGGGAATAGAGAAGATGGCTCAGCATTAAGAGATCTTGCTGCTCTTGCAAAAATACAGGGTTCATTTCTCAGCACCACATGGTGGCTCACAACAGTCTGTAACTCCAGTTCCAGGTTACCCATGCCATCTTCTGGCCTCCACAGGCACTAGGCACAGGCACCATGGCGCACATACATGCAGGCAAACACTCATTCATATAAGGTAAATAAATCTTGCTGGCCTGGAACTTGCTCTGTAGACCAGGTTGTTCTCAAACTCAGAGATCTACTTCCCTCTGACTCCTGAGTGACGATGGGATTAAAGGTGTGCACCATCATTGCCGGGATAATAACTCCTAAAAGAATAAAAAAAGAAATTAGAATATCAACTAAGTTAAAAGAATTTTCTTTAATACTCTTTACCTGTGCTGTCCTAATTCTCCAAACTCTGAATATACTCTACTTCTCTTAAAGTATTTATTTGTATGTGTGCATAATTACATATGTATATTTATACGACATATTTATTTGTGTGTGTATACACTATTGCACGTGTATGCATTTATATGAAGTACTTGCATGTACACATGATTACATGAGTGTACATTTATATGGTGTGTGTGGAGGCACATAATTACATGTGTGCATATTTACATGACGGGGAGACCAGAGGTCAACCTCAGGTGTTGTTTCTTGGAACCATCACTGCAGATTTTGAGACAAGATCTCTCATTGGAACTGGGGGTTCATAGACAGGGTTAGGCTGGCTAGCAAGCAAGCCCAAAGAATCCTTTTGATTCCAACTGTCCCATCCCTGGTTCTGCAATTCTTTCTCTCCTTAAATAAATAAGTGTAATTTTAAAAATATGAAAGACTCTTTACTGGTAGCAGACAGTCCCTCACATCCCTCATACCCAGGCAGCCAACATTCTTCTCTACCCCAGCAAAAGGAGGTTTCCTCCCAGGAAAGACGGAGCCAGAGGGTCTCTGCCATCAGGAACAGCAGGCCATCTGGAGGAAGGGTGTTGAGTAAGTTTGCTAGCTAGTAGAGCATAGCATAGAGCGTAGCATATGTTGAGGGACTAAAACAATAATTAATAATAATGATGATGATGATGATGATGATGATGATGATGATGATAACAATAACAGCCTAATCCTTCTTTGTCCCTCCTGGTTTCTAGTGACTTTGGTGTCCCTTGGCTTGTGGCCGCATCCTTCTAGACTCTGGTTCTGTTTTCCTATGACCTCATCTTTTCTGTAAGCTACTTATAAGACACTTGTCACTGGATGTGACATCTGGGGAACCTAGGATGACCTCATCCAGTTATATCTGCAAAGATTCTCTTTCTGAATAGGCTCACACCAGAGCACTCATGGGCTCCAGGCATACACCATGGGCACGTTTGTTGGGGAAGCCACAGTTCAGTCCACTTTAGGCTCCGTACTGGGAAAGGAGATACTGTAGACATCTGTACCCAGAGCTGTGGGCTGCAGCTCTTTTCCCCTTCCCACCCCTCAGCATCCTGGAAGGTGGGTTTATACTCCCAGGTGGGAGACAGGAGACTCACTGTAGAGAGACCATCTGGCCTGGTGGAAGTCTCCATACACCGTCACTAGGCTTCTACCAAGGAAGCAGCTCCGTCCCACCTGACTGCCTTTCCACGTGACAGTGCCCTATGGAGCTGTCGGGTGTCTCCTGGCAAATAGGAACAGACAGCCAGGATCGTCACATGTGTGTAGGAAGTCTCCAGCCCAGTAGACAGAGACCACAGCAGCCTCACAGGAGAGGGGGTGGGGAGGAATGTGAGCAGACAGAAGCCTCCTCCAAGACTTTCCTCTTCCTAAGGAAGCAGAAAAAATAAACACAGAGTTTAAAAAGCAATGTAAAAGCGATTTCCACAACGGCTCGGCAAGCAGAGGCATGTTCAGACAAGCTCCGTGAGCTAAGCTTAGTGCCTGAGGCCCACAGGTAGGAGTGAGGCACCCCACAGGTTGTCCCCTGACTTTCACGTGTGTACTGTGGCATGTGTATGTGAGGCTCATGTGAATATGCACGCACAGACTAAATAAATAACAAACACATAGAAGCTGGAGAGATGGCTCAGCACTACAGAGCACTTCCTGCTCTGGCATAGGCTCTGGGTTCAGTTCCCAGCATCCACATGCAACAGAAACCTGTAACTCCAGTTCCAGGAAATCCCAAATGGGATTCTGGCCTCCACAGGCACCAGACACACACACACAAACACGGTACACATGCATACACACGAGCAGGCCCTCATCTACACACATAAGATGAAGTAAATATGTCCATTAAAAGTAGTTCCAGAGAGGGGGCTGGAGAGACGACTCAGCAGTTAAGAGCTCCTCTTTCAGACAGACGACCCGGGTTCAATTTCCAGTACCCACATGGCAGCTCACTATTGCCCGTAACTCCAGTTCCAGGGGATCTGATACCCTCACACAGATATACATGCAGGCAAATCATCAATGTACATAAAATTAAAATAAATTATATATTAAAAAGCTATTTCCAGAGAGATGCATGTGTGTCATGCTCATGAAATAAAGTTAACATAAGGAGCCAGGTTGGGTGTCACAGGCCTCTAAACCCAGTCCTTGGGGGGTAGTGGCAGGAGAATCCTCAGTGACAGGACAGCCTGGCATACAGAGAAAGACCCTATTTCAAAACACCAACAAACAAACAAAAACAAAATAAAAACTAACTATAGAGGCATTTAGTAAAACAGTGGGGTTTTTTGTTTTTTATTTTTTTAATATTTATTTATTTATTATGTATACAATATTCTGTCTGTGTGTATGCCTGCATGCCAGAAGAGGGCACCAGACCCCATTACAGATGGTTGTGAGCCACCATGTGGTTGCTGGGAATTGAACTCAGGACCTTTGGAAGAGCAGGCAGTGCTCTTAACCTCTGAGCTATCTCTCCAGCCCTTGTTTTTTGATTTTTCAAGACAGTGTTTCTCTGTAGCTTTGGAGCCTTTCCTGGAACTCACTCTGTAGATCAGAGTGTCCTGATATCACAGAGATCTGCCTGCCTCTGCCTCCCAAGCGCTAGGATTAAAGGCATGCGTCACCGCCTGGCTTAAATACATGAAGCCATAATAAACATTAAATATTGATTTAAAGCCATTAAAATTAGGCCGGTGAGATGACTCACCAGGCAAAGGCCTAGCCACCTGGCTTAACAGCCTGAAATCTATGCCCAGGCCTCACATGGTATGTTAGCTGGTTCACAAAGGTTGTCTTCTGACTCTCTCTCTCTCTTTCTCACTCACACACATGCACACACACATAAAGTAAATAAATGTAATTTTTAAAAACTCATAATTGATGAAAAGTGGAGGATGGGCTAATGAATGGGCATTCTATCTTCCACAGTATGAGATCGAGTCAAGACTTCAAAACTGTAAAATAGAAAAATGAGGGCTGGAGAGATGTCTCAGAGGTTAAGAGCACTGCCTGCTCTTCCAAAGGTCCTGAGTTCAATTCCCAGCAACCACATGGTGGCTCACAACCATCTGTAATGAGATCTGGCGCCCTCTTCTGGCACGCAGGCATACATGGAGGCAGAACACTGTATTGTATATGTAATAAATAAAATCTTAAAAAAGAAAAATGAGCAATATTTTTGGTGGTTGTTTTGAAATATCTAAAATAAATCCTCAAAAGAAAAATAGTTAAAAGTTAACAGTGATTGTAGTCGGGGGTGGGACTACAGGGCAGGAAAGGCTTGGCTGGAAATGGCTGGTTTACTGTGAGGTCTGTGATTTTTAACTTTTTAACTATGCGCATGAGCTCTTTTAATTCATTATGTTTAGAAGCATCAATTCATAACGTTTAGGTTTCCTTAGCATGCACGAAGCCCCGACTTCCATCTTCAGAGCTGCAGAGCCCATCACTGCCACATGCCCCTGTATTCTCAGCTTTGGGGAGGTAGAGCCAGGAGAATCAGAAGTTCAAGGTCATCCCCAGCCACAAAGCAAGTTCAAGGCTAGCCTGGGTTCCAGGAGACCTTGTCTCAATAATAATTATATCATGCTAATAGATTAAGCAAACAGAAATGTCACATTTCTATCCTTGGACGTTGGTTTCCAGCCCAAGCCCTGTGGTGTTTTTCTGGGTGAGGTCTTCTCAGCAGTTCTGCCCTGCTCCTCCACGGTTCTCCATCTCCCCTGAAGTCCAGGCTGAGTGGGCAGGAGAGCCAAGGTGGAGTCGCTGCCAGAAGCGTAGACTTTCCCATCTCTATTTATCTGGCCTCCGTATCTGCAGCTTCGGCACCCGCAGACTTAGCCATCTGCAAATACAAAATAATCGGGTTGAAAGCAAACAGACGCAGACCTTTCCTTCTCGTTAGTCCCTAAATGAAACAGTAAAACTGCTGTTTGCAGAGGATTAGCACATACAGGACGGTGCGCACAGGCTGTACGCAAACACTGGGTCACGGTAAGTAAGGGATGTGAGCATCCCAGGGTTTTGTGATCTGTATGGGGTCTCGGAACCAGTCCCTCATGGGCACAGAGAGAGAATGCGCGTTTGTCGTTGTTACGTTCTCGCTGCCGCGGTTACACATGATCGCTAGCTTAGCGCCTTGAAGCAGCACAAATATATTATTTTACAGTTCTGTAAGTCAGGATCTGACTGAGCTCAAACCAAGGTGCCAGCAGGACTTCAATGCTTTCTGCAGGCCCAGGGGAGTCTTTTCTGGCTTCTAGAAGCTGCTGGCATTCCTCAAGCAGCAGCCCGGTCACCATCTTAGCACTCCAAATGCATGCCATTGTTCTCAGACTGCTTTGCTATCCTTGGTCCTGGCTCTTCCAGCTCCCTCTTCTCCTTCAAGGACTTTAAAAAAAAAACAAAACACTTTTTAATTAAGTACATGTAAGCATCTATGTGTGTGGATGGGTGTGTAAAAGCACAGGGGCCAGAGGGTGACAGATCCCTTGGAACTGGTGTGGCAAAGCAGTTAGCTATGAGCCCCCTCATGTGGGAACCAAATCCAGGCCCTCTGCAAGATCCCTCTTAACCACTGAGCCATGTCTCCAGCCTCCCTTTCAGGCTTTGAGATGATGCTGGTCCCACTGAGATGCTGCAGGTTCCGTTCCCTGTCAAGACCAGCTGATGAACCTTTTATCCTGCCTTAAGCCCAGAGTCATTTAGAGTATTCACAGAAATGGGAATCCGGTTATAAACCTCTTAGGGAAGAGAGCTAGCTTCCCTCTGCCTACCACAATCATGGGTTTTGTTTAGCATTAAGTTTGCTCTGTGTGTGTGTGTGTGTGTGTGTGTGTGTGTATAGGTGCACAGGTGTGTAAAGGACACAGGTTAACCTCAGGTGTTCTTTCTCAGAAGCCCTGTCTTTTCAAACGGGTCAGATCCACAGAGTAGAAGTCCAGCCAGTGAGCCCGCCATCGGCCTCCGTGTCATTGAGGTGGCTTGCACAGGCCACCATACCCCAGATATTTACTATGGGTGCTGGAGATCAAATTTGGGTCCCCATGCTTATGTGACAAGAACGTCATCGACTGGGCCATCTCCTTAGCTCCTAATGTAGATTATTTTAGGTGTTATGTTTAAAAAACATTTGTCCTAATTACTGAGATCCCCACACACAAACACCCTGTATAAGAACTCTATTCCTGAGGTGAGCGTCTTAGTCAGGGTTCCTATTGCTGGGATGAAACACCGTGAGCAAAAGCAACTTGGGGAGGAAAGGGTTTATTTGCCTTACGTAACCCACGTCACAGTCCAGTGAAGGAAGCCCAGACAGGAACTCAAACTCTCAAACCAGGCAGGAACCTGGAGTCAGAGCTGATGCAGAGACTGTGAGGGGTGCTGCTTACTGGCTTGCTTCTCATGTCTTGCTCAGCCTGCTTTCCTTTTTTGTTTTGTTTTGTTTTGTTTTGAGACAAGGTTTCTCTGTAGCTTTGGAACCTGTCCTGGAACTAGCTCTTGTAGACCAGGCTGGCCTCGAACTCACAGACATCCGCCTGCCTCTGCCTCCCGAGTCCTGGGATTAAAGGCATGCGCCACCACCACCTGGCTCAGCTTGATTTCTTATAGAACCCAGGACTACCAGCCTAAGAATGGCACCAAATGCCATGGGCTGGGCCCTCCCCCATTAATCACTAATTAAGAAAATGCCCTCCAGGCCTGCCTATCTTATGAAGGTATTTTCTCAGATGAGATTTCCTACTCTTAGCTGACTGTAGCTTGTGTCAAGTTGACATAAAACTAGCCAGGACAGTAAGGAGCTCTAATGCAGGCCCTACCTGGATCTCCTCCTGGGCAGCTCTCAAGCCCAGTCCAATCAAATGACAGGAGTAGGAGTTGGGGGTTGGGGGTGGTCATTGGTACCCAGAATCCAGCTCAGTTCTGTAGGCCATTTCCCGGCCATACATTCTGCTCCAGTTTGGGAGGCGGGGGCTCATGCTATTGAGTCAATGATGGGAAGAAAAGTTATTCCTTCTGCTTCTCAGGCATCCAGAGAGGAGCCAGCCCCCCTCACAAACACCCGATCCTCCCCTGGTGGCTGCAGAGTTAGCAGCCTTACAGACTGATGGCTCATGAGGAAGGCTGGGGGTGGGGGAAGAAGGAGGGGAACTGAAAGGGGATCCTGGTACAGTTTGAAGGTCACAGGCAGCCAGCGGGTGTCAGAGCCTCCGCAGGGAGGAGGGAGAGACACTAGAAAGAGGCCCCAGGAGGCAGGGGTCTGATTCCAGCCACTCCGACAAAGTCACCAAGGAGACTGCTGGGAGAATGAGAAAGGAGGGTCTCTCACCCGGAGGCTGGGAAGGGGGGGGGGCTGACACACAGTTTAAGGTGGGGGCAGGGTACAGCCAGAGTTCTCAGCATGGAAGTTAGATGGAGCTAGGCAGGCTGAACAACCTATGCATCGCCACGAGCCTACCTGGCAATCCTCAGAGTCTGTGCACTGAGGATCTCCCCTTCATCTAACCATTCTCCTCCTCCCTCATTCACCTCCTTTTTCTCCTTCATTCACCTCAGCCCAGCTCCAGGAGGTAAGTGGGGATGTTCCCATTTTACAGCTGAGGGAACTGCATTCTGCGATTTGTGACTACCATGAGCATCAGACAGCCTCCAGGCTCCCCAGTTCCTCTCAGTTCCTCTTGGCGTCCCTCTCAGGAAGGGACAGGAGAAGGATGAAGACTTTGGAGTAAGCTCCCAGACCGCCACCCCTGCCCCGCCACCCCTGCCCGTCGACTACAAATGATACTGTGAGGACAGAGTGAGTGCCACCACCAGCTCCCCTCCAACAGTGAGCACTCCAGGATGCTGACTGGAGTCTAGGGGACCAGCCAGGATGAGCACTCCTCAGCACAGCTCGGGCTGCCAGCCCCCACCCCCACCCCGCCCCTTACCCACTTTGCCATGACTGAGATTCAGATCATGGTGTCCTTGATGTCACTGATCTCAGGTTCCTACCATCTCTCCCCCTTGGAAAAGGCTGGGGCAGTGGCCTCCTGACCACCCTACCTCTCTGGATATTCCCTCCTGCCTTGTCCCTTCTGAGGGACTGCTCCAGAGAGGATGGTCCCACGGCACAGGGGAACTGGTTTGAGATTGTTGAGGGAAGAATTTTAGTCCAGGTGGCTTCTGGGAACCCATTGTGCCCATACCAACTCCCTACCCCGCAACCTGCACTCTGCACTCTAAGGTTCCTTCCAACACTGCGGGGCACCAGGCAAGGACTCGGCAGATATTGACTGAATTTACTCCTCTGGCCCCTGCTGTGGCAGAGCACCAAGGAAAAAAATTCCACAGAAGTACCGGAAGTAGGCCCAGACATTTAGAAGGCTGCAACTTCTTGGGTCCTGTCTCCGCTGAAGACCTTGCCAACTGGTCAAAAAGACTTGATGAGAGGCAGGTGGGGGGGGGGGTTTGCAAGATGCTCCTGAGGAGGGGGTCCCCTTCTTCATGCCATCACAGACCAGCGTGATTGGCAGCTCAGGTTCTCTCCAAAATTTGAAATGGTGGAACATCTTCCTTTCTCCCCATGCTCCAAAGCTGGCTGGCCAGAGTCATAAAGGTCATGCAGACCAGGTCTCACTAACAGGTAAGGAGGGACCGGACTACCCCCAGATGCTCTGTGAGGGGTGAGAGGCTAGAGGAGGAGGACGGAGCTAAGGAGGAAGAAAAGACATTCACGTGATGATGAGAGAGGAGAGAGGATGAGAGGCGATCCAGCACCTGCAGAGCCAGCCAACAGCCTCAGGTGTGAGGGCCAGCCTAGCTACGCAGGGAGGGGCAGTTTGGGTGGTGAAGAGGGATTTCTGGGAGCCTCTAGCTGCCTGAGGAAAGGACAAGGATGGTACCCAGGAGGGCTGGTGACCTGAAAGGCCAGAGGTCCTAGTCCAGGCTCACCAAGGCCAGCCCTCGGTTCTTCCCTTGGGCCCAATCAGACACTTAGCACTCTGAGTTGCCAACTTATTACTCAGAGGGCCCTGGAGCTGTTGACCCACGACTAATCACTAATGGTTTGCATATTTGCATATCATTTGCATTCTCCTGAGGCTCTCTGCAATCACTCCCTAGAGGCCCCTCCCTTGTCTCTCAGGGCTCTATCCCTCTGCTCTGAATATCCTTCCTCTCCCTGCTCTGCAAACCCCTATCTCCCTGCCCCGAATTCTTACCCGGGAACAGGTAGGAAACATCATAGATGGGGTGTCTCTAAACCTCAGACCTCTCATCCTCTCTGACTTGAGGGCTCAGCGGGGCAGCTGTGGAAGCTGGGGCCACCTTGCAAGGAGGTGGCCTAGATCTGCCTGGCGATTAATCCTCCTGCTAATGGAGGCTTCTCCACCACCAGGGCTTTTTACTGAAACTCAGGGAAGCCCTTTAGGGCCATCAGCACTGTCTCTGAGGTCCTTAACAGATTCATTAGTGGTCTTCCACCTTGCAATTAGGGGCCTCTCCTCTAAATGGCAATGAAGGGGGAGAGGAGAGAGAGGAAGGTAAGGCCCGAGGCTCTGAACAGAATTGCAGCCTGCACCTGCCCACCCCATACCCTTGCTGAACCTCTTGAAGGGGAAGGAAACCATGGCCACCTGAGTGTGTATTTCAGCAGGAGAGATATAGGCAGTGGTGGCACACACCTTTAATCCCATGCTAGTTAGCCATAGAGGTCAGGCAGTGGTGGTGCACGCCTTTCATCCCAGCACTAGAGAGGGATATAAGACAGAAGGAGACAGGAGCTTAGAGTCTCGGTCTGCAGCCTGAGGTTTGGTGGAGAACATCGCAGTCTGCAGTCACCCTGAGGACAGGATCACCCCTTTGTCTGGGCCTTGGTAGAGCTAAGAACTTTCTAATGGCTTGGATGCTTTGCTTTTCTGATCTTCAGCTTGGACCCCAATATCTGTCTCTGGATTTTTATTAGTTGTGCTACACCCAGGCCCCAGCAAGGCAAACTCAGCTGCATCTAGACTCCGGGCCTCAGGTCTCCTCTCAGTGTTACCCCAGCAATGGGGAAGGCAGTCATTTCTCCAAGACATTTAGATGGCAGGCAGGCCACTGACCTGCCCTAAGGTCAAATGTGACAGCCCCTTGGGGGTTCCCCACCATGCAGGATGCTGGAGCCCTTCAGTGTCCTGAGCCAGACCCACTGACTTCAGGACTGGCTATGAAGCTCACCATTTCTGTTGCCTAGGCAAAGAAGGGTTGTTTTCTGGGGGCAGTCATGTGAGGAGGGGCTGGGGAGGGTGATGGATGGAGATAGCCGGCATAAAGACCATGCAGGAGGAAGATGGGGTTCAGAGGGAACTGCAGCTCTTTCTGATTCCACAAACTGAAGCTTAGACCGGGAGCCAGGTCCTCTGCAACCCACCAAAAGGCACGAAGATGTAAGAAACGTTTTTATTCTCAGGAGTGACCCATCAAAATGTATAAAAGGGGCTGAAGAGATGATGGCTCAGTGATTAAGAACAGCGGCTGCTCTTCCAGAAGTCTCAGGTTCGATTCCCAGCACCCACAGGGCAGATCACAACCACCTCTAACTTCAGTTCTAGAGGACCGGATGCCCTCTCCTGGCTTCTTCTGCAGTATACACACACAGTGCAGACATACACTTAGGAAAACACATAAAAATAAATAAAAAAAATTTTAAAACTGCATGAGCAGGCCAGATATGGCGGCACAGGCTGGTAATCCCTTCACTTCAGAGATATTCACATCAGGGTTCACAGTTCTAGGCCAGCCTGGGCTACAGAGCAAAACCCTATCTCAACAAATAGTATATAAATGAGTCTCTCTCTATCACTCTCTCTCTCTCTCTCTCTCTCTCTCTCTTTCTCTCTTTCTCTCTCTCTCTGTGTGTGTGTGTGTGTGTGTGCGCTATACGCACTTGAATGCACATGTACATACTACATGTGTGTTTCTGAGGTTTGCTACCCTCTGCTATTGCTCTCTGCCTTATTCCCTTGTGTCAGGGTATCTCACTGAAACCTAGAAATTGCTGTATTTTGCTGATATTGGCACCCACAGACCAGCAATCCTCCTGTCTCTGCCCCCATCCCTAGCACTGGGGCACTGGGGTTACATGGGTGACTCTACCTAGCCTTTTATTCGGCGCTGAGGACCTGAACACAGATGTTTGGGAATACACAGCAAGTGGGCTTACCCCTTAAATTGTCTCCCCAGCCCTGTGGCAAATCTCATAAATCATTCTGAGACTCATTTTCCTGTCTACAACATGGCTATCTGACTTGACCCTCTAAGAAACTTAAAAGGTGACAGAGAAATGGGCCTCAAAAAAGCAACTGTGGATGACAGCAGAAATTAGGGTAAAATTCTGCTACTGGAGTGACCTGTTGACCTAGGGCCCCAGTCTGTGTAAATTATATACAGTTATCTCTTTTCCTGGCTCCTTACTGGGAATGGCATTTATGAAGCGCCTACTGTTTGCCAGCCACCCCGTTAGATAGTCTTCATGTGTCAGCGCATTTACTCCTCATGGATTAGCAGACACGGTAGCCCATACCTAGTTCCCACTCTCCCACTTTGTGAATGATGAGATTGAGCTCAGAGAAGCTGAGTGCTTTGTCTAAGGTCACACTGCCCCGATGGACCGAGCACCAACAGATACAAGAATGTTCGTGAAGCTTTATTAATAGAAGCCAAACGTAGAAAAGAGCCCCGCAATTCACCACCGGGAGAGCCCTTTAATGAGCTTAGCGGAGAACTTCAGAACAAAGCAAAGGAGTGCCGGCTACAAACAACAGACATCACTGTGAACAAAGAAACGGGGCATTGTCTGCCGGTGCCTATGAAGTACCAGCAGTCGGGGTGGGGGGGGGTTCCCTCGCGGTAGCTGGGGTCTGGGGGAGCATGGACTGTCATTCTGATTTGAAGGAACTTCCGGAGGTCCTGGCGGTGTTTTCTACCTTTGCCTCAGTTTCCGTGGTCATACCAGTGTGTGCGCATGTGCAAAATATCATCCAACTGCACCCCTAACAGTTTCCTCTCTCAGAGGGCCGGTGAGATGGTTCATTGGGTAAAGGCGTTTGCCGCCAAAATAGATGGCTTGAGTCTGCTCCCTGGGACCCCGTAGTTGTCCTCTGACTTCTACACACACAAATAAATAAATAGATGGAAAAAATTAAGATAAAGCAACTAATTGTGATATATATCATCTTAAAGATGCAGAGTCGATGCCAGTAAGGTGGCTCAGCAGGTACCTGAGTTTGGTCATTGGAACCTGTATGCTGGAAGGAGAGAAAGTTGTTCCCTGGCTTTCATACATGCTGCTCCCACCACAAATAAATAAATGTGAAACCATTTTAAGATGCACAGCTAAGGTGGCACCCACCAAGTTAGCTGACTTTGTAACCTGGCAGGGTGTAGGGCTGGAGGTAGATAGATCTTATCTAGTTTCCCTGCTCTTATTTAGAAAGACAGGTCCCTGCGTCTGCACACCCTATGGCTAGATCAGCACCCTGTGTGCCCAGTACCTCTCTCTCCCCAAGTGAAGGTGCTGGTCAGGAGGGGAAGAGGACTTAGGAAGAGAAGAGCAGGTGGAGAGAGGAGCCAGCAGCGGGTAGGCAGGAGCTCATTCGCTCCAAACCTCCAGTGGTCCAGAATTGGATGGGCTACATTTAATGAGACCTTCCCAGGCCCGTGGGGAGGCAGCACCGGACTGACAGGCACCTGGGAGGCTGGGGGAGACAGAGTCATTGCTATGCATTTTGATGGATCATGAAGAGCCGCTGCCTTGAGAGCTCAATGAGATGCCAGTGCATGTCTCTGCTGGGGAGGACCCAGAGGCCGGCTCACCAGAGGATCTTCACCAGGATGCAAACTGCGGGCCTGGGCCTCTGGGCCCAACCACCCCATAGTTACCAGGTTTTGCCCAGCTCTCCCATGCCTGAAAACCAACCTGCGTCTCCCCCTTCGCCTCCCTGTTCCTCCCACTCTCCTTTCCATCCAACACCGGCTGAGTTTTCTTCTGTTTACATTTCTGAACCTCTCCATCCCTCCCTGCACTCTGCTTTTCTCTCTCCATTTCCCCTATTTCTCTCCATCGCCATTCTGCATCGCCTCTCCCGGAGCCTCCTCCCCGCCATTCCCCGGGCTAGCCCAATATAAATAATAGAAATTAATTTGTCAGCTGGCACCCGTGGCCCAGCCAGTGCGGCAGCGAGCGAAAGGAGGAAAGCTGGTTGAAATAATTATTCTTGACTAAAGAAATCATTCTTTCGGTTCCTGGAGGCTAATGGAGTGAGAGCGACCTTTGACAGGGCTGCACTGATGGTGGTGGCTTAGGGAGGACAAGTGGACACTTCCGGGAGAGCACAGAATACATCCCCTTCCATCTGCTGAAAGGGCAAATGGAGTGAGGAGAGCCAGCCTCTCTCTGCCAGACAGGTACTGTTTGAGACAGAATTCGTCATTAGGAGTGTGGCTCCTATCCTTAAATTGGAAGGAAGGGTTGCTGTCCCCAGCTCAAGAGGAGATGCCGGTAGAGACCAGATCACCACCCCTTGTCCCGAAAGGGGAAGGTAGCTCACTCTGACCTTGGCTCTGCAGTCTCCCAGGCATTGTGCTGGGCTCTGACTCAGGTGCATACATTTAATCCTGGAAATTGGCTAGGAATGAAGTCAGCCACCAATTCCCATGTGACTGAGTGTATCGTGTCAGCAACCTAAGGCTAAAGGGAGGATCACCAAAAACAGAGGCAACGATCTCAGCTCAGCTGTGGAGTGTCTGTCCCCGCAGGAAACCCAGGGTTCATTCTCGGGCTTAATGGAAGGAGAATAAATGAAGAGATGGGGACAGAGGTGAGGTGAGCATGATGTTGTGCCTGGGGCTGGATCCCACGCAGGTGTAAAGAGAAAAGAGAGGCGCTAGCCCCAGAGTCTGTGAGAGCTCTGGCTGTAAGAGCCATGGCAGAGGCTGGGAGAGCAGCGGGTGACCCGCAGTGAGTGGGAGAGGCATGGAACAGACACCTGGCCTTCTCTCCACCCGCTGTCACATCTGCCACAGGTAACCCAAACCATCAACAAGTGCACCCAAGGCTGTAGGGAGGACCAGGTGTCCTTTAGGGCTTCCAAACAAAGAGAAGGAGGTCAGAAGCGGACTGAAGAGGAGAATAATTAGCACCAAGAGCAACTCAGCTAAGGGGCTTTGCTGAAAGGTCAAGTGGGCCCAAGACTCTAAGGACTTTGGAGGAGAGAGGGAACCCCACTCTTGGAACTAAAGTCCGGTCCGATGGGAGAATTCTTTCTTGGGGGAGGTACCAAACCGGGGTCCTTGTACCTGGATGTCAGGAAAACTCCTGACCAGAACAGAGATAGGTGGCTGGATAACCACGTATTGGAGACCTGCTGGGTGTGGGAAGAGTGGCCAGCAAGACGGAGGAGGGAGAGCCAGAAGGTAGTCTGGTGGGTAGGAACGTCTGCTAAGAGGGACAGACTCAGGAAAGGCCAAGAGACAATGACTGGCAGGGGGCTGCTGTAGTGTGCCCAGGGTCTCCCAATGCCCAAATCTGCCCCTTTGTGTGCAGAGGAAACGGCTGTGATCAGCCTGGGAGCGGCAGGGTTGCTGAGGCAGCCAGCATTGAGCTTGGAGCTTGGCGGAAGGAGCACCCAGCTGGCCTCCCCGCTGCTCCTGAGGCCCCTCATCCCATCCATCTTCCTCGCCACGGCAGCCACCGGGATCTTTGCAAAACAGAAGCCCGATCCTGTCAGTCACGCTTGAGCTTCTCGGATGTTCCCCACTGTACAGATCACCGCCAAAGTCCTTCACGGTTGACAGGGCCAGCCCCATCGGCTCCCCACCAGGCCCCCACACTGAATTACCAAGTACCCGAAGGTCTGCTGCTGGCCTCTGAGGCAAGCTCGATCCTTCGCTCAAAAAATGCTCCCCTCCCAAGCTGGGTGCAGTGGTCCATGCCTGTAATCTCAGCATTCAGGATGTGGAAGTGGGAGGATCAGGAGTTCAAGCCCAGCCTCTGATAGTTATAATGAGTTTGAGGATAGCTGAGCTACAGGAGACCTTGTCTCTTGAAACTAAAAACAAAACAAAACCAAAAAAAAAACAATAATACACATAAAATAACTTTCTACAGCTTGGGTTCAGTGCTTAGGAGGACCCTGGTTCTTCTCATAGCATCCATTTAGAGTGGTTTACAAACTGTAACTCCAGCTCTAGGGGATCCCATGCCTTCTTCTGCCCCATGAGCACTGAATTCATGCGCACAAACACACACACTGTAAAACAAAATCATTATGTGACATTCTATTCTTTTAACTCTTTGAGGGGTCGGCCACCCACCTCCTAAATAAATCATACACACGGAAGTTTATTCTTAGTTATGAATGTCCGGCCTTAGCTTGGCTTGTTTCTTGCCAGCTTTTATGTTAACTCATCTACTTTTTTCTTCTGGGCTTCTATCTTTCTCTTTCTGCGTATGCCTGTCTTTCCTTCTTACTCTGTGACTGACTGAGTGGCTGACCCCTGTTGTTCTCCTCTCCTTGTTCTCTCTTCTCCCAGATTTCTCCCTCTACTTATCTTCTCTCCCTGCCAGCCCCGCCCATCCTTGCTCCTGCTTCGCTATTGGCCATTCATCTCTTTATTAGGACTATCAGGTGTTTTAGACAGGCACAGTAACACAGCTTCACAGGGTTAAACAAATGCAGCGTAAACAAAAGTCACCCAGCTGAAAATAATAGTCCCCAACACAAAATCTTTCCCAGAAAAACCATTTTTTAGATTCATTTTATTTTATTTTTGAGACAGAGTTTCACTGTGTAGCTCTGGCCGGCTTGGAATTCACTCTGTAGACCAGACTATCCCTTAGGAAAAGCCTGTGGCTCGGGAGATGCTTAGGACAATTGGGGAAACAGTGAGACCTTTGTGACATCCCAGGGAGTTTCTCATTATCCTTTTATTGAGATACAACATATATGTGTTAATGTGCATAAACATAAATGTACAGCCCAGCAAATTTTCACATATACATCACATAGCCACCATCAAGACCAAGACATAGTCACCTGGTGTGGTGGCGCACGCCTTTAATCCCAGCACTCAGGAGGCAGAGGCAGAGGGATCTGTGGGAGTTTGAGACCAAACTAGTTGATGAAATGAGTTCCAGACCTGCTAGGGCTACATAGTGAGACCCTGTCTCAAACAACAACAGAAAGATATAGAATATGTGCACCTCAAAACAGGCATGCCCTCTCTCAGATCAACACACACACACACACACACACACACACACACACACACTGCCAAAAGTAGCCATAGTTATAAAATCATTAGACAATTCTGTAGTCTGTCCTTGAAATTCATGTAAATGGAAACAAACAGGATATGAGTTCTGTTTTGCCTGATACCTTTGACTCAGAATTGTATCTGTGAGATAGATCCCCCTTGTGGTAGACCCTTAGAGCAATTCTTCTTTTTCATTACTGTGTAGAAGTTCACTGTAGAAATATAACTGTATATTAGGAGTTGAGGGTATAGTTTAATAGTAAATGACTTGCTTAGCATGTTTGATCTCTAGCCCCACCAAAAATAAAGAAAAGAAAAAGAAGGAAACAGAACCGAATATGTATGTCACAAGTTAATCACCCCTCTTCTTGTTGGACATTTGTATTACTTGAAGTTACTGGTATACTTTTTTTCAGTGCTGAGAATTGCCCTGAGAGCCTTGTGCACACTGCGCAAGCACCCTATCACTGAGCTACCACCTCAAATCGATCCTTCACGATTTTGGAGGTTAGGATCTCATTTAGCCCAGGCTATGTATCTATCCTCCAGCTCTCAAGAGGTGAGATTTCGGGCACACAGCACCTCACCCAGCGTTGACCGTTAATAGCAGAGCTGCAGGAACTCTCTATGTATCTGTCGGCTGAGGAGTCCATTAACATTATTTTCAGACACACACTTGACTTTTAAACGCAACAACAGACCACTTTCCACCTCTTCCTGCTGGACTACCCCATGCTGGGCTGAGATTACTCTATAGCACAGGCCTGGCTGTGGGAGGAGAGCAACCTCCGGTTTTGCCTGCCCTGCCCATCCGCCTGCCCCCACCCACCCGCAGGCAGATCTCCTAAGCCTCCAACCGCAGTCTTGGGTCTCCGTGCCACTGGAGCTGGAGAGGAAAATGCAAAAGAAGTTTTGAAAACTGCTTGACTGCTGGGAAGAGTTCGAGTTAATTGTTCAACCTAGCAGAATGGAAATCCTCAGGGAGAAGGGCCCCCGGGCATGCCTGTGGGGATTGTCTTAATCTCAGGAAAAGACGTGGAAAGACGCATCTGAATTGTGAGGGGGACCATTCCCTGGCAGGGGATCTTGGACAGTGTTGGGATTCAGCGCTAGCACGCATACATGCACTACTCTGCCAGCCGCAGACGCGGTGTGAGATGCACTCTGATTGGCTGCTTCAAGCTCCTGGTGCCTGGACTTGCCGCCATGATGGGTTGTAGCCAAGAAATGTGAGCTACGATAATGTCCTTCTCCCTCATGCTGCTTTTGCCAGGGTGTTTTGCTATTGTTGTTTTTGGTTTGTTTGTTTGTTTTAATCATAGGAACAGATTAAGACACAAAGAAACAAGGATTTTATATGTGAAGCCATCTAGCCTGCAGATGAAGATAACGGGGCTTGGGAAGGCTGGTGGATCCGAGTTCAAATCAAGCTTCCTCTACCTGCCAGTTCCATGGATTTCAACAGATCAAGGTCTCTGAGGCTTCACTTCCGAACCTGGAAAACCGGAAGCGTCAGGTTTACCTCCAGGCACTGTCAGAATTGCCTAACAGACATAAAACACGCTGCACAGCTCTCTAGTCCTTGTGTTGTTTTTTTTTTTCTTTGTTTTCTGCTCACGGTCATGAAGTTAGCCAGCAGAGACACTTCTGGAAGCAGTGTTTGAAAGGAAGGGCTCAGGAACACCTCCCAGTGCCAACTTAGATCTGCCACAAGGACTTTGTGTTTCTCTATACCCAGGCCTCAGCCCAGGACTTAACATACCGTTGACCAACAATAAATGTGTATTCAGTGAGAGACCACAAGAGGGAACAGACACACAGAGAGGTTCCCACCAAAATCTGTCTTCAGGAATCTTGTTTTAGGGGCAGGCAGGAAGACTCAGTGGGTAAAGGTGCTGTTGCCAAGCCTCGTGATGTGAGTTCAGTTCCCCGGCTCCACGTGATAGAAGGAGAGAACCAACTCCCACAAACTGTCCTCTGATCACCACTTGCTTTCCATGGTGTACACACACACACATGCACACGCACACACACGTGCACACGCGCACACACATGCACACACTCAGGCATACACACATACACATGCATGCATGCACACACACGCACACATGCACGTACACACATGCACACTCACACTTGCACACATGCACGCACATACACACACACACACACAAATGCAAAACAAACAAAAACCTCCAAACTTAGACCGACATCCAAGTACAATTCCCTGGGATGGAGAAGCTGTGCCGATAACACTCAAGTGAGCTACTGGCAAGTTCTTATGTGGGCCAGAAAGGGTGCTCTTTGCCCCATATGAGCACCTATGAGGGTCACAGAGAGGCTTCAGGGAGAGGGAGAAGGTGACTGTCTTGAGCACAACGTGGTCTTAGTGGCAGGTGCCTAAAGGAGATCTTGGGTGGAGATGAGGTAGCAGGATAGTGAGGACTGTCACTAGGATATACCAAATGTATGGATTAAGCTGGACAGGGCACCTGGGAGACACTTCAGGCCCTGCCACTACCCTCTGTTCCTGAGAATGCTCAAGTTTGTGGGAACTGTGTGGCAGCCAGGCTGGGAGGCAGTCTGGAGTTTCTGCCCACCTCCTGGAGACAGGGTTTCTTCTTCAGCTCTCCCCTGCTTGCATGGTGACTCATCAGCTGTGGTGTCCTCCATGGCAAAGGGTTCCAGAGAACAGGGTCGCCGGGGCACATCCATCTGTTCAAAGCCAGTGCTGGCTGCGAGGCTTCTGGATTGTTCCAATTGTGACCACAGGGGGGCGAGAGGGAGCCAGGCCCAGCGGCCGGGCCATCTGGAGGATCCTGAGCTGGGAAGAGCACTGGACTGAGAGTCTGCCGGGGTGAAGGGGTGCAGTGCTGATGCTTCCTGGGCTTCCCAGGAGCATTGTGCCTCCACTAAAGCCGAAATGGGGGTCGTGCCTAAAATCAGGACTAAAATCTCTCATTTAGAGATGTGTTTCCGTGCTCCTAAATCAGGGACGCTTTATTGCTTTGGTATTGATCTCTAGAAAGCCTTAGGTCAGCTTCTTGCCTCATGATTGGGCAGTCCAGGAACTGGACTGTAGCCCAGCTGGTTGAACGCTTGCCTAGCTTGTACAAAGCCCAGGGCTCCAGCCCAGGCACTGTCTAAGTGGGGTGAGGTTAGTGCATGCCACAAATGCTGGAATTCGGGTGTGCTGGGGTCTTTAATAAAATGCTCACATCCTGCAGGTCATACATGAGGTAGGGATGTCTTTTTATTTATTTGCTTATTCAGGCTTTGTTTTGTTTTGTTTGTTTAGATGATTCGTTGTAGCCCAGGCTGGCCTCCATTGGCTTTGTGGCTGGGGAATGCAAGTGCTTTCAACAGCACAGCCTTTGCTTGGGTTTGTCCTTCATGTGTGTCGTAGCCCAGTATCAGCATAGCTGTCATAGCCTGGTGAATCTTACATACATGCACACGTGTGAGGTCAGAGGTAGACACAGGGGCTTTCCACAGCCCCTGCTGCTTCACCCTTGTCAATAACCCGTCAATAATCTCCATCCCACCCCAAAATAGTATTCTTGCCATATGCAGATGATGCTAAGCCTCAGGGATGTTGACTGATGCACCCAAAGTCACACAGCTGTGATATGTGTGTGTTCCAGGGAACTCAGCCTGTCCATTAGCACCTGCCAGCCTGCTCCCCACACCCAGAAAGACCCCAGCTCTCACCTTCCCACCACAGACAGGTGCTGACAGCAGTGCCTTTGCCTCTGTTCCCACCTCTCCTTCTAACTGGGGAACCCCCGAGGGAGAGCAGACTCATACCCAATTGAAAAAGCTTAAGCCTTTGCTTGAAAGTGATTGAGGCTTAATTCTAGGAGCCCAGTTCAGCAATTTCCTAGAGTGTCTGCCAATCTCTCTGCCTAACCCAGCCAGGGCCACCTGCAGTGACACCTGAGGCCAGGGGTAAACTTGTTCCCAGGCTCCTCTCTTCCTTCCCTCTTGATCTCCACACCCTTACACCCATGCTCAGTCCGTTTCTGGATTTAGACTGTGGCGAGAAACCCCACCCAGTTCTAGAAGCTGCTGTGACAGTTTGGGATTTGATGGCCTCTCAAATCCTCCAGGGGACTCCATCCTGGTAGGGCCTGACTCAGATTGTGTTGAACTTGACCTCAGGACTTCCCTTATCTGCAGCTCCTAGAGTGTTCTGCCTTACCTGTTGCATCCTTGCCCTTGTGGGTTTTGGGCTGGCAGAAGGAAGTTCTGCTGATGCTTTGCAGGGATGGGCTCAAGTCTCACCCTCTGGTGCCTCCTTTGCTGCGTGACCTCAAGTGGCTTCCTGGGATGCTGTAAGGCAAAGGCTGCTTCTGTTGCCTATCTTCTTTTAATTTTATTTATTATAAATAAATAAATAAATGACTATGCAGCCCAAGCTGAGCTCCAACTTGTGGCAATCCTCCTGCCTCAGCATCCCAAGTGCTTGGATTGCAGGTATGTTTTGATTACTACAGCTCCTCTGTAACAACAGGACTTCTGATGTTCATCTTAGCACATGGCTACCTGGAATGTGTGTGTGTTGTTGTACATGTGTATACATGTTTGCCTGTGAGTAGGTTTCCAGTACATGTATGTCTGGAGGCCGGAGTTCAGAGATACTCCTGGTATCTCTCCCTATTGCCTCCACCTTGTTTGGGGGGAATGTTTTTTTTTGTATGTTTGTTTTGAGACAAGCTGTACTGGCTGTCCTGCAACTCACTCTGTAGACCAGGTTGGTCTCAAACTCACAGAGATCCGCCTTTCTCTGCCTCCCGAACACTGGCACTTAAGGTGTACGCTGTCACCTGGGCTCCAAATTAGTTTTAAGACATGGTGTTACGGCCTGTATTTTGTATGTTACACATACACACACACACACGACCAGGAGAGACACAGAGAGCTGTGCTCAGTAAATACAAGTAAAGCTCCCTGTTCCACTGCTCTTCTGTTCCTGGACCGTGTGCCCAGTCTGATTGCTGCCAGATGCCCTGAGGGCCAACTGGGTGGAGCAGCAGTGGGAAGGAGGTGTCACCAAAGCACAGACTTAGCAGACAGGAAGAGCCCAGTGAGGCTCAACGGTGCAGGGGACACCAGAGTTGAGTCTGGGAACTGCAGACAGAGCTAGCCCAAAGGAAAGGCATTCCAGAAGACCTTACATGCCTGTGGGGAAGGCTCTCAGGCACGGTCAAAAGTAAGAAACTTGTGTCTCTGTGTAGGTACGTGTATATGTATCTATCCGTGTGTGTCTTTGTATGTGTATGTGTGTCTATGTCTGTGTGTGTCTCTGTCTGTGTGTCCATGTTTGTGCATGTGTGTGTATATATGTATGTCTCTGTATGTGTGTGTACATGTTTTGTGTCTAATGTGTGTGTGTGTGTCTATGTCTGTGTATACATGTATGTCTCTATCTGTGTGTGTCTCTGTGTGTGTATGTCTATGTGCTATGTGTCTGTCTGTGTATGTGGGTATCTATGTATGTCTTTGTATGTATATGTGTTGTATGCTTATGTTTATGTGTGTGTCTATATCTCTGTGTGTATGTATATTAGAGTGAGCTATGTATCAGACCACACACATGTTGAACAGTGTGTGTGTGTGTGTGTGTGTGTGTGTGTGTGTGTGAGTACCATGCTCCCAAGCAACAGAAACTAACTCAAGAAAGAAAGAGGTGAAATTCATGTATTTATTCATTTGAAACAAGGTCGCATGATGTTGCTCTGGCTGGCCTGGAACTTGCTGTGTGGACCAGGCTTCACAGACTCGGAGCTCCCTGGCCTCTGCTCGCGAGCGCTGAGATTAAAGGAGCATGCCACCGCACCTGGCTGCTGTGACTTATTCATTCATCCATGCATTGTTTGCGGTTCTGGGGATAGCACCTGTGGTTGCAGATGCTGGGCAAGGTCTATAAGTCTGAGAGAGAACTTTAGGATACTTCAGACGGAGGAACATTCTGGATTGCGGTTTGTACAGCTGCCAACACAGCTGGGCCCCAAACGATAAGATCTTTGCCTCCAAAGAGTTCAGATTATAGATAGAACCAGCTTCTGGTTAAGTCTGACTAAACTCTTTGCAGTTTTGTGTTCCTCCTCTTCTTTCTCCTTCTCTTCTCCTCTCCTCTCCTCCCCTTCCCTTCCCATCTCTCTCCTAGTATCAAACTCCTAGGGAGAACCTTGATGGTTAGAGCTCGGAGCAGCTGCTGCTCCAATGTAATCCCCACTACGGTAAAACATAAATTGGGGCACAGGGAAGGTTTGATGGAAGATTACCCGCCTCTAGACGTGTGGGTGGTAAGAAGAGGGCTACTCAGCCACCAAGATGGACCAGTGTTCTGTTGGACTGATAGAGAGATGGGAAGACCCATGTGGTGGGTCTTTAGGACCCAGGGGCCGCTGCTGGCTGCTGTCCCAAGCTGTTTAAGTGCATTGTTTTATCTTCTTTTCCCAACATCCCATTCGCCTTGCAGAAGGGGATGCCTTCTGGCCCACGTGTTGTGCTTAGGGGACAGGATTTGAACTCAGTCCTCGGAACGTCAGACTGCACTCTGGTGGCCATGTTTCCCCTACTTCATCACCCACACATTTTGCGTGTTTGAGTCCTGGCCCCAACTCATATGCACTCATAACACACATACACGGTACAACAGATGTAGATTGTTCTCTAGTTGGCTTCCAGCCTGAGTGAAGTTGCAGAAAGTGCCTGACATGAAATGCCTGGTCAGCTGCTAGAGGGCCCACGTCATCCTCACATCAAAACCAGACATCCTAAGGCCAAGTCCTTCCAAGCCCCACCCTGCTTTATCTCCTCCGTCAAACCGTCTCCTGGGAAAGCACTTGAGACTTGTTCTCACCAGCGTGTGAACGACCCAGAAGAGCTTAAAATGCTACTCCCGCACTTACTCCTCCTCTTTCTCTAGCACCGCCCGTGGCTCCCCATTTATTTCAGAACAGAGCCCACACAACATCCTCGGATCTTAATCCAAGGCCCTCTATCACTGAGTTCAAACTTTCTCCAGCCTTATCTCTCGCTCCATATACCCCCAGGCCCATTAGTTACTTCTCAGAGCTGTTGCCCAGCTAGGTGAGGTAATAATGTAGGGCAGACAGAGTTTGGGGAGTGTTTGGGAATAAAACGTCTCCAGACACAGGGTGGTTCTGAGAAGTCTTAACAGAGGGTGCAGTTGGCAAAAAGACTCAGGCCCCAGAAAGAGGGGACGGAGGAAGCAAAGGAAGCTTGTCTTTCTTCCCACTGTGTCATGTACCCCACAAAGCTGGTGTGCCGCTTTCAACAGGAAATATCCTCCCCAGGCGCCAAGCATGATCACCCGGTCTCCAGCTGGGGGCGCTATTTTGAAGGCGGAGCCCAGGCTGGAGGAAGTAGGTCCCAAGGGGTGGGACTTGGAAGGTTACATCCTGCCCCAGCTCTTGCTGCCCTCTCTGTTTCCTTGTTTTCTGCCAAGCGAGCACTTGCTGCCATGGACTGAAACTCTCTGTCCAGCTTTTCCTGAGGTTGTGGACTGAAGTCTGTCTGAAACCATGAGCCGAGGGGAATCTTTGCTGCGGAAAGGAAGGTTATTTTAGTCGGGGAACTGCACCTGAGACCTAGAAATCATGGTGTTGGAGAGATGGCTCAGTCAGTTGAATCAGTGCTTGCAAGCGGGAGAATGTGCGTTCGGATGACTGCATTTACGTAAAAAGCTGGCTCCATAGCGCGGACCTGTAATTCCAGAGCTGGGGAAGGGAGACTGGAGTATTCCTGGGCTTGCTGGCCAGTCAGTCTTGCCAGATAAGTTCAGTGCAAACCCCTTTCTCAAAAAAATACATGCAACTGTACACACATGTGCACATAACACATAAACATGCACAAATTTATAGTGGTAATAATAGTTAATATTTATGTTCAATGCACTAAAACAGCCTGGCATGGCTTAGATACTTTCAGGTATTTGTGCTTAATCCTCATGATACCCCAGTCAAGGTGATCCCACTTTTGTCCTTATTTTATAGATAAGGAAACTGAGGCATGGAGAGAGGGCAAAACCTCAACCCCTGGGGCTCTTTTGGCACTCCCAAGTCTTGGTGAAAATCGCATTTTATTCTGATCCCCTCTCAACTTTTTCTGTTTTCCTGTCTCGGAATGCCTCTGGTTTTCTTGTTACTGTTTGCTTTTGTTTTTCTGTGTATGGGTGTTTTGCCTGTATGTATATCTATGCACCACTGTGTGTTGGATGGCATCAGAGACTAGAAGAAGGCATCTGTCGTGAGGCACCAAGTGGGTGCCGGGATTTAAACCCCGATCTTCTGGAAGAGCGACCAGGGCTCTTCTGAATCGTCTCTCCAGCTCTCTCAGTGAGCTTTTGTGTCTGTGTCTCTCATTCTGCCTCCTGTTTTCCCGCCTCTTTCTGTCTGCCTCATTTCCCCCATCTGTTTAGTGCGTACGTGCACATGCGTGCACACACGCACCCCTGTCCAATCATTTGTCATCCACCAGAGCTAAAGAAGGGACGCTGGCTCAGCAGCCAAGCTCAGTGCCATCCGTGTGGTGCTGCTGTTGGTGGGCAGAGCCTGGACCCCTGGGTCTGGAGAGTCAGGGCGAGAGGGCCTTGTTTCATCCTCTTTGTCCTGAATGACTTTTGAAATGAAAAAATGTAAACCTTAGCTCTACAGAAAGGTCTGGAAAGCCATCCTGGTCCCTTGCTCTCCTACTCTCATTCCCAGCCACTTCCTGGAGCTGCTAGAATGTGGGAGGGAAGCCCAGAGCCCAGGAAACATCTCTGTGAGCCAAGCCCAGCCCTAGCTGAGGACTGCAGCTGGAGAACAGGCAGTCATCTCCTGGGGCCTGCTGTGAATCTGACACAGAGGAGGGAATGAGTCCCTGGGGCATCCATCTATTCTCAGCAGGGTGACACACAGTGTGGGCTGGCTAAGTAGCCCCTCCACGGTCCTGGATGGGGCAGGCTACCCTGGGAAGTCATTGCCAGGTTAAGGGAAGAACAGTGTGAAAACCCTGGAAGCCCTCACCCATCTCTCCCTGCCAGCAACTGTGGGGTCTGCACAAGGATGCCCTAGTGTGGCCGAGTTAGCAGGGGTGGTGCGGGTGGGGAAGGGAGTCCAAAGCTTTAGCATCAGATCCATCAGACTGGATCCGCTAAAGCTAAAGAACCCAGCAGCCGGGTGTTCCATCCACAGCCTACAGGCCGGACACTGGCCATGGACATTCTCCAGGCTCTAGATGTCCATCAGAAATCCTGCCAGGAACAGACTTAGGCACGCACGCCCATCCCATTAGGAGGACTACAAGCATGGGAGTTGAGATGTCACTTTTTTATGTGATCTCGGATCCCCACCCCCACCGCCAGGATCCTGGGAGACTTCTGTGCTCGAGCTTTATCCTTTGATTATAAACATGCTCCTTGATTTCCTGTGTGATCTGGAATGTTCTGGCCAGGCCTTCTTCTGGACCACATGAAAGCTTGAAGAGATTTATAAATAGAGTTAAAATCACAGGATCATTTTCCCACAGTTTGTTCTGTAAGTGGAAGGGAAAGGTGGAAGGATACAGGGCAGGGTGCTGGGGCCTCAGCCCTCCCCTCTCTCATCAGGGCAGATTCCAGAAGTGGAGGCTGTTTCTATTGGACAATTGCCTCTGCTCTGGAATGTCTTGTTTTATGGAATCTCTCCCTGGACAAACATGTCTTCCTATCCTGAGACTCACAATCTAGTGAGGTCTTTACCTGAGACACCTCAGCAGTTAAGATACTGGCTGCTCTTCCAGAGGTCCTGAGTTCAGATCCCAGCATGGACATTGCCTGTAACTCCAGTGCAACACCAGGGGATCTGACGCCTTCTGGTCTCTGTGGGCACCCATACACATGGTACACACAGAGACACATAAACAAAGATTAGAAACTAAGGGAAAGCAATTTAAGGGAGGAAGGGTTTGGCTGTGGGCTTTAGAGGGTACAGTCCAACGTGGTGGGGAAGGCATGGCATGGGAACTTCCAGCAGTTGTGGCGGTGAGAGTCTCAGGATGCTTGTTCGCATCTCTGAAGACCAGAAAGTAAAGGAACTGAGGCTCAGAGTAATATGTGGTAACCATCCCAGACCTTACAACTAGGCCATGCCACCTAAAGGTTCTGTAGTCTCCTGCAAACATCACCTCCAAGTGTTCGAACCCATGGACCTGCATGTGTAGGTATGTGGGGGGGGGGAGTACTTTTTATACGATTTGGTTTCTTGGGGTAGTCCTTGAAACTGGGGTTGGTAAACTGAGGGGTGGGAGTGAGATAGAAGGGACAAGCTTGTTGGGTGGAAGAAGCTGAGGATCGTTGATGTTTAGCCTAGAACTTGATTGGTCATTTATCATTTAAGGTAGAGCAATGCCAGTAGATTTTAAGACATTTATAATGGACCAGACATGGTGGTATATGCCTGTAGTCCTAGCACTCAGGAGTGAATCTCTGTGAGTTTTAGGTGGTCCAGGGCTACATGATGAGACCTTGTCAAGACAAAAATCCAACCAACAAGAGAAAGCTCAGCACTGTTCTGAACTTTGGGTCTGGAGATGGAAAGATGTATATATTATAGGATTCTGTCTCTCCCATCCTCCCCCCTCAACAAGCTTGGTGCTCTCCTTCCTCAAGTGGTTCTTGTGGCTTCTGGTAGTGTCTGGAGACAATGACGTTGCTATAAGTGGGAGGTGGGGTAATGTACTAGCGTCTAGTGAACGGGGACCAGGGGCACTGCTAAGCCTTTGGCAATGCTTGGGACAGTCCTTCACAACACAGACTTATGTGGTCAGCAGTGTGGAGTTGAAGCCAGGGTGGTGGTGTCCATGGCAGAGGAGAGAAAGATAGGAGACAAGTGATCCACAGGTTGTGTCCTGGCGAGGAGCCACTGGGCACGGCTTCCTACAGACAGGCCTCTGTGGTGGGCGCTCTTGAGTTGGTAAGCCAAACGGAAAAAATAAACAGTATTCAGCCCTGTTACAGAGTGCTGAATACTCAAAAAGGAACAGTTGTCTTGGGGTGTCCATGGAGAGCAGTTAGGCCATCCATATAGGGTGAGTCTAAGATAGAGGGGGACTGGTAGTGATAGCACCTCCCACACCCCCAAAGTGATGCCCACCAGGCATGCCCAACCATTTGACATTGCTGTAGACATTGTCATCTCAAAGTAGACACTCAAGAACCACTCGTGCCTATAATCCTGGCACTCCGGAGGCAAAGGCAGGCGGATCTCTGTGAGTTCAAGGTCAGCCTGGTCTACGTAGGGAGTTCCAAAACAGTCATAGCGATGAAAAGAGAGAGAGAGAGAGACCTTTTCTCCAGAAAACAAAACAACCAAGAAATAGCAGCAACAACAAAAAACCCAAACAACCATACAAAAAGATTCCTGCAAAATCATGCAACTGAGTAACAAAATATTTAAAAGATATTTTAAAAAATCTGATAATGTTTTAAAATAAGTAAGATTCTGTATTGAAAGCTGGGCAATGGTAGCACACATATTTCATCTAAGCACTCAGAAGGCAGAGGAGGCAGGTAATTCCAGAATAGCCTGGTTTACCTAGCAAATTCCAGGACAGCCAGGGCTACACAGAGAAACCCTGTCTTGAGAAACTAAAATAATAATAATAATAGTAGTAGTAGTAATAATATTAATAATAATAAGGTGATGATTTTGTGTGTTGGTTCATATTCCTACGTATCTAGGGGCACATGTGGCTACAGACGGCATGTTGGACTTGGATTTGTCTGGTACGTGGCTGTCTGTCCCCCATAGCCTGCCCATGCTGGTAGGAGACAGAAGGTGGCCACGGGACAGGCCTTACTGCCGTCCTCAGGAGCAGCATTTTGATAGTCCCTTACCACCCCAACTAGAGACAAACAGCAGCAACATTAATTTAACTTTATTTACATCCCAGAGTCAATCAAGCTGTGATGGATGGTGGCAGCAGCCTGCTCCACTGGCCTCCCCAAGGCAGGAGGAGAGGAAGCCCAGTGGGCAGCCGATGCTAAGACAGAGCCCAGAGGGCCCAGCCGCAGTCACTCTGCTGCCCTCTTCTCCCTCCTTAAATAACCTTTCCCTGCTTCGCTTCTCCTCCCAGCCCCGGGAAGCCTGCACTCACCCAAAGCCATCTTCTAATTATGTCCGAATATAACATGTACTAACCGATGTGGCGGTCACGTGTTCTGAGGGCTTTGCTGAAGTCTGGGCATACAGGGATGAATAAGCCACCATTTGTGGGCCTTGGGAGTCAGCTCAGCTTCCAGTGTCTCCAGCTGAAGAAGATGAGGAAGACAATTCCATCCTAGGAGACAGAGACAGGATGGTCACCTGGGCTTGCTGGCCAGCCTAGCTAAATTCATGAGTTCCAGGTTCAGAGAGAGCCTGTCTCCAATGGAGACTGACTGAGGAATTGCTTCGTAAAAGAGAGGTGGAGGGCCGGGCGGTGGTGGCGCACGCCTTTAATCCCAGCACTCGGGAGGCAGAGGCAGGCGGGTCTCTGAGTTCGAGACCAGCCTGGTCTACAAGAGCTAGTTCCAGGACAGGCTCTAGAAACTACAGGGAAACCCTGTCTCGAAAAACCAAAAAAAAAAGAGGTGGAGGCAGTTATTGAGTCCGGATAAGGAGTTTCTCCTCTCAGGGTTCCTCAGTTTCTCAGTCCCTAAAGTGAAAGAAAAGCAGGATAAACAAATGTGCTTGTCCAGTCGTGGGAGAGGATTTGGTTAGGAAAGGAGGCTGGAGAGCCTGGCTTGTAAGAGGAGCCCTGAGCTGAGGGAATTGCCTGGCTTGGGGGCATTAATGATGGGAGAGTAGAGACACAGAAAGGGGGGTGAGGATAGAGCAGCTGCTGAACCAGCACTGGATGAACCCAGGCTGTGCCTGTTAACCTCAGCCCTGCAGTGCTAGGAATGCCGGGCTGGGGTGTCCCTCAGGCCTGCTACTTCCTGTCCTGTGAAAGACAGAATCTATGATTCTCTCCGGGGAGAGGGGCAGTGACAGAAGGACCCAGTGACACAGCAGATGGCCACTGTCATCCTAGGATAAGTATGCCTACCAGAGGGCTTCAGTCTCCTTCCTGCCTGGAGCTGGAGTTACTCTCCATGAACCCCAACTCTGCAGTGAAATCAACTGCGTGGCAAGTGTTAGTGGGTCTCTGAGGGCGTCAGGGAGGGGTGCGGTGTGTTGGGAGGGGTGCCAGGATGGGAAAAGGAGACATTGCCCAAATAACCAAATCAGGGGAGTGGACTTTCACATTTGGCCCCGGGCACAGTGGTTTGGAGGCTTGTTCCCATTGGTGCAGCACGCATCATTGCTCCCCCTCCCCCTTTTATTGGTGAGTAGTATTTCAGTGTACAGTCACACCACTCACTAGGAAATGCATAGGCCGTTCTCGCTTCGCGGCTGCTGCGGACATTTGCGTATACGTGTGTGGACCTTGTTCATCTCTCTGGTGTGACAGAGCCCCAGAGACGGCTGCGCCCCTTTTAAATCCCAACTAAGGTTCTGGGTGTTTCCAAAGACTTGTCTGTGCGTCTTTCTGGTTGTGTTCATTCTGGTGGTTGTGAGGTAATATCCCCTGTGGTTTGGCTCTGCATTTCCCTGATGACTCATGCGGTCAGCCTGCTCCTTTCACTTGTTCTCAGCTATTGTACGTCTTTGGGAAATGGCTGTTCAAATCCCTTGTCTTTTCTCAGTTGTTTCATTTGCCTTTTTGCTATTGAATTTCATCAGCTCTTTACATATTTTGGAAACCAGCTCTTTATCAGACACAGGATTTACAGACTCCTTCTTTCCTCGAGCTGTGCCTTGTCTTTCTTTGCCTTTGACCGATGGCATCTTTTGAAAGAAACATTTTAAGATTTTTAAATATTTAAATGCATGCCCACATTTATGCGGGGGCCTGCAGGGGCCAGAAGAAGGCAACAGATCTCCTGGAGCTAGAGTTACAGGTGCCTGTGAGGCATTCAACATGGGTTCTGGGAATAGAACCCAAGTCCTCTGGAAGAGCAGCAAGTGCTCTTAACCTCTGTGCTGTCTCTCCAGCCCCCATAACACACATTTTAATGGACTTTTTTCAAAGAAACCAATATAAATGGCTATTGTGTTTAGGGCACTGTTTTTTTTGGGGAGGGGTGCAGGGAGTTCATGTAACATGCAGGAAAATAAGGCTGTCTGCCGCACTGGTTCCCCAGGGCCCCACCATACGGGAAGCTGTCAGGGCATGGAACGGGACGTGGGAAACTAAATGGGTCCTTGGGCAAGGAAGCATGTCCATGGTTGGCCTCTGATTATATGACTGAAGAAGTTCTTCCGTTGTTCATTCATCAGCTCACAAATTTCTTTAAATAAAAATTTTAGTTGTGTGCATGGGCACAGGTGAACACACAGAGCCCATGTGGAGGTCAGACTTTGTGGGGTTTGGTTCTCTCCTCCTGCCATGTGGCTCCCCATTGCATTGCGGAGGTAACTAAGGTTTGGAGTTGTTAAAGAGCTTTCTCTGTATCCCTCAGCCAGCTGGGGATAGACCTAGGGAGTCAACCCAGGTCTGTTGGATTTCGAAAGGCATGACCTCCTAGTCAGTACACAGTGGCCACAGTCCTTTCTTTTCTTTACTTTGTCTGTCTTTTGACTGACTGACTGACTGACTGACTGATTGATTGATTGATTGATTGATTGATTTAGAGACAGGCTCTCCGTCTGCAGTCCTGGATGACTTACTCTTAGACCACACTTGCCTCAAACTCACAGAGATCCACTCACCTCTGAGTGCTGAGATTAAATGTGTTTACTACCGCACTAGGCCTATTTATTTATTTTTGAGACAGGTCTCCTGGAACCAGGGCTGGCCCTAAACTAGCTATGGATGACCTTGAATGTCTCATCTTCCTGTCTTCACCTCCCAGGTCTGGGTTACAGGTGTGTGGCACCGTAACTGGCTTATGCAGTGCTCGGCGCAGAACCCAGGACCCTAACCGTGCACACAAGTCCTTTGCCACAGTCTTTTTTTTTTTTTTTTTGGTTTTTCGAGACAGGGTTTCTCTGTAGCTTTGAAGCCTATCCTGGAACTAGCTCTTGTAGACCTGCCACAGTCTTTAGAATGACTCTTCTTGTAGCTCACCCAAAACACTCAGTTTGGATTCTGCTAACCTTCTGGCCTCCCCTGTTTCATAGTCCTGAATCCCTGAGGCTTCCCAGGAAGCCCCTAAATGCAGACTCTATAGTGCTTGTCTTTATTTCTCACAGTACCTGGTAAAAATTTTCTCTTCATTTCCAACTTTTGATTGAGGGCAATCATTCACCTAGAAAAATGCATAAATCACATATGCACATCTCAATGGATTCATGACAATTGAATAAATTCATGTAACCAACAGCCAGATCCATAAATAAAACGTTGCCAGTGACTAGACCCTACAAATGACCTTGGTGTTCCCTGCTAGCCCTTTCTTGGAAGCCACCCGTTTCTCCACCATCCCCCTCCAAGGAGTGAAGCTAGGGCCTTTTCTCCTACCAGGCCAGGCAGCATTCTACCACTGAGCTGCATTCCCAGCCCACCATTCTCCTAATTGTTTTGTTTGAGACAGAGTTTGTGTAGCCTATGCTGGCTTCAAACTTACTATATAGCTGAGGACGACCTTGCTCTCCTGATTCTCCAGCTTCCGTTTCCTGAGTTCTGAGTTTTCAGCCAGCTCATTCCCCTCCTTCTCAACACGGTAGATGAGTCCTGCACCCTTCTGGCCTTCCCATGCACAGAACGAGGCAGTAGCTACTTTGTTTGGGGCTGGCTTCTTTTGCTTGGTATTTGTTTACCGTGAATTATTCCTATTGTATATTGCATAGTTTGCTGTTTATTCTCATTCGATGAGATTTAGGAAGGAGATGGAAATGAAATATCATGCATTGTGAAATGAGAAAAACCATCTAGGATTCTGACTATGTTGCTTACAAATTGAATCTTTGGGCAGTTCATTCGGTTTCCAGGATTTTAGTAGCCTTATTTGCAGGGTGGAGAAGGTAAGATTTCTCTTGTAGACTGCATTTGTCAAAGTGAGTGACATCTGTCAATATAGCACTTGGAAGGAGAGGTGGGATTCAAGGTTCATCCTTGATCACATAAGCTAGTGTGAGGCCAACTTGGGTTAAGGGACCCTATCTCAAAACAAAACAAAACAAAACAAAAAAATTAGCATGCACAAAGCAACTACTGCCATTAGACAGTATGAAAAGACAGTAACATTATTATTTATTAATACACTATTTGCTGAGTGGCCTCTGAGAAGGAAATGGGATCACAGAGGTGTTGAACTCCTAGTGTTTATGTCCACACACCTTCAGGAACACACATAATCACACCTCATGCACAGAATCTCACCTCTGCAGGTTCCCACCCGTGTATGCAATCACACCTGTTTGTGCACACCCTCCCACACCTGCCTGCACAAAGATGCACTTCTCCCAGTGTGAGCAGCCAGCATGTGGAGTTTTCCCTTCTCTCAGCTCTTTCCAGGAGCACACACCAGATGGAATTGGGTCTGCTACATGACTGAGCAGCCCCCACATCAGAAAGTTATAATCAGTGAATCCATCATGTGGCCAGGCCCTGGCGAGGCCACTGCTGCCTGATGGTCCATGGAGGAACGCTGCCTCCTCCTCCAGGGCGGAGAACAGACTCAGGCAGGCAGTTGCCAGGCAGTGGAGCCAAGAGAGCAGATGGCAGCTGTGCAGCCTCCGCCTAGCAGGGTCTCCGGCTGGTGGGGATCCTTGAACAAAGCATGCTTCCTCCACAGGGCCATCGTGCCCTCCTCTGTCCTTTCAGTCTGCCTTAGAGTGACACAGACCTGGCCTCTGTGTAAGTTGAGGCAGGAGAAAATAGTCTCTCTGGGTTCCTTCAACTTTTGGAAATCTAATTCTGTCATCTCTACCGTAACCTTGACTCAGCTTCCTAGCTCCTATGCGTATTAGCAGGAAATGAATCACAGCCTTGGGAAGAAACCCCTGCTAATAACACACACACACACACACACACACACACACACAGTACCTGGCTTTTGTGTGTTCTAGTATCCTGTCTTGGCCCTTGATTCTTACAACTTTCTCAGAGTGTGTCTAGATACACACACATACACACACACACTGTTGCTGCAATGGAACCCCCTGGGAAAAGCCACTCAAGGCAAGATGGGTTTATTTTGACTTGCATTTCAAGGTACAGTCCAATGTGGTGGGAGCCAGAGTGGGGGCAGAGGCAACAGGAATGTGAAGCAGCCGTCGCTGGTCACATATCCCTGTCTGAAGAAAAGAAGGATGAATGCTGGTGGCCGGCCCTCTTCCTCCGTGGTCTGACAGTCCAGATGGACCCAGGAGAAGGTACTGTTCACAGTTGCGTCTTCCCACCTGAGTTAACTTAGCCACGATTGTTCTGCAGGTGTGCACAGAGGCCCAGCTCCCAAGCCAGGTGGAAGTGCCGTGATTTACGTCACCTGACTGTGTATTCGTTTGGTCACTGGCCCTGCTCTTCAGATAGGATGACTCTAAGGTCTGGCATTGTGTACCCACCACTGGACTGAGCCCTGGTCATGCCCAGTGACAGCTGGCTATCTGATGCCCTTCCCCCTACCACCTTGCTGTTCCTAGCCATGGTCTTTGCATCTCCTAAGCCTTGCCTTTGCGTCAACTTCCGGAGAACCTAAACTAAAACTCCAGCTCTGTGTTTAGCCCCATCCTAGACACTCGAGCTCTCTCTGCCATTTTCCTGACCCCCCTTGTTCTGTTTGGCCCACTCAGTGCATACTGCTGACCTAGTCTAGCGTCTGCTCAGCCATCTGTGATGCACTGGGCCCTGGAAATGATCTATGCCAGTTTGAGGAATGGACTTGATGGGAAACTTCAGGTCTCTAGGGATTCACCCAACTATAAGGTCATGGCTTTTGGCTGCTTTTGAAAACCTCTCGACAGGAAATCAGGAAGGCTGGGGCACAAGTCCTGGACAGCCTGCCTCAGGGAGCTTGGGCACCAGGCCTAAGGGACTGGCCTGACCTATGGATGACTTGGCCATTTGCCTCAGACTGCCTGACACGAGGCAGGGAAGGACAGCCTAAGGGGAAGAAGACATTCCTTTCTGCAGCCTGCCTCCCATCTCTTTCTCTCTCCAAAGTGTCCATGTCAGCCACTTTAAATTATCCAAGATTAACTCCCCCCCAACACGCAATCTAGACTCTTGAAAATCAAAATCAAAAGCCTAGGCTCAATTAAAAGACAGATGGCAAAGCCAGGCCCAGTGATAGGCCTCTAGAATCACAGCGACTCACAAGGCTGAGAGAGGAGGATCACAGTTTCACTCAGTGAGATTCCATTTTAAAAATAAAATAAAATACAGAAGTGACTGGGGTATAACTCATTGGTAGGGTACTTGCATAGAATATATGAAACTGTGGGTTTGACTCCCAGGGTAGAATGAAAATGGCCAGAGAGAAGAACGGCGGAGAAGTAACCTGCCATGTTTATGTATGGAAAAGGACTACCATTCTTCATATCAACAGTGAAAGTTTAGGCAAAAAAAATCCACCTCTGTAGAAAAGTGGACAAAGGACCTAATAGACAATTCTATACGAAATGAGATCAACAAAACAACAACAAAGTACACATACATAACCCCCCAAAAGCAAATAAAAATAGCCATTAAATGCCATCTTTAAAAAAAATTTAAATAATTTTTTATTTTGTTGTTTTTTGTTTTTCTTTTGTTTTAGAACTGGACATTTATTACTTAGAGGAGAAATAGCTATTAAATGCCATCTTTTAAAAAATTTTAAATAATTTTTTGTTTTGTTTTATTTTTTGTTTTTCTTTTTTTTAGAACTGGACATTTATTACTTAGAGGAGAGAAAGAGAGTAGGGAAAGAAGGAGGAGAGAGGGGGAGGGAGGGAGAGGGAGAGAAAGAGAGACAGACAGACAGACACGAGCACGCACGCCAAGAAGGGACAGGAAGAAAAAGCTATTTTTTGTTTTTCAAGACAAGGTTTCTCTATATAACCTGGCTGTCCTGGAACTGGCTCTGTAGACCAGGCTGGCCTCAAACTCACAGAGATCCACCTGCCTCTGCCTCCTGAGTGCTGGGATTAAAGGCCACCACCGCCCGGCTTTTTAAAATAATTTTTAATAGGCCTGAAAGACAGGGCCGAGAGTGGGTCTCCTGGAGCTAGGTCATCAGGTATGGTGGGCAGAGAGCAGGCGTTACGATAGGGTACAAGACTGGACCAAGACGGCGGCTGTGCGGGTGAGCAATGTGCATGCTGTACAGAGAGCAGACAGAACTTACGTGGGGAGTTTTATTAGGAGAAAGGGAATGGAAAAGGGGGAAGGGAGGGGAGACTGGCTCCTGGGGACAGGAGTCAGAAGAGAAAAGAGAGGCAGAGAGACAGAGACAGAGAGAGAGGGGAAGAGAGAAACCAGCAAAGGCCTGTCTGCCTCTTCAGAGGACCAGCTGGAAAGAGCTAAATACTATCTTTTATCATTAACGTTAGTAACGGTCAAGAGTGAGGATATCACAAAGTTACTGAGGGTGGGGAGGCCTACCCTCATACTCGCTGTTGGAGGGAGTGTAAATTGGCACACTTTCTGACGGATGTTTGGTCACGTGAAATGAGCGTGAAACAGTATTGCAACTATTTTCCTTCCTGGGAAAATATGTCCAAAATATGGGACATTCATTGGTGCATGTCTACAGTTTCCACTACTTGGGAGGTGGAGGCAGGAAATCAGTTGTGCCAAGAGTTTGATTCCAGCCTAAGAAAAATGATGAGAGACAGTATCTTCAAAAGAAGAAGGAGGAGGAGAGGGAGGGGGAGGGGAGGAGAGGGAAGAGGAGAGAAGAGGAAGAGGCAGCAGCCACTGCTAGGCGGTGGTGGCGTACACCTTTAATCCCAGCAAGCACTTGGGAGGCAGAAACAGGTGGATCTCTGTGAGTTTGAGGCCAGCCTCGTCTACAGAGTGAGTTCCAGAACAGCCAGAGCTGTTACATAGAGAAACACTGTCTTGAAAAAGAAAGAAGAAGAAAAAAAAGAAGAAGAAGCTGGGCTTATTGATATCTATAATCCCAACACTCATGAAGCTGAGGCAAAGGAATGTCAATTGGAGTGTTATAAACTAGTCTGGGCTACACATCCAAAAATACCAGCTCAGACTGGATTATAACAATGCCCTGTCTCAAAAGCTTGGGAGAAGAGCAGAGCTGGAGAGATGATGGCTCAGGGATTAGAAGCAAATACTGCTCTTTCAGAGGTACTTGGGTTCAGTTCCCAGCACCTACATCTGATAGCTCAAATCTACTTGTAAAGTAGGTCTAGGGGAGCTGATGATACCTTCTTCTGGACTCCAAAGGGGCTCTCTCTCACACATGGGCACGAACACACACACTCACATGTGCACACACACACACACTCAAACCCATGAAGAGAGAACCATAAGGATTTGGAGCCGCTGCCAGAGACAGGCATGCCAAAACTTTGCCAGTAAGCCACTGCTACACGGCAATATACAGATTAATGGAGATGTGTTAAAATAATATTTAAGAGTTAGCCAATAAGAAGCTAGAGCTAATGGGCCAAGCCGTAATTTAATTAATACAGTTTTTGTATGGTTATTCCGGGAATCTAGGCAGCCAGGAAATGAACAAGCAGACTCCCTACAACAAATTGGCACTCCAACGTGGTTGAGTATATCCACATTAAACCTGAGATAGCTTGAAAGGGAACTCTAGACACCAAAAAAAAAAAAAAAAAAAAAAAAACAAACAAAAAAAGAAAAAAACAAAGTTTAGCCGCATTTTTTTTCAGCTGGCAGCTTACTGCAGCTCCCTTAAGAGAGGCCTTCCTCATTCAACAGCAGCAAAATAAACCAAATAAAAAAGCACGCAGTTTCAAAACGGCAGCTTCCTGGTTCGCCAGCATGAATGGCTCTGGCTCTTTGGGGAGGTCCAGCTACAGAGCATTTAGATGGGGTTCGTGAGCAGAGTGCTACAACTTGCTTAATGACAACATAGTCTGGCTGGGTACCTAAAAATGGGACTGTGAGCATGGCTCTCAGAGACAACTAACAGTGCTGCTATGCTGGACCGGGCGGGGCAGGCAGGCAGGACCTTGTTTGTCCTAGCAAGGCTGCTGCTTAGTTTTTTAAAGAAATGCTTAGCATTTTAAGAAGCCATTCTGGTCAGAAAAGGATTACAGATATGCAATAAAGACAAATTCAGATGGGAAAGACCTCTAAACGAGTCTCAGTGTTGGATAAATGTACATAGGCGTGGGAGACAGAAGAAAAAGAGTATAGAGAGTTATAAAAATAAATGGGTTAAAAAACCAAAGTCTTTAAAGAGACTGAGCAGACAGTCATAGATTAAAAGGATAAAGATAATAAAATAAATATCAAAAAGTAATAAAATAAAAACAAATACGTCACATAACAATGGAATATATATAAAGTGTCAAGATTATGTATATTATTGTGTTTTCTTTGAAATTTTTGACTGTGAAGGAGTTAAGTATAGAGGGACATTTGTTGTATGGGCTGCTAAGCTAAACCAGAATATGTTTAGAAGGTATCATGATTTCCAAATTTGGGTCTAAGGATTTGTTGCTTTGGAAAAGAGGTTCTACTTTTGTTTCCACAGAAGATGAGAACCTGTGGAATCCTTCTAGACTAATGTGGTTTGATGGATCAAGATCCCCTGAAAGGTTGCTGTGAACACCCCCCAAAAATTATTTCACCCAACAAAAAGTAGAAAGCAGTTTGGAGAGAACTACACCCAAATTCCAAAATATTGTTTACAAATGTTTGTTTACATTTAAAGGGGGGATATGCTATAGAGATTTGCATTGGTATGGATCTTGGTTTATTGATACAAATTTTAGGTTAATTTTATTATATGTACATTTCTGTTCTTTTTTTTTTTAAATATTTATTTATTATGTATACAATACTCTGTCTGTGTGTATGCCTGCAGGCCAGAAGAGGGCACCAGACCCCATTACAGATGGTTGTGAGCCACCATGTGGTTGCTGGGAATTGAACTCAGGACCTTTGGAAGAGCAGGCAGTGCTCTTAACCTCTGAGCCATCTCTCCAGCACCTACATTTCTGTTCTTAAAGTGTTAGTGCAGCTCATTTAAAAATGTAATGTAGCCGGGCGGCGGTGGCGCACGCCTTTAATCCCAGCACTCGGGAGGCAGAGGCAGGCGGATCTCTGTGAGTTCGAGACCAGCCTGGTCTACAAGAGCTAGCTCCAGGACAGGCTCCAAAGCTACAGAGAAACCCTGTCTCGAAAAAAAAAAAAACCAAAAAAAAAAATAAAAAAAATAAATATGTAATGTATAATTAAGAAATATAGGTTAATAGAGAGTCATCTATAATAATCAAGCTTCTAGTCATGTTAGCTAGGTTTTCTAGATATAAAGATATATTTCAGTTAGGTATTCTTCAAATCTTTCAGAGACCTTCAGCATATGACATTTAAAATGTTTTAAGAGCTTAAGACTTATCATGACATTGAGACATATCTGCTCCTGACAGCATCAATTACTTCAAGAGGAAGACAGGCATCGAAGAGGCTCCTTATGGAGTTTGCTAGCCATTTGGGCAAGAAAACTGCTCCTGCCTAGACTGCTTGATGTTATGCTATATGAACTGGACATGCAGGACCTACAGAGAAATGACTGCTGAACTTGCCTAAAGGTGAGACAGTCCTTTGGAGTTCCTGCTTCATGAAAGAGTCTGCCAGACATTCTGCAGGATTCAGAAGAAAGTGACTGACAAACTGGCAATATAGGTGGAATTCTCTTTGAAATTTCCTGCTTCATGGAAAAGTCTTCAGGATACTATGGGCCTGTAGGCTGAAGATGGATGTCCCAACATTACAGAAGAACTTTGGGTGACTATCCAGGCAGCAATATGTCTCTGTCAATTCTAGAGTTTTGGAAGTTGCTTACAATGCATTTCCTGTTTACTCAGGTAATATTATATCCTTCTGGAGTCTTTGAGGGAGTTAAAGAATTGATAGTTATAGTTTTCCTTAGTTATGATAAAAGATAAAGTAGATATAAATATTATAACTGTAATTCTTGCTTGATACCTGTTTTGTTGTATGTAATTTTTCTTTGTTAAAGTTAAAACCTTTCTTATTTAAACAGAAAAGGAGAGGTGATGTGGAATTCCCCTCTGAATGCTGTGAATAACATTGGTTAATAAAGAAACTGCTTTGAGCCTATAATAGAACAGGGTAGAACAGTGGTAGGCAGGGAAAACTAAACTGAATACTAGAAGAAAGGAGGCAGAGTCAGGGAGAAGCCATGGAGCTGCCATCAGAGACAGACATGCCAAAATTGCCAGTAAGCCACTGCCACGTGGCGATATACAGAATAATGGAGATGGGTTAAATTAATATGTAAGAGTTAGCCAATAAGAAGCTAGAGCTAATGGGCCAAGCAGTGATTTAATTAATAGTTTCTGTGTGGTTATTTCAGGAGTCTGGGCAGCTGGGAAATGAACAAGCAGCCTCCCTACAACAAGGATTAAATCTCCATTTATAAATTACCCAGTTTGTGGTATTTTGTTCTAATATCCTAAATGTTCTGAAACAAAAAGGTAGACTAAAGAAAGCAGATCGCCCTCCCCAAGGTGGGCAGGCTTCCTCTAACCCATTGAAGGCCTGAAATGGAACAAAATATGAAATAAGATACAATTCTTCCCGTGACTGATGGTGTTTGAGTCCTGATATGTTTCTCTTGGTTGTCATCAGATCCAGATCACGACTTTTCACTACGACTCTGCTGGTTGTAGGCCTTTAGATGAGAGCTCTTGAGGCTCCTCAGTCTCCCTTCCCTGTCCCCTCTTCCCCCTCTCATCCTCTCTCCTACCCCAGTCATCCTATATCTCTGGAACACCAGCATGAATGCCTTTAGCCTTAAGACTGTACCGTAGGACTGGAGAGAGGGCCTGAGTTCAGTTCTTAGCAGTGACAATGGGCAGCTCACAACTACCTTTAACCCCAGCTCCAGGGGCCTCTGACACCCTCCTCTGGCCTGCCAAGGTCCTTGCAGTCATATGTACATACCCACACACACATTCACACACATACACATAATTAAAACCTATGCACAGAGATATGGAAGATGCCATGGCATCAGTCTGATGGCACGCTATGTCCTGTATGATCCTACCCTGCAGGCTATAACCCAGGCTGTTAGCACAGGGTGTCTCTTGCAGGTGGGGAGGATGGTGGTAGGGAGGATTTTCTTTCTACAAAGGCCAAGAAATTCTGAGAGAAACGATTATTGCTATTCTTGTAAAGAAATCAAAAAGTCAGTAAAATCAAATTTCACACCGAGACTGGGTGTGAGCAGCAGGGAGATCTGTGATGTCACCACCATAAGGAACACAGAATGTGAAATGGCAGTCCCTCCTGCTCTCCTCCCTTCTTTCCCCATCCAAGTTTTCATTTTAGTTCATGTATTTTTAGTTTCTGGAGAAGGGCTGGAGATGGCATGTATGGTTGCCCTTCTTTCCTTGGTGCTGCGAGTTTATCCATGCCAACTGGACCATAAGTGACTCAAAGAACCAACTGCCCAGATGAAAACTTTAAGGCTGGGAGGAAACTTACACAGGGTTTTGTTCAATGGAATAAAAAGAAACCCCCACCCAGGAAAGTCAGGCTCAAATGAGAGAGCAGAAACCCCCATCATCTCAGATGATGGGTCTGGAGGAAGTGCATCATGGCATCCTTGTGTGTTTCCCTGGTTGGCCTGAAGTTCTCTGTATAGATCAGGCTGGCCTCAAGAGCAGAGATCCGCTCACTTCTCCACATCCTATTGTTTTATAGAGGGGCCTCAGATCTTTTGCCCTCTGTCAGCTGTACCCTTGGGACCAGAGTCACATGGAGACTTGGGTAGTGTCTTTCCTGGACTTGTTGGGCTCTGCAGCCCCTGAACTAGAAGCCTAGGACATAAGGTTGCTGGGTCAGTAGGGAGATGACACATGTCCTCTTTCCCGGCAGGCCAAGGCCTTTGTCTTTTCTCTGATGGCCCAAACTGGCTTCTCAGTTCCCAAGAATATAGGGTATTCTGGGGTTCCCTGTTCCTGTGAGTTGGGGGTTACAGTGAAGAGGAACTGGGGGCACATCAGCCGCCAGGCAAGGAGTCTCTCTGTTAAGCTCCTGGAATCAGGGTGGATGCCAGGACTGATATTTGGGACTCTGGCAGCTAATATGGGGATTAGGATTAAGACCCAGGGTTTGGACACTGGGACTTATACCAGGTTAGAGTGAATTACAGCGGCTTTAAAGCCGGGTTAGAGTTGTGGGATTAAGGATTAGGCAGGGGCGGGGTGGGGGTGGGGTCATCTGCTTCCTCTCAGGTCCCTAAAGCCCCTTTGTGGTTACATTGCAGGCTTAAGTAAGGCCTCCGGACTCTCATGCAGCCCTGCCTTTGAGACCCACGAGACCTGCTCCCTCAAACCTCAGCTGCTGAGGCAATGTTATTCTTCCCTAGCTCCTCTTGAGCATGTTTGATGGCTCCTTTGGGCCAGTGGTGAAGGCGAAGTACTCCCAAGAGCCACATCCCAGTTCGTCCCGAATGCAATCCATACGAGAAAACAGCCAAGACAATCAGGATAGAAGCACTTCTGCCAATTACCTCACACCTTGGCCCCCTAATCTGATGATACTCTGAATGTTACATACGCCCTCTCTGAGCTTTCATCCAGTGAGGAGGAGGGGCTCTTACTGGGACCTGGACCCTGGCAACCGAGGGGGAAAGAGTTAAACTGGCTAAGAATGTCTTATTTCATCCAACTATAGTGCGGCCCCTCCCAAACCAGCACTTCCACCATCTTCTAGGGAGGGTAGGTTGTGACTGAGTCAGACCTTTATCGTAGAAGAATTCAGATGCCAATCTGTAGATGGGTCGTACTTCTTTTGTTGATGTATTTATTTTGCAGTACTAGGGACTGAGCCTGTATATGACACTGAGCACACACACCTCTAGACCCTCACTGGTATGTGCTAGGCAGGGGGTCCACCATTGGGCCATAGCCAGGCTCTTCAATGGTGGCTTCGAGGCATGTGCTGTAGTGTTGATATACAACCTCCCTGACCCCTTTTACTTTTTTTGTGGTAAGTTTTTATCTTTTTTTAAAAAAATATTTATTTATTTATTTATTTATTTATTTATTATGTATATAACATTCTGCAGGCCAGAAGAGGGCACCAGACCCCATTACAGATGGTTGTGAGCCACCATGTGGTTGCTGGGAATTGAACTCAGGACCTTTGGAAGAGCAGGCAATGCTCTTAACCTCTGAGCCATCTCTCCAGCCCCCCCCTTTTTTGTGAGGGGAAAGAAAAGATTAGCAGGGTGGTGGTGACACATGCCCTTATCCTCAACACTTAGGAGGTAGAGCCAGACAGATCTCTGAGTTCCAGGTCAGCCTAGTTGATCTACAGAGTGAGTTCCAGGACAGCAAGGACCACACAGAGAAACCCTGTCTCGAAAAAACAAACAAAACAAAATAATGAAGTTTTTAAAATTCTAAAGTGTGTGTATGAATAGGTGAGTGTGGGTTACAAGGAGGCCAGAGGGCATCAGACACCTGGACCCGGAGTCACAGGTAATGTGGGTGTGAGGAACTGTTCCTGGGTCCACTACAAGAGCAGTATGTATTTCGAACTGCGGAGCTGTCTCTTTAGCCCTTCTCGTTTTGTTTTTTTGTGAGACAGGTTCATAGAGTTGTCTAGACTGGCCTTGACTCACTCCTAGCTTAGGTTTCCTTTGAGCTTGAGATCTTCCTGTTCAGATTCCAGAGTAGCTGGAATTACAGGTGTGCAACATCAGGTCTTGTGGGGATCTCACACAGACGAACAGACTGCTGTGCCTTTAATTTTACTAACAATGACTCACTTCTAGAACTGAATTTGTGTGAGCATGGTTTTCATAGTCTGGTTTGTGGGAGTTCTCTTCCTTTTAACTCTGGGATTGAACTCAGGTGGTCAGGCTTGGCAGCAAGCGCCCTTACTCACTGAACCATGCAGAAGGCCCTCAACAAATATCGACTCAATATAAAACCAAATGTGCCTTTGACTTTAGGTAAGTCATGGTGGGCAAAACAAACAGGATGTTTGTAGCGAAGACTCATGAATACTTTCTCGTAAAAGGTGACAGGTTTCACCAGGGCAGCGAGTGTCGTACAAGATTCTGTAACACGGGAGTGTGTGCATGACGGTTTCTTTGGGGGATGGTGACTTAAATAAAGGCCCATGGTGGTTTAAATTGGAGCCAGTCTTGGGAAATTCTTGATCCCGCCCATTGCTTTTTATCCTTTTGAACCTGATGTTACAGTTTATTCCTTTTTCTGGTGTGTTCTGGACACCTTTTGTCAAGTAGACTATTGATCCTTTATCTTTTTGCAATAATTTTTTTTTTAATTTTAGAGAGGGTCTCACTATAAAGCCCTGGCTGGCTTGAGACTCTCTGTACAAACCAGACTGGCTTTAAACTAAGAAGAGTTTCTCCTGTATCTGCCTTTAGCGTACTGGGATTAAGGCATGTGCTGCCCCAAGCCTGGCTCAGCTGACCCTCTTGGGAACCACAGCCCCAAGGACGTGTCTCTAGCAGCCAAACTTGTGTCGCTATGACCTTGACTGCACCGTTATGTTGGCAGAAGGTGGCGTAGGACTAAGATCTGACGACCTGGTATTAACTAGACTGACCAATTTCATTCCCTCAGAAATTGGAATCTATCAATATTAAAGAGTGTTAGCTTGCTCTTGACATGACGGTCACTAAGCTTGGAGTATGTTCTCAGAGAGGCAGGTCAGCAGGGAATGAAGCAGCTTTGCAGGAAAAAAAAAGTGGAGATGAAAGAACATGTGACCAGAAAAAAGGATTTGAGGGGCTAGCCACTTGGCTTCCTGTCGATACTTAAGGTCCTTGTGTGAGATTGGCCTGTTGTTGTGAGCTTGCTATTAGTTTTAGATTTTGAGATAGTGTTTTGCTAATGTGGCCCTGAATTTTGATCCTCTTGTTTCAGCTTTCTGGGTGCTGGAATTACAGGTGTGTTTGCAAAGTCCAATTGCTTGGCAAAGTCTTTTTTTTTTTTTTTTTTTTTAATCTTTTGCTACATTTATTTTGTGTCCGTGTGCCATGGCTACCTTGTGGAAAGTAGAGAACAACACTCAGGAATTGGTTCTCTCCTTCCACCATGTAGATCTTGGCATCAAACTCAGGTCATCAGGTTTGTTGGCAAGCACCTTTATCAACTGAACCGTCTTGCCGGCCCACAATCTTGTTTCCTTTACCCTTGTATTCTGTGTTTTACACACACACACACACACACACACACACACACACACACACACAAAGTTAGGGAGATTGGTTTTGCACAAAGAAATGTATGTGATTTTTCTACTTGCAAAGACAAGGCTCTTGGCAAGAACTAAATATTTGCCAAATTAGTTTTTCTATTCAGCAAATATGGGTTAACTTTGCTCAAATCTTGGTCTTTTTAAAGACAATTTTTTTCCATTTTTTTTTAAGACAGTGTTTCTCTGTGTAGCCCTGAATTTCAACTCACAGAAATTCTCCTGCCTCTGCCTCCCGAATGGAATTAAAGCTGTTCGCAACCACGGTCCAGCTTGAAAACAGCTTTGTAAGAGGAGATAAGCAGAGAGAATTTCTCAGTTGTCCTATCATGTGCATGTGAGAAAGGACCCAGTACTCTTGCAGCAGAGTCAGAGGGCACTGAAGGGAAACACATCCCTGAAGCAGTAGGAATGCACTGGGCCAGAGGGAGGAAGGGCAGTTGAGGCAGAGGCGATAGGAGGGCCAGAGGAACAGAGACAAGAACAAGCAAGGTGCATTTAAGAAAAGGCAAGTGCTGACTTGTAGGGACTGTCTTAGTTAGGGTTCCTATTGCTGCGAAGAGGCACCTTGATGACCAGGGCAACTCTAAAAAGGAAAGCATAATGGGGTGGTTTATAGTTCAGAGTGTTAGTCCGCTAATCATCATGGTGGGACATGGTGGTATACAGGCAGACATGGTGCTGGAGAAGGAGCTGAGAATTCCAAATCTTTGATCTGCAGGCAACAGGAAGTGAACTGAGACACTGGGCAGTCTCTTGAGCATAGGAGACCTCAAAGCCTGCCCCCATGGTGACACATATCCTCCAACAAGGCCCCACCTCCCATTAGTGCCATTCCCTATGAGCTTATGGGGGAAAACTATATTCATACTACCACGGGGACAGGATGTAGAGAAGTAAATGGAACCTGAGAGGCAGATTAAAGGCAAGTGATCTAACTTCCTGTCTGCAGGGAGTCCGGACCTGCTTATAAATCATTCTAGTCTCCCCAGGGATTGGACATTCCGGGCATTTAGTACACACTTGTTGAACTAGTGGCAGGCAAACAAGGCAAGCAGTTTGTTAGATAACAAACAAGTACTTTATACATCCGACTTCTCTTTGGGTTTTCTCTTAGGCACAGAAAAGACAGCCATCAAGATGCCAGTAAAGAGAGATGTGTGCATGTGTGGGGGCAGTGACTATCACGTGTCACACTCAAAGGCTGTCTCCTGTTACGTGGTAATTACACGCCACTTTAAGTGAGAACTTAAGGGGCAGCATGGATCTGGTGAGCATGGGGAATGCTGCAGATGCTTATTTAGTTTTCCAGGCAGGATCTCTCTGTAGAGCCCCTGCTGTCCACAAATTCACGGAAATCTGCCAGTCTCTGCCTCTGGAGGGCTGGCACAAAGGGATGCGCTTCTGATAAGTCGTTATTGAAGGTGTGTGAAATTTCACAAGATCCGATTAAACACTGTGGCATCAGCTATTTATTTTTGTTGTCATTGCCTTCCCCACCAGTAGCATCATTTTCAATCACTGTCTTCACCGTCACCATTCCAAGGATTATAAACTCAGTGGGATTTCTGGTTTTTAGAAGTCTAAAAGCCAGAAGAATAGATGCCAGTGTTAACAAATCCAGAGAATGCACACGCTGATATAAAGGAAAAGTAATTTGATAATCAAGCTAAAATAATATTCTCTGGGGATGGATCCCCTTGGGATTGAGAGGGTACATGGTAGCCTTCCTGGAAGTTCTGGACTTTCAAGTTGGCTCCAAAACCCTTAGGGCCAGGTCTCTTCTCCAAGAGTTCTGGTGGAAATTTCCTTTATGTTCAGATTAGTGATGGGCAGTGGACTATTCCGGTTACCACTGACTGGAGAACAGACAGAATTCAGGATCGTGGATAAGGAATATTAAAGGATTCTTTCAATGGCTCAGGTTTCTTTGGCCACTTACTAATAGACAGCATGGATGTAAATGAAAAGGCCAAATCTCTTGCCTAAACCAACCATATCCACCGCAGGGAGAAAGAAAGTTTTCCAGATCAAGATACTGCGGCTCTGAGATGGAGGACACGAGCCGGGTGAAACCCTTGGCCACGTTCCCTCTGCCCCGACCTGCTATTGAGGAAGGTAGTATACATTTCCCAGAGATTTATTGATGCCAGAGGGGTTAGTGGACGTGAAAGAGTGGGTCGGGATGGGGGAAGTAGGAAGTCAGTGTCTCTGACGGCTGGCAGTTTGGGGAGAAACGCTCCACAGCGCCGTGCAGGAGCGCGAGCAGCGGCCTTGAAGACCCAGAGGGCCAGCAGTGGAAACCGGACACCCAGACAACTTCCGGGTTTGGAAACGCTCCACCTTCCTCTGGAGCCAGCGACGAGGTCTCCAGGCGCATGCGCCGTCGCTCGGGGACGGACCCAACTTACCCTAAACAACTAATCGGCTCCCGGGCCCGCTCGGGGCGTACCATTTGTTTTACTCGGGGGAGGCGAAGCTCCCCTTCCTCTGAGAGGAGAGAGTGAGCTCGCCCAAGGTTTTAAAAATTCTGGGAAGAGCAAGGTCCCGGAAGGCCCGAGAACTCGGCAGAGGACGCTCCGCCCAGCCCCGCGCCTCCAAGGCGCTGAACAAAGTGGCACGCCCCGATCCCAGCTGATCCGCCGGGCTCCAGCGGCGGCTCCCCCACTCGCCCCGCCCTCCCCGCCCCGGGCGAGACCATCGCGCCTCCTCGGGAGGGGTGTCCTCTAGGGGAGGGGGCGGAGCGGCCATTGTCCGGTCAGCACAGCCTAGGGGGGAGGGGAGGGAATTACGGAGCCAGCCGGGCCCGGAGCGTCACAGCCGGCCGCTGCGACTCCACAGCCGGCGGGGGCTCCGGGTTCTTCCCCAGCCGGTCCCGAGCTCGCCAGCTCGGCCGCACGGAACAGCGCTGTGGCTGGGGGGCGGCGGAGAGAGCGGCTGAGGACGCCGAGTCTCCCTCGCCCGCACGGCCCAGCTCCTCCTCCGCAGCTCCCCTCCCTCTCCTCGCCGCGTCCCCCCCTCTTCTCAGGCCGAGTGGTACCGCCCGCCTCCAGCTGACCGGCCTGGAATCCCGGCTCCGAGCCCCGGACTCGCGCCCGCCTGCGCGCCCGCTCCCTCCCCCTCCCCCCGGCCCGTGCCCCCCGCCGCTGCCGCCGCCGCCGCCGCCGCCGCTTCCTTCGAGCGGGGCCCAGGCCCAGCCGCCGCCACCGCCGTCGCCTCCGAGCTCCGCCGCCGCCGAGCACCATGGGAGACGCCGGGAGCGAGCGTAGCAAAGCGCCCAGCCTGCCGCCTCGCTGTCCCTGCGGCTTCTGGGGGTAAGTGTGGGGGCAGGGTCGCGGGCCTCGGGTGGGGGTGGGGGACCCGAGGGAGGCCGGAGCCCCGGGAAGCTGGGCCGTGGAAGCCGGGCCTCGGGGGAGCGGGCGGGGACCGCGGCCTCGGCTTGAGGAGGGCCGCGGGCAGGGGACGCTGAGGGTGGGCGGAGGAGGAGGAGGAGGAGGAGGCGGAGGCGGCGGCGGCCTGCCCGGGCCGCACTGTCCTCTGTGGGACTCGCTGGCCCGAGGCCGGCTTTGGGTGAGGGGCCACGGGCGAGGGGGAGGAATGAGGTGGCGGCGCTGGCACTTCACAGTGGGGCAGAGCTGCCCCCTTTCCCTTGGCTAGTCCGCCTCCCCCCATCTTGCTATGAGTTGGTGCCCAGCCATCAGGAGGGTATTTCCTCTTGACTTTTTCACCTCTCCTTCTTCCCTGCTGCTCCCCGGGAGATTTGCATCATCACTTCCTAAATTATATCTCAGTCCCCATTTGCTTTTAGGGAGCTGTTCACACGTCATACGTTTGTACAAACCCACAGTCCAGAATTCGGACTTGGAGAGTAAAGTTAATAGCATCATTGAGGGTCTTACTTTTATCTGAAACACGTATCAGGGAGTCTGTAAGAAATCTCCCTGTCCAAATAAAACAAAAAGTAACAACCAAAAAAACACCCAAACAAACAAACACCCTCCCTCCCAACCGAACCGAAAGCAGAAACTTCTCAACAAAACCTCAAGCCAGCTTGGCTTGTGGAATGTGAGAGCCGGTTTCCTCATTGGCTCTCAAATTCCTCTTTCCCTATTAAAAAAAAAAGTTTACAGCACAGAATGTACAATTAATTCCATACCGCATTAGGGTGGGTTGTGTGTGATGGGCGAGACAGAGACAGATAGCACCCCCTGGACCCCCAATTATAGTTGACGTTGTCCTTGGAACACTTTGGGTTGTATAGATTGTCACCTAACAGGTGCAGCCATCAAACCTCATGGCTAGTTCTGTGGAAGAGTAAGGGCAACTTCTGTGCCCTTAAGATTTTTTAAGATTGTATTGGGACATTTATGAATGGCAGTTTGTAGTGGAGACATCTTGGGGAATGGCTGTTCTGTAGGCTAGAAATGGTTAGTACAGAAATTAAAGATATGTATAAGAGAGCAGTATTTTAATGTAGATCTCCGTGGGAGTTTTCAAGTAAGTGAATCCTTTTCAAAAAGTTCTGAGTGGAAGGACATTAGTCAAGAATAAGTTGTAGCATTACCAAAGACTCTGAACATGTAAAAGTATTTTAGCTGTAGAGTCTTCATTTTAATTTGATTTAAAACATTTAAAAAAATTACCTTGAACTTTATAAAAAAAGTTGCAACAAAAAAAAACCCCCTCAACCAAAATGAACCAGATCCAAACACCCCCCCTCCCACTTCTCTATACAGTTAGAGTTGCAAGAATTATTGGGTTTTCTATGAAGTACGGAAGTGTTTGCATGGACAGTCCAGCTCTCATAGGAACCTTACAAGGGAGGGACCATGATCTGTTCCTGGATGGGGCAATCCATTCAGAGGGTGGATAGATTACTTGCCCCTTCCTGTAGGAGTGCAGGGTGTGGTGGGTGAGTGCTTGAGAGTGCTTAGTGCCATCACATTTATGACATCACTTTGGACAGATCTACTGGGTCGTAACTTACTGTGGGAAATATCACCTGGAGAGAGTAGCTCAGAGTGTCACAGAGGTCTGCTTCCTGCTTCTAACTTGTGTTTATGTTCTTGGGACTAATATCATGTGTGAAAGGAATCCTTACTTTCACCAAGGCTTAGAAACTGGAGAAGTGGAATAGCTGCTTGCCTTTAGCCAGCAGATTCTAAGTCAGGCTAAGACACTTTGGTAGCAGACAGCAGAGGTCTTGACCTGAAGCATCCAGGCTTCCTTTATTGATTCTTTCGGTCTAGCCCCTTTATGAACTTTGGTGTGCCTGACAGAAGTAGTGAGCACAGAGCTAGTCATTATCTGGTAACACATCTTGACACACCTTTTTTAAAGCTTTCCTAAGGCTGATTGTAGACACCTGTGCAGTTTGTATTTCATGCCAAAGAGTAGCAAAATTGTTGTCTTCATCATGTCATAGCTGATTTTGAATAGTTTTCATCATTGCATGGACCATAATTGAACTGTGTCCGTGGGGGAAACTTAGAATATATTCAACACTTTGGAGTGGTGGGTGAGAGTCTTGTCACATTCTCAGGGAGGTGAGGCAGAGAAGTAAGTTGGTAGAGTTACTGGATTGGTCAGGGTGCTGTGAAAGAGAGGGGCAGCCGCCCTGGTAAGGTGGAGGAGGATGAGGGCACCCTGGAGAAAGTGAGAGTGCAGCAGAGACTGTAAGAAGGGTAGAAGGGAGGAGGAGGAGGAGGAGGAGTGTTTGAGGCAGAAGTAAGGGAAGTGAGGGAGAGGCTGAGGAACTGAGTGGCCGGTGGGTAGATTGTGAAGAGGAGTCTGCTGGGGATGAGGCCCAGTGCTGGGAGAAGTGGTGCTAACAGCTCCGTGCACGGGCAGTGCTGAGGCCTTTGGACTTTATCCTGAGTGCAGTGAGGGAGTCTGAGCTCAGAGAACTTTGAGCTTGGACTGACATGATGACCTTTGATATGAAAGGTTATTGGTTGATCTTGAGAGTGGCTAGGTGTGTGGGTATGATTGTATGTTTGAATGAACGTGGTGTATGTATTTTTGGAATGTTGCCACATCTGGAGATATAGAACACCTGTCAGAAGTAGTAATCTGCTCTAGCCATAGCAGTGGCATGAGCATGTTCTGTGTGGGAAGAACACAGAAACGTGGATGGACTGAGAGTCATCAAGGAATCTTTGTCTTTCCTCTTGATGAAAACAAAAAAATATGTTCCTAAGAAATTTGTGCAGTGCAACACGCTGGAAACGCTGGTCTTTAACATCAGCTAGCCAGGGCCCACACCCAGGCATTTGCAGAGGAGCCTCTCTGCAGAATTATTCTGGCACCACGAGAGTAAAGGGAGTTCCTTTAGAATTGCTGCTCTCTCTAGTGACTCAGGCGTCAGTATCTGCTGCTGAGCATTGTTGACTCAGGACAGTAATCTCAAGGGCTTGGCAAATCAGAGAGCTTAGAGCTCTTTCTTGTGGGTACACAAGAGAAAGGAGAATGCCAGGAGGAGCATACAGTTCAGATGCCGTAGTGCTTAGAACAGGCAGTTTCCAGCTCTATGTCTGTTGGGTTATGTTGTGTCATTGGGATGGGTAGTTGGGGTAATATATAGGGACTGTCTCCTCACTGGGAAACTTGCTACCTTGGGAGATTGTTGAAGACTGCTCTGTTTATAGAGCTTGAAAGTTCTTTGTGTAGTAGGTACTGTGCCTTTTAGGGTTAAAACAGTTTGTTCCCTGTAACTTGGACTTAAAAGTTTTAGTGAAATATGAACATTGTCTTGGTTCATCATAGACATTTTGTTATCAGTTAATAAAGCACTTATTGTTAATTGCCCTTTTTGAAATAAAAGTATCAGTGCATTGTTTAATGTGAATACACTGTGTTCTTCCCTCTTTTTCTCCTCCCCCTTTCTCATCTTCCTCTCTTTCTCTTCCATTTCTTTTGAGATAGGGTTTTATTATGTAGCTCAGGCTAGCTTGGAACTCAGTGTATCTCAGGCTGCTCTAGACTTCACTCTCTAGGTGCTGTGATTACACGGTGCTTAGCTTGAAAGTAGTTTCATTTAGATACGAGTAGTATTTAATGCATTTAAAATTGCTCATATGCTTCAGATTTACTGAGGTACACTTTTTTTCATAAATATTTTAGAAAGTAGATGAGTGTGCTGGCCCATGCCTTTAATCCAGGGTTTGGGACTGTTAGGTTGGCATAATTGACAGGCAAGTCCCTTTACACACTACATCTTCTCATCAACCTAAGCTTCTTTATAACCTTCAGAATAATCAGTAGTTTACCTAGTTAGACCTCATATTCAAATCATTATTCCACAAATATGAGACTAAACTTTGATGGCCACTACCCTGCCGTGTTTTCACTGACTGCGTAATACTTCTTGGAGTTTCTGCAGTGTCATTGTGGCTATCTGACTGTGACAGTAGAGTGTCAGTATAAGTAACTGCAGTGTTCTATTAAGAATAAAATCGGGAGCAAATACTCTGATTGCTCACCCTAATTAGCCTACTGTCCCAGAATATATACAGTATATTCGTTTTCTATGTGTGTATGTTATACACACATACATATATATGTATGTATGTATATGTTGTATGTATGTGTGTGTGTTTTAAGAAGCTCTGGATGGCCTTTAACTCACTATGTAGACCAGGCTGACCTTGAATGCACAGAGATCCACCTGTCTCTGCCTCTTGAAGGAAGGCAGAAGGAAGCTCCTGAAGTGTATGGGTGTAAGCATATTTAGAAGGTAGTTTGACAGCATGTTAGATATTCATATGGTGACACCTTCATTTTTCTAGGTCTGTTGGAGTATCTCTTTTTATCCTTTCTCACTCAGGTAGTGTCTGTCTTGTGGTGAGTTGTGTTTCTTGGAGGCAGCATATAGATGATACATGCTTTAAAAAATATTGCTCATACTTGTGTGTGTGTGTGTGTGTTTTCCCTGCATGTATATCTGTGCCATATGCATTGCAATTTCCTTGGAGGGACTGGAACTACAGATGGTTATTAGCTGCCATGTGGGTGCTGGGGATCAAACCCAGGTCCTTTGGAAGAGCAGCCAGTGTTCTTAGCTATTGACCCATCACTCCTGGTTTCTACTTTTTGATATAATCTACTAGTCTATGTTTTTTGATTGGGAAATTGAGACCATTAGCAGTTCCCCCCTTTTAAATTTCTTTTTTTGACAGGGTTTTACTGTGTAAACCCTGTCTGGCCTGGAACCCACTATGTAGACCACTGGTTCTCAACCTGTGGATTGAGATCCTTTGGTGTCAAATGACTCTTTCATTGGGGTTGCCTGATACTATCAGAAAACACAGCTATTTATATTACTATTTATAACAGTAGCAAATCTATAGTTATGAAGTAGCAAAGAAAATAACGTTGTAATTGGAGGTCACCACAACATGTATATAGCATGAGTATATACATATATATATATATATATATATAGCAGAGTATATAGTATAGCAGAGTGTTGTTAGGCATCATTGCATTGACATTTTTTTTTTTCCTCTCCAGTCGTGTTTGGTTCTATCCTAGGTCTCTGGGCCATCCAGCCTCTGGATCCTTGCGCTCCAGGCAGTGTCAGGGTGGGCTCACTTTGATGGCATGGGCCTCAGGCTGGACCAGTCATTGGTTGGTCATTCAATCTCTGTACATCCCATAGGCAGGACAGACTGTAGATCAAAGGTTATGTGGCTGGGTTGGTGTCCCAATCCCTGCCCTGAAAATCTTGCCCGGTCACAGGAGATGGCCAGTTCAGGCCATATATTCACTATTGCTAGGAGTCTTAGCTGGGGCCATCTTTGCGATTCCTGAGGGCGATTCCCTTGCACCAGGTTTCTACCTCACCCCGAAATTCACCCCCTTTCCAGTCATCTCTTTGAGTACTCTCCCCGACCCCTCCACCTGATTCCTCATCCACCCCTAGTCCACCCACCAAGTCTCTTCTATTTCCCCTTCCCAGGGAGATCTGAGTGTCTCCCCTTGGGTCCTTGTACTTAGCTTCTCTGGGTCTTTGTTCATCTTTTTGAATTCCCTGGGGTTTCATTTAATTCTCTCTGACTAGATGCCATTGCAGTGAGATTAGTAGTTTTTGCAGGAGTTCTGTTGTCTTTTTTTTTTTTTTTTGTGTGTGTGTGTGTGTTTTATGTTCCTGTGTTGGGATTTACACATCTGGTGTTATTTCTTTACATGATTTATTATGTGAGCCACCATGTGGTTACTGGGAATTGAACTCAGGACCTTTGGAAGAGCAGGCAATGCTCTTAACCTCTGAGCCATCTCTCCAGCCCTTACATGATTTATTATTATTTAGCAGACTATTCTTTTATTTTAGAGTGTTGTTGCAGAATTTGGATGTGGTAGAGTTGAGTGTATAATTCAGAAAATGATTCATTAGTGTAGTAGCTGCAGGTGCCTGATAAAAATTTCAGAATTATTCCCTGACTACTTGATATTAACACTATGTAGATATCTACTGCCCAATTAATAACAGTACTCCATTTTACTTCAGTAACTGTTGGCGGATAGACAACCGTGGATAATTCCATGTGGAGCACACTTGGACTTTATTTAGTAAGATTAGGAATGGGAGGGAAATAGGGTGACTAATAATTAAATATTAGATTAACTTTGAACAGAAAAATAAATCAAGATGGGGGAATTAGGAAAGATGGGATACTGTTAGAGTCTACAGAATTTAGATTGTTTAGAGGTATGGGAGGTTATAAGTAAGACGTAAAACGAAGAGGGGTTAAGGATGAAAGGCAGAAGAAAAGATGCTAGGATCAGAGGGAGCAGGTGGGGTACGGCTGAGGAGAGCAGTGAGGAATACTCTGTGAATAAACTAGTGGGGAGACACAGGAGTCCAAAACCTGGGCAGTATAAAAACAAAAGCAGAGTAATCCTGAGACACATGTATGAGTAGAAATTATATGGTAGAAAATAAGAAATAAGAATAATGTCAGTGAATTGTTGGCTTCATTATACTGAGTTTTTAAAAAATACCTTGGTGCCTTCTGGCTTTAATAGGTTTCAGGGGTGAGTTGAGAGCTAGTGGTCTTCAGGCCTCATTGGTCTCAGGGTACTGGTGTGCAGGGTGGTATGGCCTTTCTGGTAGTTCCTTATGGCTTACTCTGCCTTGACTTCCTTTGGTCCTCCAGGTCTTGTGTATGTGAGAAGCTACACTTTCTTTGCTTCCTCTGTCCTCTGCATAGGTACATTTTAAAAGGAAGTAGATTGCTTTATTTCATTTTTGTGATTAGTTCTGTTGAAGTGTTTTGTTTTGAACTAGATGTGATGGGTTGTGGATATATTTAAGTGAAGTGAAATTAGGCCCATATTTAGATTGAAATAATCTCAAAGTAAATTCTGTTCTTTTATTTACTTATTTTTGAGACAGGTTCTTACTGTATAGCTCTATTTAGTCTCAAATTCAAAGTTCTACTTGCCTCTGCTTCTTTGAGTGCTGTATTTAAAGGTATGCACTACCATGTCCAGCCAAAAGTCTGTTTTTGAAGTGGTTACTAATAAAGAGATTGAAACCTAATTTATTTTTTCTTCTTATTTTTAGTAATCAAAGATACTGTTAGCTTAAATAGAAAATAGAATATATATGTATATTTTTGTGTATATTTACATTTATGTGTGTGTGTATTTTCCCTGCCCTGGTTAATTGTCTGTCAATTAACACAGTATCATCTCATTGTCTCCATCACTGTTGCTCTGTGTCTCATCTGCTGGTCGTCACTCTCAGACTCCTGCTTCATTAGTCTGAAAATCACAGTTAAATAATCCCAACTAGAACTTTCAAGTTCACACGGACCTAGTTAAATCACTGGGTAATCAGCATGTTTACGTCAGTGATTCCACTAATGATCCCTCGATCATAAGATCTCTTTAAACATTCCCCTAAACACAAGACAGCTTGTCTGCATTTTTACTGCAATGTTGTGGGGTCTGAGGCTGTGGCATGGTTTGAATGAAGTATTCGCTCTAAGTATACTTACCTACCTACCCCATTTACCTGGTTATATTTGGGACATTCAAAAAGTGTGACACTTGCTTCTTTGACATGAAGAAATATGAGGAGATAATTGAAAACAAAATAGAATAACCAGACCATGGTATTTATTTCTGTTGGTTTCAAGCAATGTCTGCTAAGAATTAGGTCTAGTTAACGCAGGTATTTGTCTTTTTTTTTTTTTTTAAATACTGTTCTTTCATCTAGTATCCTCTTTTCCTCATTCATCCTTGGAATACTGCCCTCAAGAAAAAGAGAATAATTCAGTATTTAAGTTAAAATGACAGGTTTTTTTTTTTTTTTTTTTTTTTTGAGAAAGTGTTTCTTGGTATATAGTCTTTCCTAACCTGGAACTTGTTCTGTAGACCAGGTAGGCCTTGAACTCATATATGCCTGCCTCTGCTTCCTGAGTACTGGAATTAAAGGTGTGTACTACCATTGACAACATGTTTTAAAGAAAGATTTTATTTATTTGATTTTTTTTCTATGTAACAGCTCTGAATTTTTACTTTTATTAGATACTTATTTTGTTTAGGGGTGTTTTGCTTGCATGTTTTTAAGTGTATCAGACGGTGTTGGATCCCCTGGAATGGATGATTGTGAGCCATGGGAGCCAAACTTGGATTCTTTGGAAGAGAAATGTGCCATTAACTGCTAAGCCCTTTATTTCAAACTGTATCTATGTATACATATCTGTATGTGGTATGTGCTTGTGAGGGCATGTGCCTGTGGATAGAGACTAGAAAGTTGGGATTCTCTGCAGCTAGGTTTACAGGTCTTTGTGAACTACTAGATAAAGGTGCTGACAACCAGACTTGGGGCTTCTGGGATAACAGTACTATCTCTTAAGCACTAAACCATTTCTTCAGCTCCAGATTATTATTATTATTATTTTTTTAAATTTAGCACAACTTCTCCATTGGTTTCCTGGATATTTCATATAATGCACCTTAATTCCACTCACTTCCCAGGCCCCCCCCCCCACATCCTCCCCTCCCTTCTGCAGTGTGCCCCTTAAAACAACACAGCCAAAACAAGAACAAAAGAAACAAAAAACCTTTTTGTTTTCCATATGAACTCCAGCAAGACCTAGATGGGGTAGATGCTAGGGTGTGCCAACCCAAGACCCAGCTATTCACCTGGGGGTAGCTGAGTTGGTCAGTCAGAGCCACTGGGGCCTATGCCCATGCCATCGGGCTTGGTTCTCCCTTGCCTGTGGTGAGCAGCCCCAAGTTTTAACTAAGAATTTCTTCATAATCCCTAACAGTGTCAAAGTTAACATTAACTTCAGCTAATTAGCCTTTTCCTAACTAGAAAGATATAAAAGGACTAAAAATATTTCAAAATGATTTTTGAAATGAATACTTTTTAAGTCCTTAGATTAAAAAAGCAATGGACTGTATATACAATAATTTTCTTGGCATATTAAGAGGGTGATGATTATATATTATGTTATATGTAAATTAATATGTATACTATATGTTATATATTATAGTACGTATAATATATAATATATATTATAGTCTTGATTGGCCTGGAACTCACTATGTAAAAGAGATAGGTCTCAGATTTAGAGATATCCTCCTGTCTCTGCCTCTGAACGTTGGGATGAAAAGTCATGTGCCACCATGCCTGGTCAGAAGGGTGGTTTTTTTTTTTTTTTTTAAACTAAGATTTGTTTAAACTAAGCCATAAAGTAATGTAATATTTTGAAATCTTTCAATGACAGATCAAGATTGAAATTTTGTTTTACCTGGGCCAGTAGTGGGGCCGTTGTGGCTTAAGCTGGAAGCCAAACCTAATAAAACTCTTCCCACACTCCTGTTCTCCTTTCTGTCCAGTAGTGGTACCTCATACTGTAACAGGCAAGGCTATCATGTTATGGAACTCAGTTTGTAGCCCAGGTTGTCCTTGGACTTGAGATAGTCTTCTTGCCTCTGTTTCTCTACACTTTAAGGTGTGAGTCAATACCCACCATGCTTCTCTTGTGAAGAAAGGTTAAAATTGAACCTTAGCAAAGCTACGTGTAGGAAGTGACCTAATGTTAGAATTTTGATTAGATACTTAAAAGAAAATCCGGGTCTGGCTTATTGAATGATGAAGCAGGTTCTGTCACTGTGCTTTGTAAGAGGCCTTCACCTTAACTGTATGCATGACACTGGTGTCACTTCTTCTAGGGTCTTGTGGGACAGCAAGCCTGCTCCACAGTGGGACTCTGTAAGGCAAAACAATATTGCTGAATGATATTTAGACACAAAGAATTTCATATATATGTTACATGCAAAAGGGAGGTTAAAGAACTTTAAAGTTTTTTAATGGCCTATATTTTAAAGTACACTGTACAACTATGGCAAAAAAAAAAAACAGCTACAAGAAACAGTGTAAATTAAGGTAAAACTTAAAGATTTAGTTCTTTAGTCTTAGTAGCCAGCTATATTTTCATCACTCAGCTGCTCTTCTGAGGAGCACAAATATTTTTTGTTTGTTTAAACTTGGGGTATAGAGAATTCACTGGACAGGTTTGTGTAAATTTCGAGGTAATTACAAGCGTAAGGTCACAAAGGTGGTCAGGGAAAGACTGGATGGGGGGCATGTGGAAGCGTTTGGAAGAGGCAGAGGATGGGGGACATGTGGAAGGAAATAGTATGGTAGTGATTAGAAGTGAGGCTACTTTGTGGCCATGTGTTGTAGTCAGGTGTGTAATAGCTACAGAAACAAATGTGAACAGGTTGTATTTGTGATTAAAGAAATAGCTTATGGTTGGGTGGTGGTGGTGCACTCTTTAATCCCAGCACTCAAGAGGCAAGACAGGTGGATCTCTGAGTTCAAGGCCAATCTGGCCTACAGATAATTCCAGGACAGGCTCCAAAGCTACAGAGAAACCCTGTCTCAAAAAACCAAAAAGGAAAAAAAAAAAAAAAAAAGGAAAAAAGAAAAAGAAATAACTTGCGGGATCTGACTCTGTTGCGTGCTTCTGGGACTTCTTGCTGGGTCTTGTCCATCCACCCTTAGCAGCAGAGGAGAGGTGTCTAGTCTCACTGCAACTTGATGTGCCATGGCTGATTGATGCCCATGGAAGGCCTGCTCTTCTCTGAAGAGAAAGAGGAGTGGATAGGGGGGTGGTGGTCAGGAAGAGGGACTGGGAGGAGAAGAGGGAGGGGAAACTGCAGTTCGGATGTAAAAACAAACAAGTAAGAAAAAGAAACAGCCTATCTTTTCTTGAATCACAGAGTGTGAAGCTGAGGTGCAGATTCCATGATGAAGTTTTAGTGGAAATAGTAGCCTTCTTCAGTGGAATTGGTGTTTGATCTGTTAGAAATCTGGGCTTTTCTTTTTCCTTCTGCTGAGCTGTGAGGCGCCTTTCCAGCTCCTGATCTGGCACTTGGAGCTGTGTCTGAAGCAGCTGAAGAACCTCAGCCAACTTCTTTTTTGTTTTTTTCTGCCCAACTGATTTCTTCCTTGAGGCAGAATTTTTTTCTCCCTTCTTTTCTCCTCCTCCCCCAATCCTGGTGAAGAATTAAATATAATCTTGCCTACCTTTTGCTGTTTTTGGAAAAACTTGTTTTAGACATATTTTTATTTTAAAAGATTTCACAGTGAATACATGTGGAGGAGGATACATTAAATCTTAAGGACCTTTCTTACCTAAGAGGCCAATGAAGGGCTCTTCTAGCAAACCCCAGTTCTGACAGTATTTTCCTAGAAATGAAGGGTGTGTTGAAACTTTGGGAATCCGCTAGGCTCTGTGGTTACTTGAGGGTTTCTGATCCAAAGCTGACTTTACCACTTGGCCAATTACTCTTTGCAAAAGAGTATCTGAAGGTTGTTTTGAGGTTTAGTGAGCTCTAATGTCCATGGATTCCTTACCACACTGCTTGGCTGTGGCAATTACATTTACTGAGGGCTGACTTTGTAACCGTGAGTGAATGCGTGAGTATTGGGGATAGATTAATAGATGCAGAACTGTCTTGATATCTTTGGATAATTGTATTGATAGTGGTTTTCAGAACACTTAAGATGATGATGTTGCTGACCAGTATTGGCCCTTTTGGCTGTTGTCTGGAGCTGATCTTACTTAGCTGCCTTGTGTTAAGTACTGCTTTTGTGTTTCGAAGTTGGCTAGGCATCAGAGCATTGTGCCAAAAGTTGTGGAGGTCATGGTATGCGTTGTGAGAATGCTGACAAGATAGTCGGAGGGCAGCCCGGAGGGCTCTTAGGGAAGGAGGTGTCCTTGAACTAGATATGAGCAGGAGTTAGCTGGTGAAGAGTGTAAGATACGTTCTCTGGGCAGGGGAATAACATTGCCAGCCCAAATGATTTTTCAGCTGCAGAGTGTGGCAGGATGAAGCCGGGGAGAAGAGGACGGATGAGAACTTGAATGTGCTTGGGAAGCAGTTGGGAAACACTTAACGATTTTAAGTGTGGATGACAGATGATATTTATGTTTCTGATAGCAGTGTGTAGGTTGAATTGGAAGGTGTAAGAATGAAAGCGGAGTCCTGGAAGGGCATTTTCCAGCATGTGGTATCAGGTGTGGTATAAAATGATTGAAGAACACGGTTAAATATTTTTATGTTTTTTTTTTCTTGTACAGTTGAAATTGCTCACGGGGCCATGAAAGAATGGCCTTTGTTGACCCTTTGGAAGTTTAATGTGTTTCCTGTTTTGTTCTAGTTTCCTGCTTATTAAAGGACAAATTTTGTCATACTCTTTACATTTCTAACAGCACTGAGCAGTTTATACCTAAGCAGTAAACAGTGAATGAATTACGAATTGGTTACCTCCCCCACTTGTCTTTTCCGTTGAGACTGTGTAAAGTTTCAGGCTGTTGTTTTACATTTTAATTGAAATGACCTCTCTGTCCTCTTCAGGCCTTCTGGGGGTGGTGTGGGGGTGGGGTGGGGAACAGAGAGAGATTGTGAAGTGCTTGCTCTATGCTTCAGTGTTCTTAGGTGCCATGGTCATCTACTCTTATTTCTCAGTTGAATGGGTAACATTAAAGTCGTGTTTCATCTGCTGAGTAGCCACAGGGGTTAGGGAGAATTTTACTTTGAAAGCCAGAATAAGATCTTCATGCAAGCCCTAAGGTGTGAGGTGATCTTTCTGGGAATATGAGATCTACAAGATAACTTAACTTCATGCCTGCTCAATTCAGTGCTAGTGTTAGAAACCTTGGTTTGTAAGTGTGTGTAGTGTATCCCTAGAAGGGTGCCCTGAGCCACTGCACCAGTAATGTCTGTCTTCCCAGTTACTTTGTGAACTTGACTATGGATGAAGAAAAAAGATTTGTGGGGCAATTTGGCAGTAGTTTTAATTTACACAGTTATTCTTATGAGTCAGTATTAACCTCACATTTATGCCATCAACCTTTCTTAAATGGTCTTAGTTCCTTTAAATAACGTGCTTCCATAATTTTTCCTCATTTGTCTAATGATTGGTTTTGAGAAATTACTCATACTATTATAGAAACAATTATACATTACACTTACTTAGAACTTTTACCATTTTTAAATATTTTGTTGTCTGTCTTTCATCTTCCTCAGTGTGTTCAGGTTGGTCAGTTACCTGAATTGTGTAGATGGAGAACTGACTGGCTTGGTGTGTGCCAGCTGCTTAGGAGGGTGGGACAGAAGAGCTTGAGCTTGGCAGGAAGAATGTAATTTTTATGTTTTTCCTTTAATGTTTTTTTTTTTTTTTTTTTTTTTTTTTCCGAGACGGTTTCCCTGTAGTTTCTAGAGCCTGTCCTGGATCTAGCTCTTGTAGACCAGGCTGGCCTCGAACTCAGAGATCCGCCTGCCTCTGCCTCCCGAGTGCTGGGATTAAAGGCGTGCGCCACCACCGCCCGGCTAATTTTTTTATTCTTTGATAATTTTATATATTTTGGTCACTCTCCCAACATAGCTTTGTGCCCTCTTTTTTTTTTTTAAACCATCAAGTTTAATTAGTGCTGCCTATGTAACTAACTCTTGGATGTGTGGCGACCTACATGGTCAGCCTACCAAGAGCCAACTCTCTTCTCTTGGCAGCTGTCAGTTACCTAAAGTTCCTTAGGTAGATAATTTTGGGACCACTTGTACCCTCCATGCTGGTATTTTGTCTGGCTTGAGTTTGTACAGGTCTGTGCATGCTGTCACAACCAGTCCTTTGAGATCATGTCATGACCTTTGTTGGAGAGAATCTTTCCATTTCTGCCTCTTTTGCATCTGAACCATGACATTTATATGTAAGGCCATGGTGAGCACTGCAGCACAGCAAATTCATCAGGAAGTTCAGATTAGTGTGACATCATCATGAAAATAGTTGGTATCTGGATTACTTAAAAGAAGCTACAGGAAGGATGTAGGAGTTTCTCAAGTGGTCACATACCTGATGACCTCCTTACCACTTGCCGTCACGTATTGCACTGACTGTTATGCGTGGTGTGTTTTTCTTGTATGATAATATCCTTTTAAAAATATTTTTTCTCTTTTGAAATTAAAATTACATCATTTCTTTCAACCTTTTCCTTGCTATTTCTAAAATTCATGACCTTTTTTTCTTTAGTTGTTTTGTGTGTGTGTGTGTGTGTGTGTGTGTGTGTGTGTATGTATCTATATTTAACTAGCACACACACACTCCTAATAAATACAACCTACTCAGTCTATGTTACTTGTATGTATATAATTTCAGGGCTGATTACTCATTCTCATTTTTTTCATGATATATTAGCCAAGATTTAATTTGCAGCTTTTTTTGTTTTGTTTTGTTTTTTGAGACATGGTTACTCTGTGTGGCTGTCCTGAGACTCTTTTCTGTAGACCAGTCTGGCCTTGAACTCAGAGATCTGCTGCCTCTACTGGGATTAAAAGTGTGTACCACCACCGCCTGCTAATTTGCAGCATTTTTATGTATATTATCCATAAGCACTGGTATGCTTGTGAAAAGCTCCTTTAGATATACATGCATATTAATATACTGTTATTTTGAAAGTTAAAATTTAGCTTGCAAAGTTATTTGTTAACATGCTAATGAGATCAGTTAAAAGCAGAATAGTAGATAATTAACATGGGAGGTGAAATGATTTGATTGTTGCCTCATTTATCCATCATATGATCCATAACTAGTACTTAAATGCATAGGACTGAGGTCATTTTGTTCCTTAGAAAATGATTTCTCAGACATGTTAGCAGGCTTTCTCAGGGCCATATCTGTCAGGTGAATTTAGAATGAAAAGAATTAACAAAAGAGTATCTTTACCTGTTGACAAAAGGGAATGTTTTCCATGAAACTTTTACAAAACTCAAATCCCAGTGACTATAAAGTTTTAAAATGTGCTCACGACCATTCATTTACTTACTGCTGATGGCTTCCCAGAGGCCTGAACTATTTACAGAAAATCTTTACTGGTGCCTTCTTTTTCTGTGTAACCTCAGATGAGAATGGTTAGGTGAGGAGACAGCTGTTAGGTTGCTGCAGCAGTCTTTGTATTTAAGAGAATGAGCATCAGAACTGGTTTGAGAATTTGATTCTTTCCTTGCTTGTCATTTGGCTTTGACAACTGCAGCTCACATTGGACATACAGGCTTTTTCCTTGCATGGTGAGCTTGACTAGCCCATTGTATTTGGCATTTTGAAAGCACTTTTTCTAATGGCTTGTGTTAGGATTTGCTTTTGAGAAGCTACTAATTGGCACTTCCAACATGGACAGATTGAGGCCAAGGAAAGCCTGTGGGTGCTTGTCAGGTAGTGGTGAAGTTAAAAACCACCTGCTGTCAACATCAGGGAATTTTATTATCATTTTCATTTTTGAATAAATGAAGAGTCATTATTCCTGGAGCTCAGACTGAATGGAGAAACTGGTTATTCTCTTTACGTGAAGTATTCTCTTTGTCTCTGAAGACTCATGAATCACTCTTTGCTAGTTCTTTGTGTTTTTAGCTAGGAAATTCAGAATTAGAACTGCTTAAGTTGTCATAACTTAGCCTAGCCACAGAACTGGAGAGGGAGCTGGCCTTTTTAAAAGATATGTTAAAGAGTGAGGTTGTGAGGCTTTCTAAAAACTGGTAGTTTATGTATTAGACTCTGAAGACCACTGAAGACCATTATAGACAGATGAGGGGAACACTCAGGAGATCTGTCAGTTTCTCTAAACTACTATTTGTATAGAATTTTTATAACTTTGATCTGTTTTTCACAAGGTTCAGCAACATGTTTTTCTGTAGAAAAGGAATTTAAACAAAAATCAGCCCTGCTGTGTGGTGGTGGTGGTGCACTCCTTTAATCCCAACATTTGGGAGACAGAGGCAGAGGCAGGTGGATATCTGGATCTCTGAGTTCGAGGCCAGCCTGGTCTACAGATCTAGTTCCAGGACAGCCAGGGCTACACAGAGAAACTCTGTCTGGAAAAGCAAACAAACTGTGACGGAAGTCTTGAAGCTTGTTACTTGAAGCTTGTATTTTTTGAGTTACTAGAACTTTCTTCGAGGGCTGGGTGGTGATGGCATATGCCTTTAAACCCAGCAAACAGAACTGCTAGCACAGAGAACCAGAGAAATCCTATCTTGAAAAACCAAGAATCAAAAAAAAAAAAAAAAAATTAAACTGCCTTTGAGATTGAACGAAATCAGCTTGGGTTCCACATCCCTATTGTTTAGCAGCAGGAGCAGTCTTTGGTCTGGAAGGTGGAGTGAAGATAGAGCATGCTAGATTCTAGGTATTCTAAGAATATGGGGCGATACGATGCTGGTTCAAGAGTAGGATCCATCATGCGCCTTTCAAATATGCTTCATACTGTGGAGCTTTGAGTCTGCTAGGTAGGTCCAAATTCAGGAAGGCTCTGAGGATCATAGCAGTAGGTAAGTATTTATCCCTGATTGATTTCCAGGCTTCAGAGTGCATTGTTGGGACAGATTGCTGGTTGCAGTCCAAGAAAGGACCAGATGTTTTCTAATACTCTCCCTTGAGGGCATATGTTCTCTGGGAACTGTACTTTGAGAAACCTGGGCCATAGTCAGTCTGAGGGATTTTTTTTCCTCATTGGTTCATCTCTTATGCTTGTCTGTTTTCTAATATAGTTTTGCCATAAGGGATGCCATATCTATCTCTGATTTGATCTGAAAGTTTTTTTTTCAGTGGAGTTACTCTAGAAAGGGCATTAAAGTATGTACTGGTTATAAAACCAGGCCTAGTAAGTAGAACCTGTAAAACTCTGCTTAGTTTTGGTTGTAGACACCTCTCTGTGTAGCCTTGGCTATCTTGGAACAGCCTCTGTAGATCAGGCTGGCCTTGAACTCACAGAGATCCATCTACCTCTGCCTCTCAGGAGCAGGGATAAATGGTGAGTGCCACCACCCCGGCTCCCAAACTGCTTTTATTGTTGGATATAGTCTGTATAAGTTGGTCTAGTGCTATTTTTCCCTATTTCATTGAGGATGGAAATTAATAGAAACTTCATGATTTGCTTAAGTAAAGTTGACTTTACTAATCATTTGAGGCTAAGCCTTTAAACACACTCCCTTCTTCCTTCCCTCTTTCCCCTCTCCCTCTCTCCCTCTCTCCTCCTCTTTATCTCTAAATCTAGCTTATCCTTACTCCCCATACATACGTTTCTCACACTGTTCTCCAGTCTTGGTTGCATGTATTCATCTAGAAGTCAAGTGACAGGCCCTCCATTTCCCACCCATCACTCATAAACTCCGTCTGTCTCCATCTCCTTGCTCTTCTAGCTCAGGGAGCCTCTGCTTCCTGTTTGTCCCTTGTTTCTTATTGAAGCTGCTTGCTGTGTACAGGTCTTTACTGTTTTATTCATTGTGCTTCTTAGAAAATAGATCAGCGTTCTTACTCTAAGTTAAAATTCACAATCCTCTTCCTTTAAATTACCCTGTTTAGCTTTACCACCTATTCCCACATGCCCCATGCTTGAGCTCTGCAAAACTATTGTTCTTTATTAGAAATATTGAGTAAATTTCATAATGGCTCTGAGTCTTAATATAGAGGTTAAGTTACCTTGATACTCACATTCAGGAGGGCAGTACGTTGTGTAAAGTTTCTGTCCAGGAGAGTTAAGATAGGTTAAAAAAATACATGATATTTATTTAAGGAGCATATTTTTGATTAACTTTTTAAAAGCACTCAGGCACACAGGGATTTAACTAGCATGTATTAAGTTCTGCTTGGACTCCTTCAGTAGCTCTGTTTTGCTAAGTGGTTCTTCATGGGGGTGTAGAGGATGATGAATTTATCTTCTAGAAGGCATGTGACAGTGTGTAGCAAGGCAGTTGATTGTCATGCTTACTGGACAAGTTAGCCTAAACATGATGTTTACAGCACACCAGTCCGTGCAGGTCAGAGGACAACTTGGGAGTGTTGGCTCTCCCATGGATTCCTAGGATTGGGCTCGGTGACAAGTGCTTTTTACCCGCTGAGCCATCTCAACTCTCTTAGGATTTTTAAAATAGTGTTTTTTTGTAGTGCTTTGAAGACCATGTATGGATTTTTTGAGATGAGGTATTAATGCTTAATCAGCAAATTAAAAATTCATTTAAAGTTATGTGTGTTCGAGTGTGTATGTGAGGATGCCCCTGGAGGCCAGAGGAGTCAGTTCTCCTTGGAGCTGGAGTTATAGACATTGTGAAGCAATTGAAATGGGTGCTGGAGCCCAGCTCAGGACCTCTGCAACAGTGGTGTGCACTCCTAATCTGCATGAGCAGTGCTACTAACTGCTGAGCCATCGCTCCAGCTCCCTACTAGCTTTTCTGTAATCACTTTTTTTTTGTATTTACTAGTGTGTCTGTTTTCTATTACTGACAAAAATGCTTGAGGCTGAGTTCTTTTTAAAACAAAAAGGCTTTATTTTAGTTCAGTGTTTGGTGGTATAGGATAATAATGGCTACTGGCATGGGTTTGATATTGGCAAGGACCTCTTGTTAGATGTCATTATGTTGGGAGCATGTGTAAGAGGTAGAGATGATAATATGGAGAGATGTGGTGTGTTTATCTTCTGAGTTCTCTATTCTCTAAACACACATGTATTCAATCATAGCAGTTATACACTAATGACCTTATCTAAACCTTACTGCCGTATACAGACCTAGACTATAAACACAGGTTCCACCATTGTAACCCCTCACAATAGTGATTGAACTCTAGCATGGGTTTACGAGAGGACATGCCATACTCTGAGGCTGTAGTAACTGCATGTTTTTCTTTGGAGTGGAAAAACAAGATATAATGAATTTGTTACTAGGGCCAGTATTGGACTTGTTATGCTGTTATTCATGGGCATTTGTTTTTTTTTAAAAAACCTCTGTGGAAATATATGAATTAATTTTTTTATATATGAATTAATTCTGACTTCCTAGAGACCTGTAGGCAGGTGAGGACTAAGCAGACAGTGACTGTGGGAATAATGTGGCTGCCTGTGCCTGAGTCGGTTTGGAGATCTGTCTGCCTCTGTCTCTCAAGTGCTGTGATTAAAGGCATGCGCTGCCACTGCCTGGCTAAGCACATTTTTTTTTTTTAAAAAAACATTGTCAGTTGAATTTTGATTAATATTGATTTATTTTTTTCTCCTCAGGAGGGCATGCACCCACATTTCTTTCTATCTATCTATCTATCTATCTATCTATCTATCTATCTATCTATCTATCATCATCATCATCTATCTATCTCATCTCTATTTGGTTTTTCAAGGCAGGGTTTCTCTGTAGCTTTGGAGCCTGTCCTGGAACTATCTCTTGTAGACCAGGCTGGCCTCGAACTCACAGAGATCTGCTTGCTTCTGCCTCCCGAGTGCTGGGATTAAAGGTGTGCACCACCACCGCCTGGCATGTGTTTATATTTTATTTGAATATATCCACATTTCAAAGGACTCGAGGTCGTAGTTTTATGGAGTGTCTGTACTGAGTAGAAAGAATGCTTGTATAATGACATAATTAAGGAGACCTGTGATCCACTGTTTTTCAGGACCAGTATTTATAAGTTTAGATTTTTTTTCCACCTAACTTTTCAGAAATTTGTTAGCCATAAGTATCTTGGGACTGTAGTGTAAATGAACTTGCTCTCCCCCTGCTGGCTGACTCTGTAGAAAATATGTGTGAGAAAAAAGCAGAGTTCCAGTTCAGTCTTGAGAATATTTGTCAAGCTTCACATTCTCAGTTGGGTAGAATCATAGGAGATGGGTTTTTGTATAAGGGGTGATTGATTGTATTCTGTTTTTCTATTTGGGCTTGTTTGCAGGTCTGGAGGACGTCCATTGACTTTTTTTAAAAATTAAACTAGATTTTAGTTGCAGTGTACATCAGAAGCTTTTCTTTACTCGAGCCATCTGGGCCAACTTTTCTGTCTACCTTTTTTTTTTTCCTTTCAAGAGAACAGCTTGTTATTTCTCTGCCTTTTTAAAAATCATTCATTCACGTGGTGTTAATTACAGAATGCAGTTTAGTTTCTGTACAGTGTTGGAAACTATAGGGTGAATGTGGAAAAGAAGTGATACTCCATGAACACGGATTCCCTTTTCTTGGGAGCCATTGAAATGTTGGGATTCAGACTGTCAGAGGTAGTAAGCTGAGTTTCAAGAGGAAGTTCAGGCATTCCCAGCTGAAGGGAATGTGATGTAGGCAGTTTTCTTAGAGCTGGGAAAAGCGCTGTTGGAGGAGCTTTATGTCTTGATGTTAATCATCACATCACCCCCGGCATGTGACTCTATCCCACAGATAAAGAAGGAAGACCTGTGACTTTAAAGCCTTGGTTAGCATTTATTTACAGAGACATCTTCAGATGTCATTCTGCACATGTCTGGTTACAGGTGATGTAAGTCTGTACCTTTTTGGCTGTACAGACTGTTGGATAGGCTACTGGCACATAAATGTTAGATGTGTGGATTTCATACTCAGCGTATATTTAGAAATACAACTTTGTGAACATTAGGTGTGGTAAATGGGCTGTTATTTTAACATTTTGATGTTTTCAGACCTTGTTAAAATATTACTTAATGTAGAGATGGGAAATAGAAATATGTTGTATGTGTTCTGTTTCTCTGTGTCCCTGACTGGTAGGAATGGAATCTTTAGAGTTGTGTGTACACACAAGGTGTGCACAGTAGGGATGGAATTTGTACCTGTTAGGCAGGTACTGAGCTATACCTGTAATCCCTGGAGTTCTTTTTGGAAAATGCACTTAAGGAGAGAATGACACAGGAACACTCTATGAGGCTGGAGAGATGGCTCTGTGATGAAGAGTATTTCTGCTCTTACAGAAGATCTGAATTCAGTTCGCAATACCCACATCAGGTGGCTCATAGCTATTTGTAACTCCAACTCCAGGGCATCCCAAGCCGTCTTTTGGCCTCTTGGTACCCACATGCATGTGGCATCACAGACATGCACATACATGCATAAAAACATACATAAATAAATAATGAATTTTGTGGAATTTAAGTTTTATTCTTGGTTTAACTTATGCTGCTTTTTTTTTTTTAGAATTTTAATAACTTGCTTTGGTATTATTTTGGTGTCATTGTTGGAAAGTTTGAGCTTTTACTGTTTTTTCGCATTCTTTTTTTTTTTTTTTTTTGAAACAGAGTATTTCCTGTGTAACAGCCCTAGCTGTCTACTCGCTTTGTAGACCAGGCTGGTCTTGAACTCACAGAGATGTGCCTGCCTCTGCCTGCAGATTGCTGGGATTAAAGGTGTGCGTCACTGCGACTGGCTTGTTTTTTTTCTCATTGTACCTTAACCAAAAATGATTCACTAAATATATTTTTAAATAGGCAAGGAGTCATGACTTTCTTTATGACAACTGCCTAACTGGGGCTCAGCATTGGTTCTGAGGGAAGCAACAGCTTGGGACAAGTGGTGTTTGGACAGTTTGCCAAATCCTCCTGTCACATCATGTTTGTCTAAAGTGTATGGGTGGATTGGCTTGATAACATGCAGGAAGTTCCACCAGGGAGAGGACCATTTGGCTTTGTTTTGTACTATATTTTCTGTGTTTGAAACATAATAGGCATGCAAAAAAGTATTTGTGGAATGGATGGGATCTAATGAGTGCTTTAATTTGCCAGCATAAACATTCCTAAAACAATAAACTTTGAAATATACATTCTGCTATTTCACCTTTCTTTCCAGTGGGCAATTGTAAACCAGCTCATTAGATGTGAGCATTTTAATCTTTTCACAAAACTACTCACTAAATTGATAATGGCATATTTATTTTTTTGAAAAAGTTAGGCAGGAACGGCACATGAGGTTTTCTCAGTAAAGGGCCCTGTGTTACTCTGAAATAGTTGGACTTGTGCTAAGGATCTGGGATACTTAGGAAGATGTTGTCTCCACTGGTGGGGAAGCAGCACTTATCCACATTGTTTTAAGTTTTGTTCTAGACAAATGATGATTCAGAGTCAGATGTGCAGTTTAGGAAGGCTAGGCAGAGATGGTTGACTTATAGGTACAGGTATTAGTTTAAGAAGAAAAAGCCTTCCTGCCTTTCCTGTTGCTGTTCTATTAACAGGTTTGAAGGGTGTGCATTCCCCTTTATGGGTTTGAAATGATGCCTGTTATGCAATTGGGAAACAAATCCAACCTCACTGAAAACTCACTTTCTCTGGTGTAGTACCGATGGAAAAAATTTTAAGGAAATACTCATATTTTCATGCATGAAAAATTCATATGAATCAGAGACTTCTAAGCCTCTGTGTTACCCTGGAGGAACTGTGGTCCTAACCTCCAGCTGACCGCTAGCTGCTTAGTTAAGGCCCCGATTGATGGTGTGTTAGACAACATTGGGTATGGCCTGGAGCTATCTGTGTTTGCCCAGTGTCTGATCAGAGAAAGGAAGGCTGGTAAACTACTGAGGAGGTGTCTAGTATCTGGGCCATGGCTATTTTGAAGAGAGGGAATTTGGGTCCTTTATGTGTGCTTAAAATTGTTATTTTGTATTTGATCAACTAATGAAAACTAATGATTGCTTGAGTGTCTTACTAGGCATGTACTGCAGTCACCTAAACCAGAAACCTTGCTGAGAAACCCTAGGAGTTTTGACACCAGGGCTAAATCCCACTTTTTGATAAGGCTGCCAAATTCACTTTGGGGCTGGGACTTGAATCTGAAGGTGAGGCTGCTTGCTATCTTGGAAAAGTACTAGTAGATGAAAGCCCAGGCTTTATTTCTAGCTTCCTTAATTGGCACCATGGCTTCACATATGACCCAGTGTAGAAGGAGCTGCGGGGCTGTGTCCCGCCACCTGGCTAGCTTTACACCTGAAATAATTACACGGAAACTGTATTCATTTAAACACTGCCTGGCCCATTAGTTTCAGCCTCTTATTGGCTAATTCTCACATCTTGCTTTAACCCATATTTAGTAATCTATGTAGCACCACGAGGTGGTCCCTTACCAGGAGAGATCTTAACCTACGTCCGACTCAGAGAGGAGAAGCATGGCAACTGCCTATGGTGACTGCCTGAAGTGTTTGCCTGACTCTGCTTTCTTTCTCCCACAATTCTGTTCTGTCTACTCCGCCTACCTATGTTCTGACCTATCAGGCCAAGCAGTTTTCTTTATTAATTAACCAATGAAACAACAGATACACAGATGACACTCCTCCATCAACCCAGAGTTGCTGTTGGGGGAGGCCGCTAGTTTGTTTCTGGCTGCTCATCCCCAAAATAATCACACAGAAATCATGTTATTTGCAATATTGTTTGGCCAATAGCTTAAGCATGTTCCTAGTTTGCTCTTATATCCTAAACTAACCCGTTTCCATTAATCTGTGCATCACCATGAAAGTTTCAGGCAGCTCCAGCAGTGGCTTCTGTCCTCACTGGCAGCTACAGGACTTCTCTTAACTCCACCCTCTTTCTCCCAGCATTCAGTTTAGTTTTCCCTGACTAGTTCTACTCTGTTCTGTCACAGGCCAGTGCAGATTCTTTATTCATTAACCATAAAAGCAACACATATACAGAAGGACTTCCTACATCAAGTTGCTATTGTGTTTGTTGGGCTAACAATTCCATTTCTCCCTTCTTGCCCCTGCTCCCAGGAGAACTAGTGAAGGATAAATAAGCACATGTGCTTAGTGAACCTTTGTATTGATTTTAGTCCTTTTTGGGTTATTAATGTTAGTTGTAGACTTTTTCTTATATCTTTATTAGTTTGATGGTATTTCTTTCCCTCAATTCTTAATTTCTTCAACTTTCCCCCACAAATTTGTATTGACTTTTGTCAGATTTTTTAAAATATTAAATGATTATACTGTTTTTCTATAAAAGTGATGAAAAAAATCCAGCCTATGACTTTTAAGAGCAATAGGTGAATAGGAAAATATAAAGAAATGATAACTGTTATAATTGAATTCCAAGATACAATGAGAATTTTAGAGACAGGAGGTATGAAACCAAGCTGACAGGATTAGGAAGACTTTCAGGCACAGTTGGTTGAGTTGGAGCTTTGTGGGTGTTCTGAAGGAAGGTGTAGCATATCTTGGATAGAGGGTCATTGGAACTTGCTTATCTGAAACAGTAAGACCTGTTCACGGTTTAGCATATAGTGTCTTAGGCTGCAGTTGAGTATACTGACCTAAAAATGTCATCTGGTTCAAGGCCATTCATGTTGTTACTGGCTTTTCTGTGTTGTTTGTAGATCTGCTTTTATCAGCTAGTTAAAATCTCCAACTGTGGAGGTTTGCCTTTCTATAACAGAAGTCCTAGATTTTTTTTTTCATTTTGAATTCTTAATTTAAGGCCTCATCATTTATTTTTCTCATATGGTTAGGAATCAGTTCTTTCACCATTAAAAATATTTATTTCTCTTCAGCAATACTATATGTGATGATTTGAGTAAGAATGGACCCTATAGACTCATATTTGACTGCTTGGTCACCAAGGAACAGACCTATTTCAAAGGATTATGAGGATTAGGTGGTGTGGCCGTGTTGGAGGAAGTACGTCACTAAGTGATGGGCTTCGAGGTTTCAAAAGCTTACACCATGTGAGGGTTTCTGTCTACCTATGGATCAGGATGTGGCTCTCAGCTGCTGCTCCAGGGCCCTCCTGCTTGCTGCCATGCTCCCTGCCATGATGATAATGGACTAACCCTCTACATCTGTAAGTGAGCCCCCAATTAAATGCTTTCTTTTATAAGAGTTTCTTCAGTCATGGTGTTTCTTCACAGCAATAGAACAGTGACTAAAATATTATAAATCTTAAGTTTGCTCCTCTGAAATATCAGCCTCTTAGGTTTATTTCCACATTGGCATAGCTACAATTTTCAGTCTTTATGAGTCTTTGAACTTAAACTATATAATCTTTGCTTTTAAAAAATGGAGATTTTATTGGAATGTTTAATCTATTAACATTGTAATTATTGGTGTGGCTAAACTTGGATTTACCCTTTGTTATGGTGGTTCAGGATTTGAAACCAAGATTTTTCTTTTACACATGTATTCTATCAGATTATATGCCATAGTCATGGTTTCCTCCCTTAAAGACAGCGTTTCACTGTGTAGTCCTGGTTGGCTTGGAATTTACAGCTTGCCTCTGCCTCCTGATTGCTGGGATTAGCAGGATGGCCAGCCATAGACTGTTCTTAGTAATTGTTTTACATATTCCTGCCATTTTGTTTTCACATTTTCCTGATGCTTTTTGGTTAATAGAAGACTTACAGAATATTATTTTAGATTATTGTTACTTTTGCTCTACCTTCTATTTTGTTTGAGTAGCTTTCTGGAGATGCAATTTTGTATACATACAATTCACTTTTTTTAAGTGCAGCATAGTACTTTTGATATAGTCACACCCTACATAACTACAAGAATGAATTGCCTTTGGGACAGTGATCCACTAAGATTCCATCACTTAGAGGTGGTACCATCTTAGTTTGTGTAAGTGAATTCATTATTTGCCTTATTTTGATGACAGAAGCAGTGTAAGGGAGACTTACTTTGGTCTCTGGTTTTAGAGGATTTCAGTCCATCATGGCTGGGAAGTCATGGTGTAGCAGATCCCTGTTTATGGTGGTGGCAGGAGCTTGTGGTGTGACTTTCTCACATGTCAGCAGGTGTGTAGCAAAGAGTGAGAATTTGGAAGCAAAACTGGGCTATTATAATTTTAAAGGCTTACCCTCAGCCTCTCCTCCATTAAGGCCCCATAGCTCCCTGATGGGGATCAGTTGTTGAAACACAGGTGACTTTTGTGATGTGTATATATGTGTGTGTGAGTGTAGGTAGAGTGACATTTCAGATTCAAGCCTAAAGAGTAAGTATGCTTTATGATGTTCACATAGTGATGAAATTGCCCAGTGATGCTTTATCAGGCTGTATCATATCCTTATGTGGCACAGGACTGTGTTCAGAGTTGTACAACCCTCACTGTAGTCCTTTTTTGGTGCAGTGCTGGAGATTGATCTGAGTGCTTCACACATGTAAAACATGCATTCTACTTCTGAGCTGTTCTTTAAGCCCCTGACACTTTTGCTTTAATCCTGGCTACTTGTAGTTTGATTTTGTTAACTTTGTATGCAGATTTTGTACTCTTTTCTTTGTGACTCTTTGCCTATCTTCCTGATATTCCCCCCTACCCCCTTTACTTCCATCTGATGACTTCACTTTGAATTTTGCCTTTGATAATTCTTGTCAGTGGGATTCGTTCCTATTCAGATGGCTTAATTGAGCCTGCCATCAAACTGTGAGCTGGGGGAATGGCTCAGTTGATAAAGTACTTGCTATACTGGCTTGAGGATCTGCACAGATGCATATATGTCTTCCCTCTGTCCCTCCCTCCCTCCCTCCGTCCCTCCCTCCCTCCCTCCCTCCTTGTTTATCCTTTATTTTCCTGGTGAGTTCCTCCTCTGTAGTTTCCACTTGATTTTGGTTACTGACCAGTGCCTTGAGGTAGTTACTTTTTATATTCTGTCCATATATATATATATATATATATATATATATATATATATATATATATATATAATCTGTGGGGCAGTTGATCCAAAGGAGCTTATTAAGTTTAGCTTCTAGTAGTTTAGGATTTAGTTCTAGAAGTGGGAATTACTTTTGTTAGCCTTTTAATTGAAATATGTTATGTCATGGATGTTCTGGCACATATAACACTTTATCATAACTCAGTTGTCTGGTAGTCTGACTAAGCTGACATGATGTAGGGACAGAGAGTATTATTAGTCCTCAGAAGCCATTTGATATCCCTTGGTAGCCACTGTTCTCATGTGTCTCCTGAGTAGCCATTATCCTACCTTCTAGTGCCATAGATGAAGTGTATTTGCCGTTGAACATTATATAAATCATATGCTTTACATTTTGTCTGGTTTCTATCTTGGTAGTTATTCTAAACTGTATGTGTGAATAATTTATCCTTACTGTTGGGAAGTTTTCATTGCCTGAGTTCACCCTTCTGCTGTTGAATGCTTTTGGGTTATTCCCGTGTTGGAGCTGATTAAACATGCACCCACACACCCTACACCCACCACCCACATATACACATACGTACATACGAACACATACACACCTTATACCTACCACACACACATACATACATGCATACACATACATACCACGTATAACACTTATACACCTTTCTATGGTCCTCCACATTCAAGTGTGCACACACATCCTTTATACACTACATACAGCACACATATGCATGCACACACCACACATGTACACACATACCCTACACCTCCCCACAAGAGTGCACATACACCTACACACATACACACACTACACACACACACCGAGTTTAACATTCTTTTATGTCATTTTTGACACTTTCATACAGTTGACCAAATGATGGCACTAATTATTTTGAGGCAGGATTTCTTTGTATAACAGCCCTGGCTGTCCTGGAACTTACTTTGTAGACCAGGGTGACCTCGCATTCAGAGATCGCCTGCTTCTGCCTTTCCAGTGCTGGGTTTAAAGGGGTGTGCCACCATGCCTGGCTATCTTTTTTCTTTTTCTTTTTCTTTTTCTTTTTTTTTTCTTTCTTTTTTTTTTTTAAGACAGGGTTTCTCTGTATCTTTGCAGCCTGTCCTAGAAGTAGCACTTGTAGACCAGGCTGGCCTCACTCACAGAGATCCGCCTGCCTCTTCCTCCTGGGTGCTGGGATTAAAGGCATGCGCTACCGCCGCCTGGCTAGCTCAAAGAATTTTTAGCTTCAGTAAATTGAAACTGGAGTTAATGCAAATACAGTTTATCATTCTTTCCATATATTAGCCTCTAGTGTTTGGTCAGTAAATTGTATTTTGATGATAGAAGGCAAACAACCTTAATTTATACATAATCATTTGCTTGTCCTCTTGCTAGAGCTTACTGAATTTAAGTGGACTTGTTAATGATTGTAACTTTAGGTCTATCATTGACAGCTGTGCAAGGCATTTTATAACCTTTCACATGTACACAAGTTCTGCTAACATAGTGTTTTTGTTCTCTCACCATTCAGGGTAAGTTAGTTGCCTGCTACCCTGAAGGTTGTTTGTTGTTGCAAAGTGTTTGTCTTGTTTTTGGGTGGAATTGTATAGTTTCTGTTTCTTGTGGCTTAACGAGGGGTTTGCACTTTAGCATCTCACCTAGTGTACACACAGGTGTTTTGAAAATAGATTTGTTATGTTGCTTTGGACCTAGTTATCAGAATAAAGGGAGGATGCCGAAGAGCATCTGAAAGATGGAAAAGAAAATGTTATAGTTCATGCTGAACACTTGGTCTCAAACAGGTAGCTGTATTTTGGGAGGTTCTAGAAACAAATCCTAATGTTAATGTTTGTATATTTATGCAAGTACTCTATATTACAAGGAAAACTGGAGAATTCTGTATACATGTACAACAATACATAAATATACACACATAAACACATTTTAAAGATGGTTTTATTGTTTATCCTGACAATAAACAGGTAATGCCACTTTGTTTTTTTTTGGATCGTTGTTTCATGGGGGAAAATTCTTAAGTACTGTGTATATTTGTATGTGTCCATGCATGTATTGGCCATTGAATCTAGATCACCTTGCATGTTGGGCAAGTGCTCTACCCCTTAGCCATAGCCCTAGCTTTAGTGTGGTATTTTTAACAAATGTTTTGTAGCAGTATGTAAAAGGAGCTTCAATTTACCACAGAAATGGATTCTTCCCTTTGTTGCTTGCATCTGGGAAAGCAAAGAGTGGGGAACAGCATTAAGTATTAGACTGGTTGAATTTTGTCCACTTTCTGAAATCGGTTAGTGCTGGAGAGACTCCAGAGTTACAAGGAGAGGAGGACATGGAGTTTGCTTTCTGTGTTGTCCAGTCTCTTTGTTCCCGATGTGTTTTTTTTTTTTTTTTGTTTTGTTTTGTTTTGTTTTGTTTTGTTTTGTTTTTTCGAGACAGGGTTTCTCTGCAGCTTTTTTAGAGCCTGGCCTGGAACTAGCTCTTGTAGACCAGGCTGGCCTCGAACTCACAGAGATCCGCCTGCCTCTGCCTCCCGAGTGCTGGGATTAAAGGCGTGCGCCACCACTGCCCGGCTCCGATGTGGTTTTTAAGTAGCGGAGGGAAGTATCTCTTCCTGTCCGGGCTTAGCTCACTATGCATCTTTTCCACCTGTGAGTTTGTTCTAAAGACAGAGTACGATCGGGTTGATTTTACATGTCTACCTGTGCCCTTGCTGGTCATAACTGGACTTGGAACCTTGTAGGGAAGCATGCTATGCCCAGCTCATGTATAATTGACATTCAGCCTGAGTAAAGTGACCTGTGTGGCTCTTATTTTAATGTTCTTTCTGTGTATACACTAGAGAAATAAATGTGAGAACACAGGCGGCAGGGGCAGGGGATGACAATGACACTTCAAACTATCTTGGTGTGTGGCAGGACACTTGACAGTTCATCTCTGCTTGGGCAAAAACAGTCTTCAGCTTTACCACTTAAGTTTTGTTTCAAATGCAGAAAGCTTTTGAAGAAAGCAAATAGGAGATTGATCTTAGTGGAAAAAATGGAATGAAAACTTGATAGCAGCATAACTTGCACTGTTGGTAATCATTGTGGGTAATTAGTTTTTGTGGCTGTGAAATATATTCTTTTCTGTATGTAACAAATAGATTTATGTTCCAGAGTCATACCAAGTGTCTTAATTGTTCCATCAAAGGCATAGATGTGCCTAAAACTTTGGTTTTGCTTACCATTAGTAAATATTTTAGAAGAATATTCAATAATTGGGATGAGTGAGCATTTTTTTCGGTATGAATTATTTTATACCGGTTTAATAGTTTATTACCGGTGAAAGATCTTGCTGTTACAGAACTTCAGGACATGTGTTTGAGTATGAAATACCAAACAATATTTAGAAACAGATGTGTATGGCATTTAATTCTTTTGAACAGAGTATTCTGTTGCTGTCAGGATGGTGTAGAGATTTGCTGTGGGTTTTTTGAGGGAGCTAGCTATGCATGGAGGCAGGCTGTTAGGTGACCACCTCTCTGTATTCTAGGATTAAAAACCAAGTCTTTCTGATGTTTTCTGTACTTAGTTTTACAGAGTTTATAAGCTTTTAGAGGTTGTGAGTTATGGGTTATTTTTGTTCAGATGATTGGTCAATAAAACATTTACTAAGTTTAAATGCTTTCTTTTCTCCACTCTTAAGTTTTCAAGGACAGTAAATGGAAAAAAAATTAAAACATAGCAACAAACCTCTGTAGCTGTCTGGGTTACTTGAGCTTCCTATTTTCAGAACTACATCACCACTGCAGTAGACCTTCCAGGGGCCAGTGGAATGAGCCCAGGCTATCCTCTGCTTCTCCATCCTATTGTATCAGAAGGATGCTGCTGCAATTGTTTTTGATCTTAAAATGACTTTGTTCTGGGGACTGGAGAGATGGCTCAGTGGTTAAGAGGTCCTGAGTTCAAATCCCAGCAACCACATGGTATCTCACAACCATCTGTAATGAGATCTGGTGCCCACTTCTGGCCTGCAGGCATACATTCAGACAGAACACTGTATGTATACATAATAAATAAATAAATCTTAAAAAAAGGACTGTTCTGGAACTCAAAAAGAAGAATGTCCTAATCTTAGACAACAGAGCCACTTTCTAGGAAGTTCAGGGAGAATTTTGATGTGCTCCAGAGTGGACCACGTAGAGCCTGTTGAATGAAACCTGAAAACTGAGTGGAACAACTGCTCTGAATTTAAACTTTTAAAAGAAGCTAGTCTGTGTTAAAACTTGAGGAAAACATTGCTGGAAATAATTTATTCTGTATATTTAATTTTTCATGCAGCTTATACTTAGCAGTAGAAGATGTTTTTTAAAGCTGTCTGGACCATAAATGATTGTTTAATCATATGTACTTTGATAAATTCATTATTATGTTTCTGACTGTTGTGTGTTAGTGCTTCATGAAAGATAGTTTTCAAGGGAAGGAAGGCTGAGATCGTGTGGCTTTTAAATTAAAGAGCTATGTGAATACCTGGCCTGAGTGCCAGTCATTGCTAATGCTGGGAGAACTAGATGTGAGTTCCTCTCTGTTTCTGCTTAGGCCAGCAAGAGTCAGGATTGCTGTTGGAGAGAGGCTGTTAGCTGTGGGCAAAGCTGAATCATGAATCCTTTCTAGGTTCTCTCTTCTCTAATTAGAAAATAAAGTAGCTGGGTTCCTGGGGCTTTATACAGTTTTGAGATCTCCTTGACCAGAAGGAACCAACTGTCTTGGCTTTTAAATAAAACAGTAGAACACTAGAAACATTTTTTTCCAGCCTTTAGGGCTTTTATAGATATTTTTTGTTCCTGGATTCCTGGGAGATTGAGGGCCAGGACTAGACAGCTCAACTTCTGGTTTGGGATATACATAAGAGGAAAAACAGTGAGTAACTAGTCAATTCTTTAGGCATTTATTAGAAATTTTGTTTATATTTGTTCAGTATGGCACTCTTTGAATGTGGGGTGTGTGTGTGTGTGTGTGTGTGTGTGAGAGAGAGAGAGAGAGAGAGAGAGAGAGAGAGAGAGAGAGGGAGACAGAGACATTCCCATTCCTGCTTAGGACATTCCAGTGACTGCTTTGTGTTTCACTAGCACCATCCAGCATAGAGTTAAAGTATTTTACAGTTCTGATTAATCAGTACTATGAATTACAAATAGCCTAGTTCAAAGGACATCTGGAGGGTAAGTGCATTCTAGTGTAATTTTTCCAGTGGTATAATTTGTCACTTGAAGACAATTAATATTTAATTCCCATGTTCTTCCTAATTTCTTCTATATAGAAAAATACCAAGATTATCAATGAGTTTAGTTTGCAGATAGTTTTAAATGACTAATGTGTTAAAAATATATCCCATATCTAAATGATCTGTTTCATTATCTTTCCTATCACCCACCTACTTGATGTGCTGGAGGCTTGTCAGGCCTGTCAGCCTCCTTCAGGATAATTTTCAAAGTACTTAGTTATCCTTTGTGGAGAGGGCATCAAAAGAGCCTTTAAACAGAAAGATGTTTTACAACCCTATATAGATGTAGTTTTTAAATAGAGGTCAATTTGGAACTTGACCACATTTAAATGGGGATTTTTACAAATGATCAAAAATGAATTATTTCTTCATTGAGAGTGAGGATTGTTTCATTGAGAAGTGGGAACTTTTGCATGTCCTTTGAGAGATTGCTAGGTTGTGGTTCCATTTGGTTTTTTGGTTCTCAGCCAAGTTGCATGTGACAATTTCTTAGTGGCACCATAATATTAAGTGGGAGGATAAGGTTACCAAAAAACAAGTCATTTTGTGGACATTCCATAGGCCCTGAGCATGTTCCTGAGCAATATGAATAGAGAACAAATGACTGAATGCTGCCTCAAGCTCATGTTTCATATTTATCATGTTTGCTTGCTCAAGCTCGTTGCAGAGAGGAGTTTTCAAATCCACATTGGAATTTTGGGGAAGGAGTTTAGACTTTTATTTCCCCTGCTTTCTTCAGGTTCTTTTTGAGATAGGTTTGAGATAGGACAGAAGTCTTAACGAGAGTCTTGTGATAGTCACTCACATGGTTATTTTTCAGACCTCTGAAAACATTACCATTAATGCCTAGAGTGTTTCGGGGGATTTGGGTCTATATCTAGTGATTGCACATTTCTTTGTAGTTTATGTCTTTGGGTAGGACAAAATAGTATGAGTTCCAGGGACAAACTGGGTCAAAAGGTGGGTGGTTACCAGAATACTTAAGGTCTCTACTGATGAAGGGCCAGGTGCATGTAGGGGCTGTGCAGCCCAGACACTTGTTTGAACTTGCTTTCCTCATATTTCAAGTGAAACCCTCACTGTCCTAGAAGGTTGTTGTGAGGAGGAGGGGCTTGGCATTTGGTCTGTAGTCCGTTTCCTCCTTTGTTAATTCCTTCTTTTGGCTTAGAAAGACAGACCTGAAGATAGTATTGGACTCCAGTCTTTGAGTAATGGTCTCTATTCCTAGAATTACTTTTTTGAGATTATTTCTTTAAAACAGTATTTTAGTTCTGCACACAGTTTGTTGGAAAAGGGAGAAAAAAGTATAATTCTGAGCACAGCAGCTAAACAAATGTTTTAAAAGAATATGCTGATAGTTCAGTCTTGAGTATTACATCCAAAGTGAGAGACGAGCAAACAAATACTACATTTAAATTGATGAGTAATATTATTTTAGGTCTCGCTTAAGTGCCCCTTAGCTCCATTTCCCTGTCTGTAAATGTAAAAGTTAGACTTGGTTTTGGTGTGAGTGGTTGAATCCTGAAGGAGTATTAGTTGTTTGGGGAAGACTAGTGATTTCCATAGTGAGATGGTGGAGTCTACATGGATAAATCCTTAGCACCAATGGGAGGTGAACACAGGAAGATTCTTGAGGCATGCTGGACAGCCAGTCTAGCTCAGTCAGTGAGCTCCAAGTTCAATACGAGACTCTTTCTAAAAAAAAAAAAAAAAAAAAAAAAAAAAAAAAAATGAATCTCTGTCTATATGTGTCTGTAGATACAGATATAAAATATGGTAGACAGCAATTGAGGAAGACTCTCAGTGTTGACCTCCACCCTCTGCATGCACATATACTTGCACACATGCATATTTACATATACAATATATACAATAAATATGTACTTAAAAATTGTATTCCCTGGTGTGGTAAGAATCTTGTAAAGACCAATGTTAATACAAATATAAAGTTAGATTTCATTTAGATTGGGCAGCTTTATTTGACATAAATATATGCATTTTAGCTGTTCAGAAAAATAACAGCTTTTTGTTTTTGGGATAAAACCTCACTCTAGCTCAGGCTGTCCCTAAATCTTGACCGTCATCTTGAGTCACCCTTTCCCAAGTGGTGGGATTACAGATGTGAGCCTCCATACTCGACTCTGTTTTATTGTGTAGTAACAGGCTTAACCAGTCAGAATAATTTAGTCTCTGAAGATGCTTGTTGAACACCAACTATATTTTTGGAATAAATTAATTTAGCTGGGATTATAGAAGGGATATGGATTTTTTAAAATCTATTTTACAAATTCATATATAGGTCTTTGGAAAGTAGTGGCTTGGCCAGTACACTTACAGAGTTGTGCTGTCTCAGGTACAGCTGCACTTTTCATTGTGCTGATGTTCATGATTTGTGTGTGCACCCGTACTTCTGTGAAGGAAAGTTAGCACTGGCAACTTTCTCTAATGCTCACCACTTTATTAGAATTTATTTATCATATGTGCATGGGTATTTTGCCTGTATGCCTATGCGCTGAGGGTGTTGGGTTCCTTGGGATTGCTACAGACCGTTGTACCATGTGGGTACTTGAAATCGAATCTGAGTCCTCTGGAAGTACTCCTGATTTTGCAAAACAAGGTTTCTCTGTTGCTTTAGAGCCTGTCCTGGAACTTGCTCTGTAGACTAGACTGACCAGGTTGGCTTGGAACTCACAGAGATCCATTTATCTCTGCCTCCCAAGTGCTGAGATTAAAGGAGTGCAAGGCGTGCACCACCACTGCCCAGCCTCTGGAAGTACTCTTAGTTAACAGCTTGCTCTCTCTCTCCCTCTCTCCCTCTCTCCCTCTCTCCCTCTCTCCCTCTCTCCCTCTCCCTCTCCCTCTCCCTCTCTCTCCTTTCCTCCCCCATCCCCCCAATCTACAGGGTCTTTTTGGTTTGGGGAATTGAGACTATTAACAGCCCTCTCTCTCCCCTTCACCCCCTCCCTCTCTCTCCCTCTTTATGCCCCTCTCCCCCAATATACAGGGTCTTACTATGTAATCCTGTCTGACCTGGAATTCACTTTGTAGACCAGACTGGCCTGGAACTCACCCTTATATTTTGAGAAGTGGTGTTTAACTAAACTTGGAACCTTGTTGTTTTGACTAGACTGTGTTACTGAGTTGTAGATATAGCTCCCACCCCCAGCAGATAAGTGCCACCATGCACACTCAGCTTTCTATGTGGGTGCTGGGGATCCAGACTCAGGTCCTCATGTTTGCAGAATGAGTACTCACTGAGCCATTTTCCAGTTTATGTTGTTATGTTTGTTTCTATTTTAAAAAGACATTCTTAAGCTCTTTCTTTTTCTGAGTTACTAAGTAGAAGAGTTACAAAGCAGAGCGTAAATTAGCTTTTTCTTGTGTTTTATGTTTTGAGAAGCAAACAGCTATACATTTTTATATGTGCATTTCAGCTTTTCTGTTATAAAGTATGAATAAAGTTTTAGATATTATAATTAGAAAAAAAAATAGATGGATGAAAAATAGTTTCATTATGCATTGTTTAAATTTTCTTAAAACCAGATTTATTTGTTTGCATGTGGTATAGCTGAGTCTCTGATAATGTAATAGATGAGCTGAACTGAGCTGTGAAATGGTCTAATGAAGTCAACTGTTACAGAATTGTAGTTGCATAATTATGGCATTATCTGTAGGAATGCATTATGGTTCACCCATTTATGGCTTACTCTTTTAGGGCGTACTATTTCTGTGCTATTTGGATTGCATGTATATGGGACTATTTGTTAGACTCTTTCTTTTGTCACAGACTCTTCTTCCTTGGAAATTTGTAATTTGACAGGATATCACAATGCTATTCCTCAGATTGTTAGTTTTTACTTTTTGTTTAAATTAATCTTTTTTTTTGAGACAGGGTTTCTCTAATATGTTATCATAGGCCTATAACAAGTGAAGAGATGCACTGGACAATCAGAGCTACCCATAGAACATTGCGATATAGAATCACAAGGAATTTTACCAGTCGTTTAAAGAAGGATTAATATTCTTTAAATACACAGAGAGCTTGAGTAAGAGAAAGTTAAGGGAGAGGGGGAGAGGGGAGAGTGCAGGAGAAGGGAAAGAAGGGAGGAGGGAGGGGCAGGGAGGAGAGAGCATGAATTGCCAGACAGTGCTGTCAAACCATTGTCTCTTAGGGATATAGATTCAGAAATCCTCAACAAAATGCTGGGAAGTCAAATAATAAATAGTCATGTGTCATGATCATATGGAATTATTTCAGGAGTATAAGGTTGGTTTAACCTTATACTAAGTAAACTACTACAGTACATCTTGTTGACAGACTGAAAAAAATCATATGATAATCTTAAAAGATGACAAAATTTAATAAAGTTCGGTGTGATTTCTGGAATAAAAATCCTCCACAAACTACCAATGAAAGGTGTCTAGGTGTAGCTTTGTATTGTGCTATTTTTAGTGACTGCTTTAATCTTTCTAATCTTCGATATTTTGTCTTCGGATGATTCTGTGCAACTCTGTATGGCCCCAGGAGGTCCTGCCCCTCATTTCTTCAGTTTTGTGCATTTCATTGTTTTTGCCTCTGTATGTAACAAAGCCAATATGAGATCGTTACTAGTTTCCCTCAAAAGGGTGAGGGCTAGTTGTCTTTTTTTTTTTTTTTTAACCCCTCCGGGCTGACTCCTTTGTGTAGGTCTATATTTCCCTTTGATATAATCTTACTGTTTGGATATTTTGAGAATGGTTTAAATTTCTGTTGTGCAGCTCTGCTGGTAAGGAATTCCTTTAGCTTTCATATGTCCTGAAAAGCTGGTCCCCCTTTTGAGTATATTTTTGCTGAGTGTAGAATTCTAGGTTAACAACTTTTTATTCAGTGAGCTGAAAGTGCTGTTCCTAGTGGAAAATCTACTGCCATTTCCATCTTTTCACTGTTTAATGTGGTTTTGTTTAATTTTTTTTGTGTTTATAACCAAGTTTAAGCAGTGCTATTATGTGGTATGCCTTAGTGTCTTAAATCTGTGTGTGTGTGTGTGTGTGTTTGTGTGCACGCGCATGTGTGTGTGCACACTCACGTGCTTGGATTCATTGAGATTTTCAGGCGAGTAGGCCTGTGGTTTTCGTCAAAGTTCTAACATTTCTGCTATGTTCAAATATTTTTTCTTCCTCCTACTCCAGTTACACATAAGGTATTTGAAGTTTTCTCTTTTATGCCTTGTACTTTGCCTCTATATTACCCTGCTTCATAAGTTTTACTGTGACTATACTAATTTACTATAGGGCAAGTGTTGTAATATCTTTTAAGACAGAACACTGGTTTTAATGCCTTTGGTTCCAGATACCATCATCTTTGTCTGCTTATATGAGTTTGTAGTAATCGTGGGTTTGAATTGGTTTGATGGTCCAACTTCTTTGTATTATGTTAGTATATGTACTCACTCTAAAAGAAACTATTTTGGTGGTGTAACTATAGTTTACAGAGAGTTTTGTTATCTGATAGAGTTAGCCTGCCAATTTAAGGATTATCCTGGCTATATTTGGCCATTGACATTTGCATAGGATTCTAGAAATAGTTTTATCAGTTTTCTAAGAAAAACCTGTTAAGCTTTTGAGTGGATAGCACCCATTTTATGTTTAGCAGAACTTTTTTCTTTCATCATAGTTTTGATCATATTTCACTACATACATTTAAGTTTTTTTTTTGGATTTTATCAATTATGGTGTGTAGAATAGAGAGCTTGCTGATATTTCTAGGTATTTGTTTTTATGGGGTATTGTATAAATGAGATCCATGTTTAAGTATTTTAAGTTTTATTAAAACTTTAGAGCTATTTATGTTCACAACAAAATTGAGCAGAGCCACACACACCTGCTGGCCTCACTTTCCACCTCCCTACTGTCTAAATTTTATCTAGCTTTTTTTTAAATCCTAGAAGTATACATTTTAAACTTTTACATTTTAAACAATTATATTTGTTGGCATAGTACTGACAGAATCTTCTTTTGTAAGTTTATGTATGATTTCTGATGTATACTATGTTAAATATACAATTTCATGAGTTTTTTAAAAATGCACATTTCTATTTTGTATCTGTGTCAATATAGTAATTTAATTATCAAATCCATGTAAAAGGTATTTCTGTCACTCATGTAGTCTTCTTGCTTTTATATACTCAAAATCTTGTCCATAAATAACTTTGACTCCATGTATTCAGGCTTACATATTGTAAACATATACCTGGCATTATCCCTGTTTCTGTTTCGTTCAGCTTTATTCAGTAGGGTTTGTCTTTATTGTTACTTGTACTAGTTATTGCGTATTGTGACTACAGAGCAGCACACATGTTCTATTGTGGCTGTGCATTGATTTTTCAGCTTTTGTTAGGGATAATGCTGCAGTGGATGTTGCTCTGTATGCCTTTTGGTAGAAAGGTATGTGTGTGTGTGTGTGTGTGTGTTCATTTATTTTGTGAATGAGTTGGTGAGCTATAAACTATGTATGCTTAGCTTCTTCCCAATGACTACATCACTTCACTGTACTAGAATCATTATATGAGAGGCTGGTACACACCTTTGCTAACATCTGTTTTGGTGGAGGTGTATACCAGTGTGATATTTTGGTATTTGCTTTACATTTTTAGTACTAGGGATTGAACCAGGGCTTATTCATTTGAAATGATTGTTAATGTACATTTTCTAATGTCTAAATGATGCAGAGCTGGTTTTCGTGTGTCTTCTTTTTTTTTTTTTTTTTTTTTTTTTGGTTTTTCGAGACAGGGTTTCTCTGCAGCTTTAGAGCCTGTCCTGGAACTAGCTCTTGTAGACCAGGCTGGTCTCGAACTCACAGAGATCCGCCTGCCTCTGCCTCCCGAGTGCTGGGATTAAAGGTGTGCGCCACCACCGCCCGGCTTCATGTGTCTTTTTGACTATATACATGTCCACAATTGTGAAGAACCTGGTCAAGGGTGTTGCCTATTTTAAAGTGAGATTATAGTCTTCTTACAGTTTTATAGGAATTTAAGAATATATTTCACACACATCATAATTTGTATTGCAGCCTTTTCCTTAATTTGGTTTATTCTCTGATATTAGCAAAATGTAATTTACTAGTGTTTTATGTGGTTAGTGTTAACTTTTGCTGTTTTCTCAAAATTAAAAATGCATATTTTTTGCTCTTTTTGCTTTATTTCCATTGGGTTTGCTGCACATATTTATAGTTGATATTGAATAGTGATCAAAGCTCACTTTTTTATGTGTGTCAAATTGACTCAGTGTTTGGTAACGTATCATACTATAACTGAATAATTGCAAAATTAAGTGATCTGTGCTTTGATATATACTATACATACTCTTAAACATCTTGTGATACATTTTATAGATTATTCCATGCTAGTTTATATGTAATTTTATAAATTTTATAATTTTATAAAATTTTGTAAATAGAATTAGATAGCTGCAATGTATATTTTGTGGTTTCAACAAATTTGTCTTCTCATTGATATTCATGTTGTTGCCTGTCTTGTTTTATGGCTACTTATCTTTATTACTGATTTTTGAGATGAGTCTGATGCAGCCCAGGCTGGTCATAAACTCAGTATATAGCCAAGCATGACCTCGAATTTTTGACTGGGATTACATTTGTATGCCACCATGCCTGGTTCTATTCAGATCTCGGGATCAGAACCCTATTGTTGCATGCTAGAGAGGCACACTACCAGTGGCTGCAGACTTCCCACTTAGCAGTTCACTAGTTAGTTATTTAACATTGAAACAGAAAGGCCTAGCGTACACCATTGTACATATATGTGAGAATTTCTTCTTAAAGAGACCTATTTTTGATATTTAGCTTGCACTGGTCTTAGATTTGTATAGCTCCTCTGTCTACTTCCCTGAGTGTAGGGATTACAGTGTGTACCACACCTGGCTGTCATAGTTACTTTTAATTTTTTGATTTATGTGGTTTATTTGTACCGTGATCTGGAAAACTACCTTTTTAATTTTGTTCTTGATATAGTAAATTGCTGTTTATAAGTTACTGTCTTGGGTAGACTTGGAGAAGAAATCTTCAAGAAAGCCTCAGGGTAATATAATTTTACAGTGATATTTCCTTTTATGTTGAAATTAAATGTAAAATTTATAATTTCATATAATGGGTAATATTGAGTGGTCACAGTTGTAGTTGCTCTTAAATTTATTTATCTCTGTAGGTAGAGTGTTATGTTTCTGTAGTCTAACCTATTTATGGAAAAGTACCAGTGTTCTGTCGAACAGGTAGCTTGCATACAGCCTCACTAGCGCTTGTAATAACAAGACTGTCGGCCTCTCTGGCCAGTGTTTGTCAAGGGAGCCTTCTGTTCAGGGCAGTGCTCCATGTACTCCACAAACGTTTTTGTTAAAGCTTTTATTTTTTAGTTTCAAGTGGTGGTGTAGTAGGAATAAAATATTGTCTAATCATAAATACTACATATAAAGCTGCACAGTTGTGGTGCATGCCTTTAATCCCAGGATTTGGTGGCAGAGACAGGTGGTTCTCTTGTGAGTTCAAGGCCAGCCTGGTCTGCAGAATGAGTTCTGGGACAGCCAGGGCTACACAGAGAAACACTGTCTCAAAAGACAGACAAAACAAAACAAAGTTACAAATAAATATCGGCAAGCTAATTGGTGATTAGGGATGAAGAAGACAAATTAGGAAGTGTTACGAGTTTTAGAATCTCTAAGTTCTACTTTAAAACAGAGTATGTCCCCGAAGGAGCTACTAGGAATGGTTGCTTCTGTAGGGAGAGTCTGAGTGTCTCCAGCCAGGTGTTGGGATGTGCTGTGGTCAAAGTTATGATTTATAGCCTTTTTTTTTTTCTTTTGGTTTTTCGAGACAGGGTTTCTCTGTGGTTTTGGAGCCTGTCCTGGAACTAGCTCTTGTAGACCAGGCTGGTCTCGAACTCACAGAGATCCGCCTGCCTCTGCCTCCCGAGTGCTGGGATTAAAGGCGTGCGCCACCACCACCCGGCGATTTATAGCCTTTTATACACAGATTGTTTTTAAACATGTTTTATTGCAGAATATGCTGCTGTTGTCTTTCTGGAGGTGAAGTTGGGAATGGAGGCATCATGTCTTTTTCAGTTATTTATTATCTGTCTTTCATTGTGGCCAGAGCCTTTTTACTTCAAAGCAGATTTTAAATGGTTTCCTAATATTAACGTATTGGAAAAGGACTTCCTGAGAACGTAAAGATTTGGTTGGCAAATGACTGAGACATGACAGGGCATTACAAAACTTTTTCTGTTACTTTAATCATTAATGAGGCTGTTTGTCTTTTGAACATAGAAGTGAAACAATCAATAACTAGCTTTCTCTATGTTCATCCAAGCCTTTTAGAGAAACTCAGCCTTTTGAATGAGAGTAGTGAAGTTGCTTGGAGTAGTTTAGTGCATCTGCACAGCAGTTCACCCTTACTTGAGGTTTCTGTCATAAGCCAGAAGGATTCACAGGTCTTGCTTGGCTTAGTACTGGTGGGATTTGCTGACTCGGGACTCTGATAGAATTTATTCTTTATCTGTACCTCTTATTCCGTAAATTAAACCCATTGACTACAAGTGCTTATAGCTGCTGAGGACCTTTCTTGATTATTATTTTAGTTTGTTCCCTTACTTTATCTGCTTTAAAAATATACTTATTTTCTTTCATGTGTACGGGTACTTGGCCTCCATATATGTTTGTGTGACAGGTGTGTGTCTGGTGCCCACAGTGAGTGTTGGATACCCTGGGGCTGAAGTTATTGATGATTGTGAGCCACCATGTGAGTACTAGAAATTGAACCTGGATCCTCTGGAAGAGCAGCCAGTGCTCTTAACTGCTGAGCCGTCTCTCCAGCTCCAGTGCATTTGCTTTTCACTTTTCATTTGTAAGTTTGTAGGGTTGTTCATGCTCATCACAGGTAAAGGTGGGGTTAATTTGGGATTTAATTATAAAGTATTTATTTGAAGAAAGATTGTTTAAGCAACATACAAAGGAGTATAGGCATTTTTCCATCCTCCATTCATCCATTGAACACAGGACCTGTGCATGTTAGGCAAGCCATCCACCACTGAGCTCCAATCCAGTTCTGTCCAGTGACTCCAATGACTATATTGTTAGCTCTTTCTGGTGCCTTTATGCCCTTCTTCACAGTATTACATAATCAGGAATGGGTCTCATTAGGTTTGTATAGACATTGTTTTGAATTGTTAATTTACTTTTGTTACTTTGAAAATAATTTGACATGTTAGAATAATTTCAGCTAGTGACAAGTTGGGAAATTGGCAAAGCATAGCGGGCTGTATTTGTGTCATTAAGGATAAATCTTTATTGGGTGCCACAATTTTTTATTTTTTATTTTTTAAATTTGGGCAGTGTTTTGCTTTTTAAGACACTATAGCTCAGGCTGTTCTGGATCTCACTCTGTAGCCCAGATTGGCCTTCAGCCTCCTCCCCAGAGCTGGAATTATAAGTGTGAGCCACCATGCCCAGAAAAAGTGCTTTTAAAAGGCTGCTTTGCTCAGCAGTCCTAAATTTGGAGGATCCTTGTATATGAGAATGTTAAAGCTTAGAAAAGTTTCCTGTTAGGTGCTGAGGAACAAACCTGGAGCCTTGAGCTTACTAGACAAGCCAAAAGACCGGACACATCTCCAGCCCTTGGAAAAGGGCTTAGCTTACAAGTCATGTATGCATATGGGTAGAGTAATAGCAGTAATAGTAATAGCTATGTAACCAAAAAATGTTGTAATTTGAAATATGTATTTTTGTTTTCTTGTTATTTGTTCAGTAACCAGAAGCTAAAGTACTAGAATAATTGATATTTTATTCTTTGTTTGATAATAAGATAGTTTGGCAAGCTTTCAGGTTAGCAGGAATGTTTTGAAAGAATAAAATCAGTAATTTATCATACAAATGCACCAAAACTAAATATTGCCAGTTTTTCTCTAGACTTTATCCAATTCAGGTGGTGATCATCTGGTTTCCAAATACTCTAGTTCTTTTCAGAGCTTTCCCTCTTGTTCTACTACTCTTTCTTGCTCCCTCAATGTTACCAGAACCTTTAATGACTTTAGCTAGTAGCTGAATATGGAGTTGAGCAGGTGTTGTACACCTTAGGCCAAGTGTAGTATGGTTATGGTCTTGAGTGGAAAGGATAAAGGAAGCTTTGTACCTGAGAAGTAAGTCCTCTTTTGATTTGTTTTTTTTAAAACCTTGTCAGAATGTCACAACATGAATAAATTCATCATAACTAGACAGGATGGATAAAAACCTTTTAAAATTTGCAATTTATCAGAAATAGACTTACTTTAAAAGTTACTTTTTATACATGAATTGGGATCTATGCTCTGTACCTTGTATGTTGTTACAAGTTGCCATTATGAAACAATAGCCCCTTTGTGTGGTGTGGGGTTTATTTTGTAGATATTCCTATAGGGCTCTATGAGGAAATTCTAAAATAAAGAACCAGATTAACTTAAAAAAATAAAAGGCAAAAACAACCTACTTGGCCTGCTTGGAAGGGAGTAAACAGCTACAGGCTACAGTTTCTGCTTCTCTGGAATGCCAAATTTTAGCTCAGAGCAAATTCTTCAGCAGAGCAATAAACCTTTGAAAATTGCTTTATAATGGAAATGCTGACAGACCATTAACTATAGTGGTGCAAATGCACCACTCTGCCATGCACAAGGCTGTCTCAAGTTGCTAAATACAGCATAGTGTGTTGGGCAGTGTACATTCTGTGGAAGCCTCTATGGGTCTATATAGTTTGTCATGTTATGCCACCTAATTATTAATGGGGACACTCAAACCAGGCCACCTTTGACATGCAGGAGGAGTATCAGTTTAGAAGGAAAGAGAGTAGTTTAGGCTCTGCTGATGCTGAGAGCTCATTTTATATTTGCCACATTGGAAGAGGCCCAGGGTAAATTTAACATGATGCATTTAATCACCATTCCAATTACAATGCCACTGAAGCAGATCAATGTTTTCTTACTACCAATTCATTGGAACTTCTAGGTCATAAAGTATCATTATTAGGCATATTGGAAAGTCTCAGCCCAGTGGAAATGGGGATTCTGGGATTTTCCAATTGCTTTGAAATAATAATAGAGGCTGCCTGGATGTACATTTTCTCCACATGAAATGAAAACTAGAATTTTAAGGGATTGATATGACAAAGTGAGAATCCTATAATGCCGCAGGGAAGGGTGAAGCAGAATCTTCATATCTAAAAATAAAATAAAGGCTGTGATGACAAGAGATGGCTGCTTCCATAGTAGCCCACTTAGTGACTGGTGTCCTGGATAACGAGCCTTGTGAGATGTGTCTCATTCTCACTGTGTTCACAGAGCCAAGCACATAGTTCAGTCTTAAACTTATCGAGTTTACTTGGACTTGTTTATTGGGAAGTTATTTCATTCTGGTTGGTCAAGCTCCATCCTACATGTTTTGTAGAGTTCTTCATATGCGTGTTTGTATTTTTTACACACAGGCAGCTGGTTTTGATTCATAGAAGATTGCTCAAATGCAGAGTAGATGATAAATTGAGGTGGAGTATCATGAGTTAATGCAAGTACTCAAGCATATTTTGGTTTCAGTTGTGCTCTGAAAGGTAGAACATATGACATCATAGCTAAATCAGGGGAATGCTAATAAGTTCTTTTATTTTTATTCAATACTAGTCATAGTTCTCATATGTGTCTTGTGGAGTGTCTTAGTTTGGGTTTCTATTGTTGTTAAGAGACACCATGACCCTGTGGCAACTCTTATGAAGGAAAAACATTTCATTGGGGTAGCTTACAGTTCAGAGGTTTAGTCCATTATCATCTGGTGTGATATGGTGGCATGCAGGCAGACATGGTGCTGGAGAAAGCAGTTGAGTGTACTACATCTTTGTTTGCAAGCAACTGGAAGCGGTCTTTCTCACAGGGTGTGGCTAGAGCATACATGAGAACTCAAAGCCTACCTCTTCAGCGACACACTTTCCCCAACAGGACCACGCCTACTCTGACAAGGCCACACCTCCTGATAGTGCTGCTTCCTTTGGGGCCATGTTCTTTCAAACCACATGGGGCCCCATAGCTAATTAAAACAAACAGCTCCTTTCTTTGGGTGCTTCTATACAGCTAAATCTTCTCCTTCCACTTTTGATTGACTTTGAAATAGTGGTGCCAGTTATCTTGGATTTGGTTTTTTGGAATGGTATTGAGAGCAATAAATAAATAGTGTTCTTGTGGAAGGAAGTCATGCTGTATGTCATTTCTGGATTGTATATGCAACTGAAAAACCATCACCAGAACAGGCTGGGGAGGATAGCATTGTCTTCCTCTCACGTAGCTTGTTCATAGAGTTTTATTGCTGGAAAGGTATTAACAGAAGCTGTTTAATTTATTCTCTTTTTTTTATGTTTGAGTTAATCTTGAAAAATATTAGGGTTTGGTTCTCCAGTTGTACCTCTAATTAGTTCATTTGTTTCTCTGGGATTTTTTTCTTATTCACACAAAAATGAGCTTCTGTAGATTTTCCATACCTTACAGGTTTCTGAGGATTAACCAAAGCTCACAGAGTACTTTTCCTTGTAGCAAAATAGCAAGTCCTCAAGAAGTGTTAAGTGGTGTGGCATACCCACAGTATGATCTGTGACATAAAAAAAACCAAAGACTGGCTACTGAAATGGCTCAGTAGATAAAGGTGCTTGCTGCCAATTCTGGCAACCTGAGTTTGATCCCCAGAACACATTTGGTAGAAGAAGAGAACTGGCTGCTTAAGGTTGTCTTCTGACCTCACATTTCCACATACATACCACAGCACATGCACTCCTCCAAAACTGTGTAAGTGTAAATGATTTTTTAAAAAGATAAAGGCAGTAGAAAAAATAATTAGGTTTAAATTGAATGAAAATAGCTAATTCTACACTTTATCTTTTATAAAGTGCTTCCCCAGTTTAGTGGCTACTACCCCTCTTTGATCCTCCCTTTTTCCCCCTGGGACCACTAGTCTGCCTTCTACCTATATGGATTTGTTGTATTAAATCAGTCATAAGAGGTGAGTTTTACTGTTTGTTTGCATTGTTGGCATCAGCCTCCCACCCCAAGACTGTTATGTAAGACCAAGTGCTCTGTTACCAAACTGTTAACCAGCCCATTGTTTTTACTTTGTTTAATGTTTTTTTAAAGTTTCTTATGTTGTAGTATGTTTCATTCCTCTGTTACTTCATTTTTATGTGTGTCTTAAATAATACTCATATAGCTAAAGAGTTTATTTTCTGAGCGTTTTGCCTGCATGTATGTCTGTACCACATGGGTACCTGGTTCTCACAGAAATGGGTTTCAGGTCCCCTGGAACTGAAGTGATAGTGGATTGTTAGCTGCCATATATGTGCTGGGAATTGAACCTGGGTGCTCTGGAAGAGAAGCCAAAGCTCTTGACTTGAGTCATCTCTCCAGGACTTGTATGGATATTGATCTATTTATTTTTCAGTTGGATATTTGGATTCTTTTGCCGTCCCTGTCAGTAGTACTGCCACTCAATGCACACACCAGCATAAATGTGAACACGTGTTGCCAGTTCCTTTGATAAGACACTTGGGAATAGAATTGCTGAGCTTTCTGGTGACCCCACTTTGAACTCTCAAGGATCCACTTTTCCCACAGTGGCTGCATTTGATTCTACTGACAGTGTTCAGGGCTTTCTTTGTCTTCACACCCTGGCTACCACTTATTTTCTGTTTGTGTCAGCTTTTACTTTTTTTTATGGGTGTGAAGTTTGTTTCATTGTTGCTTGGATTTGTGTTTTGCTTATAGCTTGCTAATGACATCTGATATTTTTTATGTGCTTTTTGCCTTTTGTCTATGTGCATGTTTTCTTCAGAGAAATGTTTGTCAGAGTTCTTCAACCAGTAATTAATTGGGTTATTTATTTACCTTTTTGTTTATATTTTGTTAATGAAAATTAAGTGTTCTTTGAAGGTCTATTTTGGATTACAAAATAGATTTTGAAATGCAAGAGTAAGGGATTTATGCTTTTCAAGTGAAATTATATTGAAACTTTTATCTATTTTTGCAGACATGTAGCTCACATTAGTTCTGTATGTGAGCCCCTCTGACTTGTCTTTTCAGCCAGTTCCAGCAGATAACTGAATGCACTCGGTTTCCAAACCATGTCCTCTTTCTTCAGACCACAGATTTGTTCAAATTTCAGTTATTAACAGCTTTATTGAATGTAATATACATACCATAAAGGAAACTTGTTGTCACTGTATAGTTGAATGGGTTTTACTAATTTATCAAGTTCCATTCCATGACTTCAATAAAATTTCAGGACATTTCTGTTACTCTGGAAAAATTCCTTCAGGCCTGTTGACTAATAATTCTGTGGAGTCTCTCTGTGTGATGCGCACACACCCCATGGTCTCCTACTTGATTTGTCCTGTTGATTTGCCTTGAAGGAATGTTTTACATAGAGTTGTGACACAACAGTCTTTTGAGACTGGGTGCTTGAGCAGAATGTTTTGCGGTTCATCCATGTCACGTTGGATACCCCAGAGTGCTGCTTATTGACAAGTAGTGCTTCATTCTCTGGGTCATGTGGCATACTATGTGTCCACTTACCAGTGGATGGACAGGCTGATGTATAGTGTGCATTTATGGACTTCTTATTTTTTTGAATGTACAGTCTTTAACAACACTGAGAGATTGGGATAAGTCTGTATAAGGAAGTTTGTGGACTTCTTATTTTGATGACCCACTGATTAACATTTACCACCCACACTTGTCTTTTAAAGTAAATTTACCTCTATAGATCTCTGTATACATTCTTCCCCCACTGGTGTGACTGCCCTAAACACCAGGACACATAACCACAATATCGTTTGTCCCACTTAGGAAATGAGCAGTTAATGTTTACTATGATGTTAGTTGTTTGATACTCTGTATTGAAATTTGCTCAGTTTTCCCTCAAGAAATCCTATGAGTCTCTTTTTCACTTTTCACCAATTTAAGGTCTCAAACTGGCTCATGGGTTCACACTGGTTATTGCTTCTCTTAGTTTCTTTCATTGTAGCATAGCTCCCTGACTTTCTTATCTGAGGTTTGGAAGAAAACCAACCAGTTATCTTTCTTTCTTATCTTGCTTTCTCTAGATCTCTTCATATTTTTTATTTGCAAGATACTTAGTATTAAGGTGAAGTTACATAGTACTTAAAACTATGTTTATGCAATATTTAAATTAAAGTATTTAAAGCCATGCTTATTGCTGCTTTATTCACTGTAGTAAAGAAAAGGAGTCAACCTGCATGCCCATCAATGGATGAATGGATAGCAAAAGTTGGGGTGTGTATGTTTGTATGCTTGTGTGTGCATTTAATAAAATACTATTCAGCTTTTTTTTTAAAGATTTTTATTTATTATGTATACAGGGTTTTTCCTGCATGTATCTTAATACTATTCAGCTTTAAGGAAAAATGCAGTCACAAAATTTGCATGAAAATGGATGGATGTAGAACATATAATATTAAGCAAGGTCACACAATCTCGGAGAAAAAGAACTGCATGTTTTCCCTAGGTACATATATACCTAGCCAGTATATATTTAAACAAATGTACATGTGGGAACAGTGCAACACGTTGAAAAGAGAACAAGAAATATCCCCTAAATACTAGGGGATGAGGAAGGACTGAATGCAGGTAATGGGCATGAGTCATGAAAGAGGACATAGTATTCTTTTTCTAATTTTAACTGTCATGAATTTTTTTTTGTTCTTGGTTGTCGATAAATGCTTAAACACTTAATAATAAAAGTGTAAATCCCAGTGAGAAGCTCCACAGCTTCAGAATGCCTATTCTAACTATATTAAAGTTCATTGAGATGTGTAGACTTTGGGTCTGTTTAATTTTGGTGTGTGTTTTTCAAGTTTTTAATAATAAAGTTGATTTTAAAATTTTTAGTGGTTGAGTAAAAAAATGAAAGCATAGCATAAAAATAGCTTATTTTTTAAAAAAGGAATTTAGTGCCTATTTTAATTTAAAAACATTTGTGGTTTTATTGGTGGAGAATATGATGTCAGGTCATATCCTTATTTGTCTACAGTGTTTGAGTGAATAAGGTGTTCAGTGCTGCATTCTAAAGGTGTAAATTTTGGTTTGTTCTTGTTTGGTAAGTAATGCATAGGATGAAACTTCCTGACCATATGGTATCTGATTTCAGTAATGTTTTATCAAATTGTTTTGAGTATCCATTGCTTAAAATAATTATACAGTAGGGCTATGTAGAATACTTTAAAAGAGCTTCCCAGACTAGTGAGGTAGCGCATCTGGTAAAGGCATTTTCTGACAGGCACGACACCCGAGCTTGGTGGCCAGAACCACTTAGTGAGAGAACCGACTGCTGAAGTTGTCCTCTGTCCTCTGTAGGCTCACACACACTAAATAAGTAAGTGCAGTTTCAAGATAGTTCCCTAAACTGTATAGTTGAAAAGATATTGTGTTCTCTTCCTTAAATTTCTTGGTAATTATACCCTATGAATGCAATTGTACATGAGGCTGCTTTGAAACTTAGGGCCAAAGCTATGCAAAGTTAGGGACATTTTGGGAAATAAACTCCTGGATTTTTTTATAGAGCAGTTCAGAAAAGGGTCTAGGCAGAAAGTACAGAAATACACAGATATTTGGGACAGAAAACCAGTCGACAGAGGCTGTGTTTCTGAGAAAGATGGCTTGGGTAAGGAATGTGGTTAGTGGCCAGGGACTCTAGCTAGCATTTTGGGAAAGGAAACATTTCTTTCTAGATTATCTAATTTTTGAAAATGTTGGGAATAAATTAGAGAAGGAATTTTCTGAATCAAGAAAAGCCTCTTCAGGTCATAAAGAAAAAGGGAGTAGGAGAAATGGAAGATGTCTAGACAAGCCCTTCCCACACCTTCCCTGGACTGCAAAGGTTGCCTTTAGAGAACAAGTGCAGCAGGGCTAAGTATGGAAGCAGAATGCTAACCACAGCCCACATCTCCTGGACTCTCACAGAGAGCTCCTCGACACACCAGTTTGTCAGTCACACTTAGGAGTCCAGAGAGGAATTCCTGTGGTAGCCATGCTTGAGTGTGGAGAGTATGTTTTTTAGGAGTTGCTTTTGATTTTTACATGTTATCTCCTAAATAATAGACCAGTTAATTAACCTCACAGACCAGATTGGTTTCCCATTTTTGGTTTGTATTTTTTTTTTAAAGCTCTGATATAGTTGCCTGTTTTCTCTGCATCTCTGAAACGGCACACTATAGTGCTGATTGATTATGGATAGACTCTTGGAAGGTTATATCTAAGTCTGTGAAGTGAGAATGTGTTATGTCAATAATGTCTAATTAATATGGAGATATTTACTTTGCCCTTGTTTGTGGCGGATTAGCTTTCCTCGGCATGGGAAAGGCATGATAGAAGTCTTTCATTCAAATTCAGGGTTGAGACTGATAGGTAATTGAAAAAAATGTGTTATAACATGGAATCCTAAATATAAATGGGCTGCCTTAGCATTAATGTGAATGCATTTGATGTTTGTGTTTTTCACGGAAGCCTCGACTTTTCCTCGACACACCTGTCATCTTATTTGAGAGCCACACACTTACTTTTACACAGGACATGTACATACTTTGTCCCCTAACTGTGTAGTTAGTACAGTAGGCGCACACTTGCTGGAGTCAGGCTTTATCTGCTGAAGCCTTAACTGTCTTCACCTTTTACTTGCAAGAAACCTCCACAAATGACTCAACCTTGAGTGCCTTACCCACCCCATGAGGATTGTAATAACAAGTGGAAGCTTTAGACATATACTATCTTACAATGGCTAACTAATTTAATCATGCTGTTGAGAGGCACAGTTGCTTATGTATTAACTATACCCCATTTGGCCCCTATAATGGCAGGAGACTAAAGTTAATTTTTGAAGCAGTCTGAAGATACTCTTAACTGATTTTTAAAATAAAATTTTAGATTATTAGAAATGGTTAAATTTGACAAAATTTTGACTTGATGTTCGGATAATACATTGTGTTACCTCACATGTGCCATTGTTTTCTACAGTTGACTCTTACTACATCCTACTGTGTCCAGGGTTACTTCTCCCGTTGTCGTCCTTTTTCTTTCCAACAGTAGTCATCTAGGAGGGTAAGGAAGTAGATTTGTATTAGCTTGGTGCTTACTATTTTTCCCCATATACTTGTTGGCCATTTATTTATTTATTTATGTATTTATTTCGTTTATTTTTAAGGCAGGGTCTTACTGTGTAGACCTGGCTGGCCTCTAACTCACAGAGATCCTCCAGCACCTGCTATCCAACTGCTGGAAATAGAGGCGTATGCCTCACTGCCATCTTACTTAGTCCTTTCTCCAGTTTTCTATCAGGTTTCTTTTGCTGTTCATGCTCTTCAAATGTTTTGAATATTAGCTTCATAATAGGTGGGTGGTTTGAAAATGATTCTACCTATTTCACTGGTAATTTTTCTTACTCTTGACTGCTTTGCTGTGCATAATCTTTATAAAACTGTAGTGGTTTATTCCTTAGTTGTCTGGCTGTGTTCAATTTGAATTAGTTTTTTAAATGAACAGGATTGACTTCACTTTAGAACTAATCCCCCTTATTAACAAGTTTGTCATATCTTTTGAATATTCCTTTAAAAAGAAAACTTTATAGACATCAACTGAATTACTGAGTGATGTCCAACAGTTTTCAGCAGGGCAGTCAGTAGTTGAAAGTCTCTCTGTCATCTCCAGCTAGGATGTCATCTGTTTGAACTCACTTTTTCTTGTTTGCCTGGAATGAGCTGGACTGATAATTTAGTAGGAGCTGTTTGCTGCTTCCTGTTTGCCATAGTAATTTGGACCGTGCTGGTTTAGGTGGCAGGCAGATGGTACTAATCTTTAATCATTTGATCTCATGTCTAAGGCAACTGAAATTATTTTTAGAGTGAACCTGTTTGTTCATTACACCATCTCTCCGTTCTTCTGTTCTCTTTCTCTCATCCTCTCATTCACCTACCGGATGTTAAAGGAGGTTGAATGAAGATCTGTGATTATTTGGAGATTAGTGTTTGTTCTGTAAGGAGGAAATCTCACTAGTCCTGTTGGTTCTTGCCAGCACTGCTGAGGCCGAGGCAGGAGGAGTGCCACAAATTTGAAGTCAGCTTGGACTACAGAGTGAGATTTTTGTCTCAAGAAACCAAAACCAAATTAAACCAGACCAAACAAAAACAAAACCAGAAATAAGTTCTTGTAGAATCAGAATATTTCTTGTTTTAGACTCACGTCTAGCCTAGAAAAGTTACTTCCAGAATATTGGAAGAGCTTGTATGGTTTTTCTTTTGTTTGTTTTGTTTTGTTTTTGTTTTTTGTTTTGTTTTTTCAAGACAGAGTTTCTTTGTGTAGCTATGACTGCCCCAGAAATCACTCTGTAGACCAGTCTCCCTTAAACTCACAGAGGTCCACCTACCTCTGCCTTCGGAGTTCCAAGATTAAAGATGTGCACTATCAGAGCCCAGCGAGATTGGCATGTTTTATTCTTAGGTTTGTTCTTTACTGATGAGTGTGAGGAAGAACAGGTTCTGAGGAAAATGCATAGGGCGACTTGATTATTTATTATTATATTTATATTGACAGTTTTGGGGAGGGCTTGGCAATGACATGTATGTGCATTTTGGGTATAGAGAGTAGTACTCTTCATAAAACAGATTAGAGAGTTCTAGTATTCAGACTAATTAGAAAATATTATTTTAATCTCCTGCAATGAATTCTTGTTTTTTTTTTTTTTTTTTTTTTTAAATTTGTAGGGGTGGAGAGATGGCTCTATGGTTAGGAATGTTTGCTGCTCTTCCAGAGACCGGAGTTTGGTTCCCAGCACTTCCATCAGACTGTCTCCAAGGGCATCTACACACATATAACAGATACAGACACACACACACACACAAAATAAATCTTTAAAAAAATTGTTAGCATTTCAATCCTGATATTAATACCACAGTTTACAGGAGTGTGTAATCACTGCAGCCAAAGCAAAAGGAAGAAGACAAAGCTACAAGAGACAGAAGATGTGAAGTGTGGCATCAGATTGAGACTTTACTGCATTAGTAGACAGCTGCAGAGTTGCATACTGCTGTGACAGTCCTTAACAGGGAAGGTTTTTGTCAGCTGCAGCAGCTGCTCTGTGTGTGGGACAACTTTGCTGCCAGCTCTCCACACTCTCTCCTGAAGCACCAGAGCCCTTCCCTGTCATTTCACCAGTCTGTTGGTGCTCTGCCCATCACAGGAACTACGACTTTCACCAGAACCACCCCTCCCCCAGTTCACAATTTGGTTGTGTTGCCCACTATTATTCCTAAAATCTTACTTCTACTGGTACCATGACTGTACCAACATTTCCTGCTTCATATAGACATTTTCTCCTGTTCCTCCGTGTTCTATCCTTCACCTTGGTATTCATGTCCTGGTCTCCACAGTGGCCCGTCTACCACTTCAACCAACAGCACAGCTGCAGGTGTCACCTCCATTCTTGCCCTAACTGTTCTGTCTCACTGCTTCTGCTGTAACCTCCACATCATCACAGTTTCCACCGCGGTCCAGCTTACTTCCTCAGCCACTGAAGTTTCTTTTATAACTCAAAAAGTTGCCAGGTAACCTCTGAGCCATCTCTCCAGCCCCTAGACTTATTTATTTTTATGTGTATGAGTGTTTTGCCTGCATGTATGTTTGTTCCTCGTATATGTTTTGGTACCTGTGGTCAGAAGATGCTATTGGATATCCTGGACTTGGGTCCTAGGAACGAATTCAGGTCCTCTCGGAGAGCAACAGTCCCCTCCATCCCCTCCACCTTATGTTTTGAGATAGGGTCTCTTACTGAACTTAGAGCTCATTAATTACGCTAGAGTCCCTGGAGGTTCCCCTTGCCCTTCCAACCTCAGTGCTGGAGTTACAGATGTGTTACTACCGCCTCTGTTTTTCTGTGGATGCGATGGGTTGAACTCAGGCCCTCATGCTTCGACAGTGTAAGCACTTTCCCTGTTGAAAAAGCTCTCTTAAAACTCTCACCTGGGAGATGACTCAGTGCTAGCCATGCAAGCTTGTAGACTGGAGTTTAGATCCCCAGAAACCATGTAAAATCTGGGCAGCTTGCCTGAAATCCTTCCTAGCTCTCAGGAGGCAGAGGCAAGGAAATCTTTGGGGCAAGACTAGCTAGACTAACTGAATCAGCAAGCACCAGGCTCAGTGATAGATCCTGCTACCTATGTAAAATACAGGGAGAGAGTGGTTGAGGAAGGTACACACCCATGTATGTGCACCCACATGCACATGTAAATACACAGATGCATGTGTGTGCACCCCCTTTCCCACGTATATAATATGAACATCAAAAAAGCCCTATTCTCTAATTTCAAAATTCAGATGACCAATAGTCCAACTCCTTTACCTGCTTGGCTTTCTCTGAATCATGGCAGCACGTCTCCCACTTTGGTATTGGTGGAGATGATGGCTGGAGCTGGTCTGGAGATTGGGAGAACCAGAGAGCAGTTTTACCTCCATTTTGAGATTTTTTTCTTTGTTGAAAAATTGATGTCCCCAAAATTAATATCTTCAAATATTGATGTCATAGTAATACAGTTAAAGTTGTCCTTTATACAAAATTGGGGAGGAGGAAAACACATCATTAAACAAGACAATTTCTTTATAAAGCAAAATTTCAAAATAAAAATACTCAGTATTGGTGAGAATTATTTGAAAGAAGTGTGTAAAATTTATCCAGAAAGCAGCTTCACAGCATGTATGAAATTCACACTTTATCATCTAGTAAACTTTCAGAAATGATTTCAAAGAAAAATTATTCAGACACAGGTTCATTACCAGAGATTAAAAATGTTCACGGTGGCAATATTTATAATAGAAAAATAGCTGGGAAAAAGGTAACGCATATAATAATAAGAGTTCAGCTAAGTATTGTGTGACTATGCAGTGGATTAATAGTGTCTACAACATTGTCCAGCCTAAAACCGCATTATAGAGCAGCAAAAGAAATGGGCCAGAAATAGTAAGTATACATGTAAAATGAAAACATGAATTTTCATGGATTTTTCTATGTAATATTTGTTATATTTGAAAGTGTGTGGTTTGAGCATACTACACACTACTTACTGTTAAATGCAATAAATTCTGAGTTATACATGTCTACCCATAAAAATCCAAACAAGCATGTCATATACTAGTAGGATGACATATGAGGTAGAATTATAACCTGTCTTTAGTTTTTGCTTACATGTTTTCCCCCTCCCCAATTTTGTATAAAAAACTATGTATGTATATGTACAACCAGTGAAGAACATTAAATATAATTTTATCAAAGCAGTAACAGTGTTAACCTGACTTTAAACCCCTATCTTGTTTCAAAGAAACCTTTTATAGTGTCTTTTTCCCAGTTGACTCCTGAGTAAGGGTGGCATTGTCCCTAGAGCTCCAGATGTGTGGGAACCTGACAGCCACAGGAATTTTAGATAATGGTCACCACACACTACAAAATACATTAAAAATTCTACTTAGGTTTTTCATGGTTCAGGCATCTGGAAAGGATTCATCTCTTAATATTACTTACATGTTTTGGTTGCCTGTTAAATACCAAATGAGAGCCAACAAGATGGCTTAGCTGGTAATGGTTCTTGCTGCCAATCTTGACTACCCAAGTTTAATGACTGGAAATTCACTTGGTGGAGAGAGAGAGAGAGAGGGAGAGGGAAAGGGGGAGGGGGGAGAGAGAGAGGCATATCCGACTTTTGGGGTGGGTGGGAAATCACTGTAGAGAGGCAGGATATAGTGGAGAGTAATTTACAGTGGCAAGTGTCAGTGGTGCCGAGCGTTGGTGGGACAGGTTTGTAACAAGTACAGTTGCAAGTGGAGCTGTGGGCCTTGCTGAGTGTTATCCAAAAAACAGCAGAAAAGGAGAGTATAAACTTCACATGAGATTGTGATTTGAGCAGTTGGGAAGAAGTGTTGCTGTTTATAGAGGTGGGTAAGTGTGGTCAGCAGACTCTTGGGTAGTGAGAGCTCTGATTTGGCACTTTGAATAAACAATCTGAAAAGAGATCAGGAAGACTGAAAAAAAAAATGCATTTTTGTCTCCTCTTCCCTGAATATTTTTCTTACTTGTTGGTAAGGCTGGTATTGGTGTGCATCCTTCAGCTTTCGTGACGAACAGACATCCTTGTTTTTCATGGTAAAAAGAGCAGATGTTGGAGTTAAATGAGAATCATGTATTTACTGTCCTGTAATCTTTGGCATAGATAGTAAATACTTTCTGTGGGAAGCTCCCCTCAACCCTCCCTCACTTTAAAATTGTGGTTGTTGATCTTATGAGACAAGGTCTTGCTATGTAGCCCAGGCTGCCCTTGACTTCACTGTGTGGCTCCTTCTGGCATCAACTTCCTTTCCCCATTTGGTGGGATGATTGGTATGTACCAGATCTGAGGCTTAAGTTGTAAAATTTAGTAAAAAGGACAGAAGAAAATTGGCTTATTCTATTTTTCAGGGCAACTCTGGCTAAAGGCTTAGTGTTGGGAGGAAAGTTGCTTAGGAATGAAGCTGCAAATAGGCCAGCTTGCCCAATGTAGAGTATTCTTGGAGGTCTTTGGAAGTTCTAAGTTCTAAGAATGAGTTTGCTTCGAGCGGGATGGCTCAGGTACGCCTCAGTGGCACCTGGCATGTAATTGATTATTTAGTCCCTGGCTGGCTGTGTGCTGCCAGGTGCTGTGTTGTTAAAGGCGGACGACACGATGGTCTCAGAGAGGTCAGAGGTCAGCATCTGCAGTCTCTAAATGTGAATCTCGGGAAAGTTGCTGGCTGGTCAAATGGGGATGAGAGGGTATGCTGTGATTGTTAAGATCCCCTCAGTTTAAGACTTATCTTGGAAGAGACGGGGACATTTTCTTAATATTCATTACTTGTAGCCAGTTGTGGCATTGTTTTCTGGTTATATAGACATGAATGTGAAATTTTTTTAAAAAAAGTGAAGCAAAGCAATATGGTAATGCCCATCTTAGGGAGTCTGGGGTGATTAATAAGATAATGTATGTTAAATGCCCATCCAAGTTAGTATTCAGTGAATTATAGCTATTATTAACAGATGAAAAGAAACAAGGAAATGATTTGATTGAGAACAGCTAAAGGAAAAAATTTAAACAACAAGGTCATAGTATGACCAGGATCTGAATGAGAAGATTGAAAAGGGGATAAAAGTTGTGATGGGAAACCAGACGCCTGTGATTATGGAGCAAAGCTTAGAACTCCTCTATAGGCATGTCTGCTCTTCACAGAGGGGACTGCGGTGAGCTCTGGGAGATGAACTGACTCCAGGGCTACTACAGTACTCCGAAAGGTATGGCTGCCCCAGCTGTGAATTACAGCAAATAAAATAAAGCATCGGTACATGCAAAGGTAAAAATAAAAACCCATGCATTTTACTTTGGTTTTGTTTGCTTTTGTTTTGTTGGGGATGGGATAGATAGCTGGCCAGACTTGTATTAATTAGCTTATTAGAGCAGTTGTCTGGCCAGTAAATTCTTTGCCTGCATTTAATTTTTTGTTTTGATTAGAGTGATATGGAATTTTTAGCTCTTCTTTCTTTCTTTTCTTTCTTTCTTTCTTTTTTTTTTTTGCCCCAGGTCCAGCAAGACTATGAATCTCTGTTCCAAATGCTTTGCTGGTAAGTGCAGAAAAGGGTTTGGGTGTTTTTTGTTTTTTTGTGTTTTGTTTTTTCCCCCAACAATTTATTTTTTCCTTTTTGGTTATTTTAAGATTATCTAAATTATATGGCCTTCCTATGGATTTTGCATGGGGCTTTGTTTTCTTTATGTGTGAAAGCAGATTCTCTTCACTGGGCACTTCAGATATTGGTTAAGATTGCTGAACTGGCCTCTCTGAGTGCAGTAGAATTTCATGCCATGTGTACTTGCATCAAATGCAGTTTGCTTAGTTTGTTGGGGTACAGAGGAATTTAAAAAATGTGTCTGCTTTAGTAGGGTCCTGTATATTAATCTCTGATCTTGACTTAAATGATTAATAGTAAATGTTGCTTTACCAATGAGAATACCACAAGAAGAATATTTTCATGTTGGAGTCAGGAAGCGAGTCATGCTGAGTTAGCCCCTTCTAATCAGATTCCTCCTTGAAATCATCTTGGGTAAGTTACTTCATCTTTTTGGACTTTAGATCCATCATTTGTAAAACACAGGATTGGGATTTGCCAAGGGCTTTACCATCCTCACATACGGATTGCGTTCTTGAACTGTAACTCCTTCCTGAACTTAAAATCCCCAATTTAGTTTCTCAAAGAGAAGTTTATAGCCAGTCATCTTCTATAATTCAGTTTACTCTTTACTGATGAGATGCGTTTAGTTTCTTTTTAATTTTTCAAAGGCAAGCAAAGCTTGGGTACTGCATAGGGTGTTATGGACAGATTTTAGTGATAACTCCGTAGGAGCAGACAACAGGATATAGCATAAACTGAACTCAAGTACACAGG